>NC_137893.1:43039597-43589373 GCF_963455335.1 Martes martes
TACAGGTTTGATTGAAAGTTACAGGAGCTCACAATGCAGTGGGAAATTTTGCCACAAAATGAGGGAAATACTTGAACATGTCTAAACCAGGGAACTTTGAAGAAATGCAAGAAGTCATCTCTACTCATCTTTGGTAAAATTCCATTTTGGGTAAAGTTTTGTGTACTTTGGAGCCCATTAGAAGAAAGATGCTGGTAGACTAGAAAGTATCCATACAGAGTCAATGAGGGTGATAAGAACATAGAGTTTTCATGCGTTTCTTAGGTCTGCTGTAATAGAGTCATACTTTAATAGCACAAACTGCATGGCCTAAAATGACAGAAATTTATTGTCTTATAGTTCAGAAAGCTAGAGTTCCAAAATTAAGATGCTGGCAGCACTGTGTTTACTCTGAACCCTGTGTGAGAGAGTCGTTCTTTGCCTCTTCCTAGCTTCTGGTGGTGGTGGCTGTAAGTTGTTGACATTGCTTGGATGGTAACCCCGATCTCCACCTCTGCCATCACATGGCATCCCCCCAAGTGTCTCTGTGGTGGTTTGTCTATGTATCTATGTGTCACAAGGCATTTTTCTCTTTTTTTCAGGACACCAGTCCTATTAGAGTAGGGCCCACCCTAATGACTTCATCTTAACTCGATTACATCCACATAAACTTTATTTCCAAGTAAGGTCACAGTCACAGTAACAGAGGTCAGGACTTTGACCTAACTTTCTGGAGGACACAATCCCAACCTGTAACAGAGTATGACCTATAAAGACCTCTTAAAAGTTGAAATATATCTTAGTCCAAAAATGAGTCTTTGAGGATGTGATAAATTAATTACAACAAACATTGGGATACTGTGGTGGTCAGAATGATGCCTTCTCACCTACGGATGTCCATGCCCTAAGCCCCAGAACCTGTGAATAGGTCAGGTTACAAGGCCAAGGAGGATTATGGTTGCAGATGGAATTACACCTGCCAATCTGACTTTCAGATAGGTGATTATTCTGAGGGGACCTGATGTCATCACAAGTGTCCTTTAAATGTGCAAGAATGAGGCAGAAGAGGAGGTCAGAATGATTTGATGTGAGAAGAGCTTGACCAGCCATATCTGGCTTTGAAGATAGAAGAGGGCCACCAGCCAAGGAGTACAGTGGCTTCTCAAAACTAGAAAAGGCCTGAAAAGGGTTTCTGTCCTAGAGCCTCCAGAAGGAATGCAGACCTGTCCAAACCTTGATTTTAGCACAGTAAGACCCATTTAGGACTTCTGACCTCCAGAGTTAGAAGAGAACAAATTGACATTGTTTTAAGTCACCAAGTTTGTGATAACTTTATTATAGCAGGCATAGGAGACTAATACAAGTGCTAGTGTCATAATAGGGAGATAGTATTTAAACTGGTCAATTTTAATATAATGATGAACAACAACTTGAAACTTTAAAATAGACATACTTAGGGTAGAAGTTAGTAATTTGGCTCAGATAGTGATTTATCAAAATCAATTGCTAATGTGTTACTGCTGGAAGTAGTTAAAAGATACCTTGTTAAATAGGGTTTTAAACATGTAGAGAATGTTCCCACATTTGTTCAGGAGCATATACTTAGAGGAAAAGTAAGACTTTCAGTCATATTATTTGTGCTTTGTTTTCCCTTTACCAGAATAAAAATACTATAATGATGTATATACCCATTAGAGTGTGTTGAATTCAATTAACATAGCTTGGATCCAGAATTTCAATTTCACTGGCAGTATCAGAAAGTTCACCTGTAACCAGCTCCCTCTGGGGAAGATTGCCTTCCCGTGTAATCTGATTTCCATAGCTACATGGAATGAGAACCTGGCCCCTTGAAAACAAGGTATTGATCTGGTAAGAATCTACCTTATTCTTATTCATAAAAACTGTTTTCAGTTGCAAGCATTTAAGTTTCTGAAAATCACCCTGTTCTAAAGGAATACTAACTAAAGCTTGAAGGGGTGATTGTTACTCTAATTTTGCTTCTAACATTTTATGGGTTACTACTACATAGCGAAATTGTATTATATTCTGCAAAAATAATATTAACCATAGAGAAGTCAAAAAGTTTCTGGCTCTGATTTTTCTCCAAACTGCAAATTTCAAATGGTCCTTATTACCTTTTGGTTTGTTGGTCCTTTTCAACAAAACATGTCTGATTCTAATTTCTAAATCAAAAGGCAGGAAAGGCAGAAGGCTAGCTCTCTGACAGCTTTTATGGAGAGGTCAGAAGGACTATGGAATGATTTCCAGTATCTTGCAGGGGTTTATAGTTAATTGTTTTTTTTTTAACACAGGTTTTTTTTTTTTTCCTTTTTAAAGATTTTATTTATTTATTTGACACAGAGAGAGAGAATGAGAGAGACACAAGCAGGGGGAATGGGAGAGGGAGAAACAGGCTCCACACCAAGCAGGGAGCCCAATGCAGGTCTTGATCCCAGGACTCTGGGATCATGACCTGAGCTGAAGGCAGACACTTAACAACTGAGCCACCCAGGTGCCCCTACAGTTAATTGTTAAATTTAATTCTGTCCAAAGTGTTTTCTCGCTTCCTTTCTTTTCCTTCTTTCTACTATCGAAACATTCCCTGGCAAGTTTCCTTTATAACTTTTGTGTGTGCATACACGTGTACTGTCATTCCAAATAACACTGAGTTCAAGTTCCTGAGGGTAATGTGTAAAAATCATTGCAACAAGTTTCTTGCTTATACACTGTTGCTGCTCTGCCATGTTAATATAAGTGAGAAATTATTCATTGGTAAACACTCAACCATGAAATTCTTCCTGGCAGGTGGGAGAATCCTGCAGGTGGGTTCTAGAACCCAAAGAAGTGCTGACTGAACTATGATGGGTATGATGAAGGACTAGGTAACCATATGAAGGAGGATTATACTATACACAAGAAGCAGGGATTCCCAGATACTCTGCAAACATGGAAACTGATGTATGAAAAGTTTGAGGTCCTATTGTAACAACACTTGATTTCTATTATCTCCGTAATTTCTGTATCTGGAGTTGTCCGGTTTTCTCTACCAGGACCTCTAAGTGCTAGTTAGATTCTTTTGATATGTGTACCCATCCACAGCCATGTTTTCAAATTTCCTTAATTTTAACTCTGTATTTCCCTTTCTACTCTCAATATCAATTACTGTCATATTCTAATTTAGGTGCTACAATTTCTTTAAAAATTTGATCTTTAAGCTTTTCTTTTCTTCTCTTTTCTCCTTCCTTCCTTCCTTTCTTTCTTCCTTCCATCCTCCCTCCCTTCTTTTCTTTCTTTCTTTCTTGTAGGCTCCACACCCAACATGGGGCTTGAACTCAGAACTCTGAGATCAAGAGTCACATGCTGTAAAAGTGAGCCAGCCAAGTGCCCTGGCCCTTTAAGTTTTTAGTTTCCTCATTTTAGTGTCTTGACTTGGGGGCAGGTGGTATAATCAAATAACCCAAAATAATTCATGGTTTCATATGCCTTTTCCTAAGAGAGGAGTTTGGTTTTGCCTTCCTGGAAAGCAAATACTCTATTTCCAACTCTTTTTTTAGGTGAAGGTTTTATATGCAAAAATTGCAGAAAATCAAAGTAGTCTCAAAATATCCTATTGTGCTGTATTACCAGAGGCAGAGCAAATATGAAAGAAAAAGTTTCCAAATTTTCACATTCGAGCTATGTGAAATAAATAATTTTTTTCCAAATTATATTTCCTTAAATTTTTGTCAATTATTACTGAGAATTGCATTATTTTCTCATTAAAACAAACCAGGACCTTTTAAAAGGCTTTCAAAAGAGACAATAATAGCGAGGATGAATTCAAACTCAATTTACTAAGTGCTATGTTAGGTCCTTGGGGTTTTTGATTGATGATAAACCTATGTATATTACTTGTGAAATGTCTATTGATTTCAGCCATATGGTAAAAATCATTGCTTAGTGGAAAAACAATAGCTGTGCAATGATTAAATGAAAAAGAATATAATATTTATTTTTAAAAAGATTAATAGGAATACAACGAATGTAATAAATTCCTCTTGTAACATAGTTGACTAGCGGTAATAAGAATGTAGAAAATATTGGGAGAAGAATGAAATGTTAAGCACTTTTTAATAAAAAGCCTTTATAACATATATCTTCAGCAGCTTAATTTACTTTCCTACAGCTCTTTGTATACAGATAATTTTCGCCCATACAAGCCTTTGCATTATTTACAATTAGTTCACAGTTCATGGTGATAGAGATTTTAGCAAGAAAATATTAACTTCCTCTCCCAAATCTCCCCCGAGATCAACAACTTGCAAATACATTCCTTGTCAGGGATGCACAGTCTCCATTTTTTCACGCCCAGATAACAGCTCCTTACACAACTATTCTCTTACTTGATTAGGGGCAAAATGTCACCTTTGCTGAAAGCAACCCACTGCTTTCACAGCAATCATAGATCAAAATTCCACTTTATAGACAGAAATTGCACATGGACTTTCACAGGAAAAAGGTTGTTGATGGTGTTAAGTTGTCGCCTGAGCTAAGACTTGGGGAAAAACGAAGGAATCCAGGATAAACTTAATTTTATGATTCATTTAAAAATAATGTTTGAATTTATTACAAAATCCGGTTCCCAGAAGTATAATTTTTATTTATTTATTTATTTGTTTGAAAGAGAGAGAGCACAAGCAGGGGAAGAGGCAGAGGAAGAAGAAGCAAACTCCTTGCTGAACCGGGAGCACAAGTTGGGGCTCGAGCCCAGGACCTGGAGATCATGACCTGAGCTGAAGGCAGATGCTTAACCATCTGAGCCACCCAGGTGCCCCCAGAAGTATCATTTTAATAAGTTCTTCAGTACTTATTGCAGTACCACTGGCATTGAACCAAATTGCCATAATCTACAACTAGATGATGTTTCAAAATATGAATGGATGCGGTCTCCTTCTATTATTTTTATTTTTTGTTCCCTAATTCTTCCCCAATAACACACTACTGGATGGTAGGCCATCGTTGCCCCAGGGGCAACTGAACCAGAGAGCTGAGGCAGGAACTTCCTTTTTTTGCTTGCTTGCTTGCTTTTTAAGTTCAAATTTCCAGGACCAAGGATAAAGCAGAAAGACTGGAAGGAATACTTGACAAGTGAGTTCCACTCTGCCCCAGCCTCTCTTTGTTCCTACCTGAGAACAATGGAAACAGGACAACAAAACAAAACCAAACTCCCATATGAACCTCATCCTGCACTGGGAGAGGAAGACAACACTGGAAAGTAAACAGTAGTCAGATGTTAGTGACATGTCCCTTGAAAAGAGGTCTGCACCTCTTCAAACAACACTCTGGGTTAAGAGAGGGATGTTAATAGGCTCTCCAGGTAAATTTGGGTATCCAAGAGTGGGTGTGTCTGGTGTCCTGCCTTCTTCCAGGTGGCCCTATGAGTCAGATGAGATGCTTTGGGTGGCAGAAACAATAAAGAAGCTTTCAGGAAGAAATCCAATTAATTGCACACAACTTGCTCTCTCCCCTGCTTTCTCTCTCTTTTTAAAAACTGTACACTGTGGGTTTGTAATTAATGGACTAGAGCTATTTATAAAGAATATTAATGAATCAGTCAAATATTCATTGAGTGTCATATCTGACCACCTTCAAAAATTTTTGAGAAAATTATGATGCAGTCCACATAACACATGTTTTAAGAGCCAAAGAAAGTTTCATGAAGGAGATAGGTCTTGGGTGGGAAGTGAAGACATTGATTTTCAGTAAAAGTATAACAAAGCCCAAACACAGAAGCCAGTCAAGTAAGGAATAGGTGTTCAAAAGAATAATATTTTAGGGATTTCTGGGTGGCTCAGTGGGTTAGGTAACTGCCTTGGCTCAGGTCATGATCCCAAGGTCCAGGGATTGAGTTCCACATTGGGCTCCCTGCTCAGTGGGGAGCCTGCTTCTCCCTCTGCCTGCTGCTCCCCCTGCTTGTGCTCTGTCTCTTTCTCTGGCAAATAAATAAGTAAATAAATAAAATCTTTTAAAAAACCCCAAATAGTCTTTTATTCCTGGAATCCCCTGTAGGTTAAACCCAATCACTGAAGCACAGCTGTACAGAAACTGAAAAGAATTGTAAGTGAACAGTAAATGACAATTCATTTTTCCCTTCAACATGTCCAATCCAGTAATGGGCAAAGGAGTGCCTTTGTGGAGGTTCAGTTGTGGACACAGGCATGCAAGGAGACTAGTTCAGCAGGAAAGAGGGCTAGGGGAAAATTACTGCTCCCTGTTTTTATTTCTGTGGCTAGCCTCCAGGTGGAATTATCAAAAACACCAGAAATTATTCTGAAATGTAAATTTCCCTAATAGAATCATCAAACTAGAGACCGCATTGTGGCTTGTGTGAAGAACCAAGCACCATAGCTTTGGGGATTTTCTCAGATGCCATGTTGTGAAATCATATGTGTGTGTGTGTGTGTCTGTGTGTGTGTGTGCATGTATGTAGTTCAAAATAGGGCCCTTGCTTTGTACCTACTACATCATTCTCTCCAGGTGCTTTTCTTTTTCTTTTTTTTTTTTTTTAAGATTTTATTTATTTATTTGACAGACAGAGATCACAAGTCACAAGTAGACAGAGAGGCAGGCATAGAGAGAGAGAGGGGTAAGCAGGCTCCCTGCTGAGCAGAAAGCCTGATTTGGGGCTCGATCCCAGGACCCTAGGATCATGATCAGAGCCAAAGGCAGAGGCTTTAACCCACTGAGCCACCCAGGTACCCCTCTCCAGGTGCTTTCACACAAAGCTTAGCTTCTGCGTAACTATTCCATAGCTCATTCTGATGAAGTATTATGAAGTTGCTGTGGACTGAATGGTGTCCCTTCTCCTCAATGAATGGTTAAGCCCTCACCCCCAGTTTCATGATGTTTGGAGATGGGCTTCTGGGGAGGTGATTGGGTTTAGACGAGGTCATCAGGGTGGGGCCCTGGTGGTGGGTTTAGTGCCCCTTTAAGGAGAGATGCCAGAGCCTGGTCTTTCTCTCTGCCATGGGAGGACACGGTGAGAAGGTGTTTGTCTACAAGCCAGGAGAAGGATTCTCACCAGAACTGACCATACTGGCATCCCGATCTCGGACTCCCAGCTTCCAGAACTGTGAGAAAATTAATTTCTGTTGTTTAAACCCCATAAAGTATTTTGTTATGGCAGCCTGAACAAACGAAGGCAGAAGAATTGGACTCGCCAGCATGAGCATGTTTTCTGAATGTCAAGTGGTTATTGACTTTTAGTCTACAGGAAAGCATTAGCATGAACATAAACTGCTGCTTCTTACCACTTCCATGTCAGCACGTCTGTGCCAGAGCTGGGTCTAGTCATAAAATGCCGCTGGCAAAGACACGCCAATTGTTACTTATTTAAGAGAAGATCACTTAGAGAACAAACGACGCGCAAATGACAGAGAAGCCCTTCGTGTTATCTCAGGGATTAGGAAGTCTCACGTCTTCCTGTGGTAAGACCATGCTTTTACAATTTGTACAGATTACGAGCTTTCTCTGAGAATCTTATGGAAAAATAATCCTGTGCTGCTGATTATTGGTGCAGACACAGAGCTCAAGATTTTTTGCTTGTTGTGTATGTCTAGTTTAATGAGTATAAAACTAAAAAGCACAGTTTACTACTGAAGATGTGAACTATCTACCAGAGAAAATGCCCGGCTCTCTAGCAATGTCTCCTTAGAAAAATGTGGGGTAGAGAACCGTCAGGATAATCAGACTGAATGATTAAACAAATCCCAGATTGGTAATGGCTTGCACTGGGTGTGAAGACATGGGGAGTGGGGGGGACCGCTTGAAATTTTTAAGCCACTCATAAGCCAGGAACAAGAATTATCGGTCCTGGCTTTGGGTCAAAGTCACATTATCCAGTAAATTATTACGACTATGCTGCATGTACACAATCAGGGCTGTCTGCATGAAAGTGATGCCTAGAAATTATATTTGAAATCTTATAAAGTCTGCGATCCTTCCCTAGGTGCAAGTTCCTTCTATATGAAATTCTAGTGTACTTAATTTTATTTCTACATGTATTTTGATAATTATGAAAATTTTATTTCCAAAATAAGTGCACAATTATTTTGGGAGCAATAAAAGAAAGAGAGCGTTGAAAACAAAAAAGAGGAAAAGGACAAAAGTGTTAATAGCAAATGAGGAGAGCAGGATTTTAGAAATCTTGAGTTAGACAAAGATGGAAAAAAAGAAGCCACACTTTGGAACGAGTCTGCTACCTCTGTTAGAACAAAGGACACTGAGATAACTCTAAAGGAGCAGGTGAATTGGGGCCTCCCCTCAGGCCTACATTGGGAATCTGGGACAACGGTGCAAGTCCTGGGTAATAAGAGCAGAAAGGCTTTAGCATTTGCAGCAAGCAGCAGCTGCAAAAAAAAGGATAACTTTTAGGATGTGCACTGTCTCCAAGGAACCAAAACAAGTTTACCAGCATTTCCATGAGACTGCAAGAGAAGGAGATTTGGAAAACTTTCTAGCAAGCAGGAACTAGTAAATGAAAATTAATTGTATGGTGCCCATTATTACCTATTTAAAATGTTTTTAGACCCAGCCTCAATCAACCCCAGTCCCTATCTAATGGGTTAAACATGTGGCAAAAGGAAGACTGTATTTGGTAGCTGTTTTTATATCTGTTCAGGTCAATAATTCCATGTCTACAACCCTTGGGGATAGATGTATTTCACAATTTATAGACATTTTTAAGAGGTATTAATTTTTTTAAGAAGTATATGTGTATGTATGTTTTGTTAAGAAATATTGGGGTGCTAGATTACTTGATTACAAGTTACTTTCCCCAGCTCTACTGGAGGCTATAGACATAGATATAGCTATATAGAGAGAATACAATATTGTTTGGTATCTCTCTTTGGTACAGTTTGGGAAAATAACTCATAATCAAGTGTACAAACATTTCTCAGCATAACATAAATATTCACACAAAGTAAAATAAAGGTTATAAATGGTTTCCTCAGTTCAGGCCAGGATTTACTGCCAAATGAATCTAAATTGGGTCAGGTTTTATTGTCAACTGAATTATGAATAAAATTTCAGTTTTAAGAGATTTTTAGATTTCAGATGTAAGGCTGTGGGATTATGAACTTACATGACTTTCTTTTAAAGCCAAAACTCCGTTTTGGCTAAGAACTCTGGAGTTATGTATGCCAAGTTATACTTTTTCCGTGACAGCTGTGGTCAGAGAATCTGGGTTGGACCAAGTATAGAGTGGATGGGCTGATATGGTGTCCCCCATGGGAGTGGACTATGAAGACATCTCCTCATAGAGACCAGGTGTGCCCAGAACCTTGGAATAATCTTGCTTTGTGATGCTGGTCAGAAGGACATGTTCGAATGTTCCACAATTTCAACAAATGACTTTGATGAGGTTGAGGAGTTAGGCAATCTTTTTTGTTTTTGTTTTTGTTTTTAAGATTATTTATTTATTTATTTGACAGAGAGAGAGAGATCACAAGTAGGCAGAGAGGCAGGCAGAGAGGGGGGGGGGGAAGCAGGCTCCCCGCAGAGCAGAGAGCCCGATGTGGGGCTCGATCCCAGGACCCTGGGACCATGACCCAAGCCGAAGGCGGAGGCTTTAACACACTGAGCTACCCAGGCGCCTAGGAGATAGGCAATCTTATTAGCATCTGTCTGGGCCTTACAGATGGTCAGGAGTCCAGGGTCTTTCAATTCTGGGCTGCTTAGCTTACTCATCCCAGAATGCCAACTCATTCCATCAAACTCCAGTTTGCCCTGCAAACGGTGAAGAACACATTCTTCTCACCTTTTATGATGAAGTGTATATTTTATTATTCACCAGCAGCATTCTCTCTCTCTTCATCAACAAGATCCCGATGGTGCTGCTAAAAGAGAAGCTGCATGGACTCTTACTAGAAGTCAGACTGAGAACAAGTGTGTCCTGTGTCCTTCCTTAACTAACCGGCCTTTATGTCTTCAAAAACTGCAGCCCGGTCTGTAATTATTTTAACCTGTGCCTCCAACAAAGCAAAAGAAACAAATACCAACAACAAACCCTGGTAAACCCAGATGTGTAAAGCAGGAACATTTTGAGAAAAGTGAATAGAGGGAACAAAGCAGAGAAGCAGAAGGCAGGAAATGCAGAGAATGTAAGGAAAGTAGATAAAAGCCTCCCAGGGCAACTCCATTGGGGATCATAATGGAAAAGAAAGCTGGAAAAGCAGTGTGGGACCAGGTAGGGACTGATATGCATGTGCTACATTGTTTCCATTACTAATCTTTGTAACTTTTGTGCCAAGCATAGGGGGGATCATGATGATAATTTTGCATAGAATTTTTTTTATGTGCCAGTCATTGTCTAAGTGCATTATGTGAACTAGCCTTTTTTTAGAGAGGGAGAGAGAGGGTGGGGGAGGAGCAGAGAGAGAGGAAGAGAGAGAATCTTAAGCAGGCTCCATGCCCAGCGCAGAGGCCAAGGTGGGCTCCGTCTCACTACGCTGAGATCATGACCTGAGCTGAAATCAAGTGTCAGACCCCTAACTGACTGAGCTACCCAAGTACCCCTGAATTAGCATATTTACTTCTCACAGCAACCCCATGAAAAGGATTCTATATCCACATCTTATAGATGAAGAAACTAACAAAACAAGCAGTGAAGCAAACTTGCCCAAATTTACAGAGCTAGGAAAGAGTAGAGGTGGGATTTAAGCCCAGACCGCCTTCACTCTGAGTGAATGAGTATAGGGATCAAACAAGAGGAAAAGTCAAAAGTAGTCCCAAGATGGAGGATAAGGTTGGAATGGAAGTGAGGTTGTAGGGCCGACAGTGGCATTGTGGCCTGGCATCTGAACTCCTTTGAGTTAGCTATAGCCTTCAAGTTTCGTTTTGGAATCTCTCCTTTCAGAATCTCAGTCTGTGTAGCTCTCATGCACTGAGTTCCATCAGGCCCTGAAATGTGTAAAGGTTATTTGGGTGATTCCATCCTGGCCAGACCTTCAGTTCCCTTGGCCCTAGTCATCTGGGGGTGACCAATCCCAAAGGAGTCCCTAAGACAGTAGGACAGTAGGAGCCCTTCTTGAGGAGAAAGACAGATGCTCTAGGCTGCTGGGTTAGAACTCAGAGACTGTGAAGTCCAGAGCTGCTACAGCTGGCTGCTATCATGTGACGCCTGTGACTAATGCCCGCACAGTGGAAGGGAGAATCCGGAGGGAATAAGGAGGGATGCTAAGCTCCAAAGACAGGTTTTGAGCCCCGAAGCCAGTCCAACTATCCCTCTTAATGAAAGCTTCGGTTATATGAGCCAATAGATTCCCTTCTAAAATGAGCTCCATTTGTATTAGTTTTCTGATAACTTCAAAATATATACACTAGCAAAAATAGAATAAGAATTTGGAAGAGAAATGTTTGGTTTGAACAAGTTGTGCATGAGGTTGTTAGAACAGTAACTGGAGATGTTCCACAGACATTTGGAAATATAAACGAAAATGCAAATATATGGAGATGTCTGCTCAGAGAATCTCCCTTTAACAGTTAAATTTGGTGGTAAGGAGGCTGATGGAACAATGAGTGTGACTAAGCAGGTGTTATACAGTAAGTGGAAAATCAAAGACAGAGCTCCAGGGCAGTGGTCTTCATAATATTTTCATTATATATGTGCCCAGTCAATATATTTTTTAGGTTCTAAAAAATTTCCATTGTAAATTTAAGTAGTTGCAAAGTGTGTAATTTCCTGCTTATTCTAAGCTTGACATTTTAAATTGAAATGGTTATATCACTCTTTTGAATGTATCACATATAATGCAAATGCTGTACCAATTTGATATCTATCATAAGCTATTTAAAAAAATATATGAACTCTTCTTTAATAAAGGAGTTTTACATTGTTGCCTTTTTTCCCCAAGCTCATTTCTATTGCATTTCCCCGCATAATTTTATCCCAACATAACATATTTCAATATTTGAAAATTCTTATCAGATAATCCTAAAATCCTTCTTTGCCACAAAAAATATTTTTAGTGCCAATTCAGCAAAACAACATACATATATTATGATTTGATAATTATTAACACAAAACATTTGGGCAATGTACGTGGAGATACCTGTGATTCACAATTGTCCACTCTATGATGATGATAATGACGAGGATGGTAATAGTCATAGGTCATGTGTATTGCCATTCATTTTGTGCCACACATTGTCTAAGTCCTTTTCATGTTAGTTTATTTACTTTGTACACCAATCCTACGGTGTGGTGATGCTTACCACTCACATTTTAGGTGCATCTATGGGTAACTGTTATCATTATAAGAGGGGATTTTCAGCCTCGGTTCTATTCTATATTTGTTTATTTTAATAAAGTAAGCTCTGAGAAATCTTTATTCCTATAACTAAGGGAATAGAAGAAGTTTTATTGTGGCAATTTAATCAATTTAAAAAATTTCTTTCAAGTTATATGCTAAAAATATTGCAACTGACATCTTGATTAGTGGCTCCTCCAATTTTGTTGAAAGCACAGAATTAGAAACCACCTAACTTACTCATTCATGGGAGTCCTTTGATTTCTGGGAAGTCTCCCAAAGAGTCTTCACTAAGAGTTATCAAATGAGTATTAGTAACTCTTACTCTTACTCGATCCCTTAGAGGCATCCCAATATATTCAGAAAGGACTGGGGAAATTGAGAAACCATTGATGTCAATTCACCTTTGCAAATATATTCTATCTTGTGATTTACTTTTTTTTTTTTTCTAAGAGGGGGCAAAATCCTTAGAGCTTTTTTCAATCTATGAAAATGTCCAAAGTATAAAATGGCCACACCAGCCCTTTTGTTCAACCAGTGAATCAAATAACATTTACTTTCCATCAGAAGAAATCTGATTTCTTTTTTGAATCAAATGTATGAGTTAGTATGCATCCCATCAATTACCACTGTCCTTCCTAGTTCTAGTGCTAGGGTAAGTGTGTAGATTAAGTCACGGAACTTTGCTGGAAGTTTGTTACTGAAAGAAAGAAAAGACTATTACTTTGCTTTGCTAAGATTCTTTTTTTTTTTTTTTTTTTTTTTTTATTTGTTAGAGAGAGAGCGAGCGAGCACAGGCAGACAGAGTGGTAGGCAGAGGCAGAGGGAGAAGCAGGCTCCCCGCCGAGCAAGGAGCCCGATGTGGGCCTTGAATCCCAGGACACTGGGATCATGACCTGAGCCGAAGGCAGCCGCTTAACCAACTGAGCCACCCAGGTGTCCCAGATTCTTTTGTTTTGCTCTCAAGAGAGCCTATCCTCAGGGGCAATGCACATTGTAACACTGTGTAGATGATCCAGGTAATGAGGTCTTTGAGCAACAATTGCCATGACCACTGCTGCCCGACTTTACTATCCATCTGTAATGGAAACATCTCAGGGTGCTTGAGATTACTTTAAAAATTTTAAATTGAAACATCTCAGCAAAGATTTCTAGCACCTACCTTCACTCTTAATGGAAATAAAGATTTAAGACAAAGAAAGGTGCTAAGGTCTACTGTGGGCTTATGGCATCTCAAAGATGGCTTCAGGGGCACTGGGTATCTCAGTCAGTTGGGCATCTGCCTTTGGCCAGAGTCATGATCCCAGAATGCTGGGATCGAGCCCAACATCGGCACACCTGCTCAGTGGAGAGCCTCAGTGGAGAGCCTCCTCACCCCACTTGTGTGCTCTTTCTCCCCCTCTCACTCTTAAATAAATAAATAAATAAATACGATCTTTAAAAAAATAAAGATGGCTTCATTGATACAGATATTTTGGATTATTTTGGATCTTCCTCCATTTTCAGTCTGTGGATTTTTACTCTCAGGGCAATACAATGTAGTAAGCTCTGGGCTGCATGAGAGACATGTCTTTATTCTGTAATGTGGGAAATGCAAATATGAAAAGAAAGGGAAGGTGGGAAAGGAGAACAGGCGTGTCTTGACTGTGTGAGGTGTTCTCAGACAGATCAAGTTTAGAAAATAATGCCTATGGAATTTGAGGATTTGGAAATTGATGGTCTCAAAACTATTCATGTCCTTTATTCTTTGAAAAGTCTTACAATACTCCCAGGATCATGTGAGCTCCACTTAACGACTATGCTTTACTCATAGGAAGTTTGGGGAAGAGGAATCTTTTGAATTAAATATCAAGGAAACCCCTGCAGAGAATGGGTTCTAATCCATTTGTGGATGGTTTAGTGGGACTTGTGGGACTTGTGGATGGGCTTTAGTGTAGTGCATAAACCTCCTAAAATTCTGCTAAATGTCTTTTGTGTTTGTGCATTTTGGAGGGAGGGAGAATTTCCATAGCTTTTATCAGTAAGTAACTACTACTAAAAATGTTTAAATTTCATATTATGGAGAGAATGTACTAAGTAAAATTTCCTATAACTCATGTATTCTTTCTTGTTAGTGAAATTTGAAAGATTATTTTATATCTTGCATGGTTCAAAAAGTTTTCAAAAACTAAATATAATGAAACAAGATAAAATATTACTTTAGATATGTGAGGGGACCAGAGTAGATAGGACATAGTGTAGGAAAGTAATGTAAAGTTAAGAGCAAGAGTAGAGCACAAAATGCTTGTTGAGAGGGTCTTTGCTCCCTTATTAGGTCAGGCCATGTTTGTGGTTATATCCTTCTACCAGTCAACACAAGAAGGACACAATCATCTAACTAACAATGTCTAGGAGATGGATTCCCCTATTCATTTCTCTGAGACCAAATAGAAATCCTTGCATAGTACTTTGTGAAGAGATTTCTGAGGAGCATAGTGGACAATGTTCTTAGTAATACCTTTATGTTTCTGTAACAGTGATCTTTATAGGATTGGTCCTTATAGCACCCTTCAGTGAAATGATGACACTTCCTGAGAACTTACCATGTGAGAAACACTTGGCTAAGGTATTTATTTACACACATATGTCAATTAATCCTCATAAAAACATTGTGATACAGACTAGAAACAGGCCAAAGTGATGCAATGGGACTTGGAGATAGGTCACAAAAGGCAGTGTGGTTTCCTGCCTCCTTATGTCTTTCTCTTGGCTCACTTACTCTGGGGGAAGTGCCCCCCCCAACCATGTTGAGAGAGCACTCAGGCAGGTTATGGAGAGACCCACTTAACTGAGCAACTAAGGTCTCCAGCCAACAGCCGGTAAGGAACTGAGGGCTTCTGCCAACACCTGTATGAGGGAGCTTGGAGGTAGATTTTCCAGCCACAGCTGAGCCTTCATAAGATTGCAACGTGGTCAGTAGTTTGACTGCCTCCTCATAGGAGATCCTGAGGCACAGTACCCAGCCAAGCCATTTCCAGATTCCTGACCCATAAAAACTGAGATAATAAATGTTACTTTAAACCACCAAATTTGGGAGTAATATGTTATGCAGCGATGAATAACTAATAGAAGTGGTAAAGGTCCAAACCTCTCTGATTCTTTAATTAAGACCAAAGAATAATTTAGTAAATATTTTAGAAAATCTACAGATGGAGACAAATATGTTTGAAGTGAAACCTTTCAAAAATTTGGTGATGATCATGTAGTCTTTCCCTAGAAAATGTACAAATGCACAACACTTAAATACAATTTCAAGGGATTTAGAGTTTTCCTGAGGCCCATCCAGGGATCCTTGGACCCCAAGGTTAATGTGGGTTAGAGTACTGCTTCTTGAATGTTACTGGACATATAAATCTTGTTAAAAGTTCAGATTCTGATTTACTGGTCTGACTTAGGGCCCTGCTTTCTGCAAATCTAACAAACTCTCTGGTGATGCAAATGTGTAGAAACACAGGCTTTAGTATTTAACAGTGTACTGGTTGCAAGCACAATTTAGAGTCTGATGAGGAAGCTACCTCACCTCTGCACGAAGATAGCTATGGCAACATCTTTAGGCAGGGCAAAATTCTTCTCCAAAAGTGGTATGTGGTGAGCTCTAAAACATAGGCAAATGAGCTCTCAGAAGGTCAAAGTTCTTCACCCTAATTATATCCACGATTATTTCATCCTAGAAAAACTATAGAGCAGTTGTAACTAGACACTGGCCTTGGCCATAAAGCTATTTTAGTAAAGGATCCAGAGGATGTATACCTTTAAGAAATATAATTTCCTAGTGAACATATTAAGTTAAAGTGATTGTTAAATATTGATAAGTAGATTTACGGAGTTTAAAGTCATAAACCCATTTAATGTGGGGTGATTTTGAACAAAAATGATAACTTTAGGGGCACCTGGGTGGTTCAGTGGGTTAAAGCCTCTGCCTTCGGCTCAGGTCATGATCACAGGGTCCTGGGATCAAGCCCTTGAGTTGGGCTCTCTGCTCAGCAGGGAGCCTGCTTCCTTCTCTCTCTCTGCCTGTTTCTCTGCCTACTTGTGATCTTTGTCTGTCAAATATATAAATAAAATCTTTTAAAAAAATGATAACTTTATTTCTAGAATGCTTGGTCTCTAACCATTTGGTGGTGGTGGGGGAAGCAATGGTTAATTCTTTCTTAAAGCCAATCTTAGAACCTTTGAATAGAGATATATCATCTATATAAGAAAATATTTATCTTTCTTTTCTTCATAGTTGGGTCATGTAACCAGATCATGGAAAAGTGTCAAATCACAAGGACAAAAAGATATCAAAGGGGGAAGCCCTTGCAGATTCCCATTTTGCCTCAATGGAAATTATTAGCTAACACATAAAGAAACCACTCTTAAAAAGATTCTTCCTTTTCTCAGACTCTTATTCTCAAGCTACTTCAACTATATATGGATTTCAAATAAGCATAAAACAAAATTTCAAAAGGATTTCTATTTGAGTTCATGTAACCTGACCAATAATTTATTCTATTCTCAAGGGACAAGATGGATGAATAAAAGACAAGAAAACTATTATTTGTGACAGAGACAGTAATGCTCACAAACGTTCCATTTGACCTCCTGCATTTATGAGTCTCGTAGTTTGTAAGCCCTTGTGACTACTTTGGCCAATGAAGTAGGAAAAAAAGTGATCTTCGGACTGAGGCAGTGAAAAGCTATGTATGATTTTCCAGTCTCTCTTTTCTTCTGATCAGGGATGTTGTGTGTTCCCTACAGAGCATCTACGTGTTGGTGGGGCTTTTGTCAGCCTGGGTCCTTGAGTGGAGTAGAAACAGCTGACCTGTGATGGATGTGTAGTATGAGCAAGAAATAAATCTGCATTATGTTAAGCCATTGAGAAATCAGGATTAATTTGTAATCACTGTGGAACCCGTACATTTCAGCTAATACTTTTTTTAAAAAAAAGTAGGCGATAGAATGTATTAAAGGGTGGCTTTACACTAAATGGCTGCTTGGGGAGAAACAAAGAGGAGAGGAGTAGGAGGTGCAAGGAAATGTTATGTTAAATGTAGTGCTCAGGGAAGGCCCCACTGAGAAATCTGCACCTGAGCAGATGTGAAGCAGGGGAGAGGATAAGCTGTGTCCGAGGAAAGTGCGTTTGGGGCAGGAGGCATAGCCCTGAAGGGGAAAACTGCCTGCTCTCTCTAGAATCAGCAAGGAAGACATGCCTGGAGCAGACAACAAAGGAGAGAGTAGAGGGTCAGGAAACAGAGGACAGAGATGGGCCAGTGTGAGAAGGTCAGGATGGATGGTCTCACTCCATCCCTGAAAGGGAAGGGTGGGCAGTGGGGTGGACAAGCAAAATGAAAGTGAAGGTTTAGCAGGGCAGCACATGCAAAGGGAGGAGAGACACTGGTGTGTTCCAAGAACAGGTGCACAAAGAGAAGGCTAAAGAGGTGGGCCTGAGTTGGGCAGACCCCTCAAGGCTCAAGGGATGATGGGAGAGGGCTGGGAGACTGTCCAGTTGGCAAAGGCAGCAATGAAAGAATTGTAAGCGGGGAGCGGATGAGGCTGTGCTTTAAAAGACTGTCATTGGCACTGCTGAAAAGCAGACTGGCAGGGTTTTGTGGGGCGAGGGGGTGGGAGAGACACATAGGTGATCAGACTTGCTGCAACTCTGGAGGCTGAATCGACAGGAATTGCTGTGGGAAGGTGGAAATGATGCCTTACCTATTGGCTTTCAATTAATATATTTTTCTTTTTCCCTTCTTTACTAACATATTTAAAAAAAATTTTTTTTTTAGATTTTATTTATTTAGGCAGAGATCAGAGATCTCTGCAGAGATTTTTAGGCAGAAATCACAAGTAGGCAGGGAGGCAGATAGAGAGAGAGGAGGAAGCAGGCTCCCCACAGAGCCCAGAGCCCAATGCGGGACTCGATCCCAGGACCCTGGGATCATGACCTGAGCCGAAGGCAGAGACCTTAACCCACTGAGCCACCTAGGCGCCCCTAACATATATTTTTTTTAATTTTTAAACTTTTTATAAACATATAATGTATTATTAGCCCCAGGGGTACAGGTCTGTGATTCGCCAGGTTTACACACTTCACAGCAATCACCATAGCACATACCCTCCCCAATGTCCATAACCCCACCACCCTTTCCTGACCCGCCTCCCCCCAGCAACCCTCAGTTTGTTTTGTGAGATTAAGAGTCTCTTATGGTTTGTCTCCCTCCTGATCCCACCTTGTTTCATTTATTCTTTTCTTACCCCCAAAGCCCCCCATATTGCATCTCCACTTCCTCATATCAGGGAGATCATATGATAGTTGTCTTTCTCCGATGGGCTTATTTCGCTAAGCATAATACCCTCTCGATTTCCATCCACGTTGTCGCAAATGGCAAGATTTCATTTCTTTTGATGGCTGCATAGTATTCCATTATATATATATATCACATCTTCTTTATCCATTCATCTGTTGATGGACATCTAGGTTCTTTCTATGGTTTGGCTATTGTGGACATTGCTGCTATAAACATTTGGGTACATGTGCCGCTTGGGATCACTACGTTTGTATCTTTAGGGTAAATACCCAGTAGTGTAATTGCTGGGTCATAGGGTAGCTCTATTTTCAACTTTTTGAGGAACCTCCATGCTGTTTTCCAGAGTGGTTGCACCAGCTTGCAATCTACTAATACATTTTTGAAACAGATTTCTCCACAAGATAATTGGAGAGCTTAATAATGTTAATAGGGAAATGACTTTCTCTAAAGAATGCCTGCTTTTCACAGCCAACATTGGTTTGAGAAAGCCAGCACTTAAAATACACATTGGATGGAAGATGTGGTAAGTTACTAGGTTAAAGAATTGCCCTTAGAAAAATGGGATTAAATTACTATTGGTGTCTAAATTGACAGGTTTCTATGTGTAGAGTTAATGAAGTTAAACAAAGTAGCATGCATTAAAAAACGATGCTTCAGGCTTGACAATTTACAGCCACAAAATCTTGTGCTCCTACTCTTTTATTCATTTAGGTTGAGCTTTTAAAGTCAATATACAACAGATGAAAACAATAGTGATACTTAATCAGAGAGCATCCTGGGATGTGGGAAGTTGGCGATTGAGTTCTAATGTTGGTTCTACTGCTTTCCAGTTTTTGAAGTGACTTTTCATTCATTTGTAAAATGGGGATAATTTTCCCCATTTCTCAGGGCTGTTCCTTTCATTCAGAGTTGTAATGACCGTATTGTAGTAATATGATGTATATCAATTGCTTAGTCTGAGTTTTGACCCTCAGAAATCACTTGTAACTGTGATGATAAAGATATGAGGTCCTCAGTTTAACTCACAAATTTATATCTCGAATAACTTGGCCCCAGAACTTTCCCTCATTATACCATCTGATCTGATAGTTAAAATCTCAGATCCTGTTGTAATCCAAGATGAGTTTGAATTTCTTTCCTTCTTTTTTTAAAAAAGAGAACTAAGGAGATTAATCATTTTTAGGGACTAATAAATCAATAGCATCTTCCAGTTTGTTTTAGAAGTCTTGTTACTTTTATGGCTTTTTGACTCCTACGATCTTTATCAAGAGTGTGGCATGTATGTGATCAGCAATCCATAGATAAGAGGTGAGGGGAGCAAACAGCAATGCTGAATTTTGGAAGACACCCATAGAACCAAGAATATTCTCGATCCCTTTCACCTTTCCAGCACCTTAAATTTTGCCATCCAATTCCGAGAGTAAATGGCTTCTAGGTAAACTCTGTAAAGGAATGGAAAAGGGGAAAAATAATCACTTTATTCTTATCCAAATATTCAATTTGAGAGAAAGCAGGGGGAAATAAACATGATATCATCTGTAACTATATCCAAGGTGGAGATACAGTCAAAATTTGTTCTATATTTATCTTACTTGCTACCTTTCAGCACACCCAGATTCTGTGCTTAAATACTTTTAGAGAGAATTTTTCCTTTTGGGTAAATATGTCTAAATCTTAGGGAATGGCTCACTAGAATGCTTAAGATAGGGCTCCTCAGGAAGTCACCACCAATCCTTCATGGGCTATTTAAACAAAAAAAGAGAGAGAGAGAGAGAGAAGAACATAAAAGAAAAGCCATACACCCAAAACTCAGGGTGGGCTTTATTAGGGAAGTGTGAGTGTTGAATTACCTAATTCATCTTCATTTCTGATTTTATTTTAAAAATCAGAAATTTAGAGAGAAAATTTAGAGAGAAAAACTCTAAAATTTCTCTGACCTGTTTCCCAGCTAAATTTATTTCCCTTAAGTTTTGTTTCACATTTTGTCTCCTCTTTTCCTTCAGAACATTATTGCAACTTATAAGTACATATTCATTTGTGCTTATTTAGTATTTATTATCCCTATAAGCACTGAGAAGGCAGGGATCATACATATCTTGTTCATGTATAAGTTTTGTTTGTCCATCGTCGGTGTCTGGATGAACAGTGTCTGTTATGTGGGAGACATCCAATGAAAGCTATTGAATATGCCATTACATCTTATGTTATATTTTTATATATGTGATAAAGTTAATTCCTTTTTAGAATATGCACATATATATTTTCTACCCAAAGAAAATATATATGCCCCAGAAAGCCAACATATTAGAATCCTTGCCTTTAATTTACCAACTGGTCATATTACAATAAAGAAGTCTTAGTTGTTGAGGGTACTCAGAGGAGTTTAATAGCTTAATCAAGTAAAAAAACTTCACAGCTATTCATTCCCTCATGTTGTCTGGAGCATAGACATGCTATATGGGTGGCAGGCTTCTATCTGCTCCAGGCACTGTGCTGCATGAAGGATAGAAGATAGTCTTTACCCCAAAGGAGCCAGCAGTTCCGTGGGAGGCAGAGAAGTAAATCCTCACCGTGCATGATGAGGACTATGGCAGGGGTTGCGCCACACAGTAGGAGCACTCTTGGGGATGTTTCATTCAGGAGAGGGTAGGCCAGGGATAATTACCTGAAAGGTGATGCTAGGGCTGAATCTTAGAGGATAGTAGGAGCTTTTGGACAGTCAAGGAAAGGACATTGCAGCCAAAGTCATGAAACATTGAAGAACATGTTCAGTGCATCATGATCACTGTGGTATTAAAAGGATAAAAAAGTCGAGGCACCTGGGTGGCTCAATCAATTGAGCATGGGACTCTTGGTTTTGGCTCAGGTCATGATTTTAGGGTTGTGAGCTCGAGCACGGCATGGGCTCCACTCTGCCCCTCCCCCTACTTGTGTACTTGCTCGCTGTCTCCCTCTCTATCTCTCTCAAATCACTAAATAAATATTTTTTAAAGATTATTTATTTATTTATTTATTTATTTAATATATAGAGAGAGAGCACAAGCAGGAGGGAGAGGGAGAAGCAGATTCCCCACTGAGCAGGGAACCTGATGTGGGACTCTATCGCAGGACCCTGGGATCCTGATCTTAGCTGAAAGCAGATGCTTAACTGACTGAGCCACCCAGGCACCCATAAATATTTTTTTTTAGAGATTTAATTAATTATTTATTCATTTGATAGAAAGTGAGAGAGCACAAGTAGGCAAAGCAGCAGGCAGAGGGAGAGGGAGAAGCAAGCTCTCTGCTGAGCAGGGACCCTGATGTGGCACTTGACCCTAGGACCCTGGGATCATGACCTGAGCTGAATGCAGATGTTTAACCAACTAAGCCACCCAAGTTACCCCATAAATATTTAAAAATAAATAAATTAGGGGCGCCTGGGTGGCTCAGTGAGTTAAAGCCTCTGCCTTTGGCTCAGGTCATGATCCCAGGGTCCTCGGATCGAGCCCCGCATCAGACTCTCTGCTCAGCGGGGAGCCTGCTTCCTCCTCTCTCTCTGCCTGTCTCTCTGCCTACTTGTGACCTCTGTCAAATAAATAAATAAAAATCTTCTAAATGTAAAATTAATTAATTAATTTTTTAATTAATTAAAAGAACAAATAGTTGATGTAGGGATGATGACAATGAAGTTAGGGAGTCTGACAAAGCAAAATTGAAAACATTTCAAGGGTCAAAAAAAAAAAAAAGGAAAAGAAAAAGAAAACATTTCAAGGGTCATGCTAGGTAGGTAAGATTCTGTTTCCAAAAACAATTGCACAGTACCAGGCATAAAATATTGATCATCACAGAACCATTGCTGGTGGTTCTGATGTACAGGCTGCTCACAATCGATCCAGAAATCAAAAGGCATGGTCACAGAATTGATGTTTGGCATTGGGACTGTTACACTGATGTTTTTGCTTTGGGAGAGAAACATAGATGTTGAAATGTTTAATTTTCTGCATTTTTAAAATCCAAAGATCACAGGCATGAATATGACAGGGCAGCTGTATATGAAAGGAATGATGAAGACAACTAGAAAGCTTGGGATAATACACATTACTACTTGTTCAGAGTCCCTCTACATTTCTAATACACTAATTACTGATAGCAGGGGTCTAAACTGGGAATTTATTGATGAGCTTCTTGAGGTTCTCAAGACACCTTGAAATTTTAGGCAAAATTTTGAGTACATATGCATTTATTTTCCAAAGGAGAGAGTTTTGAATTTTTTTTAGGTTCCAAAAAGTCCTTGTCTCCAAAAAGATTAGGATTCACAGGGCCCTATTATAGGCAACTAATACAAAAGGACATGAAGCAACATTGTTTGGACATTGCATTGTGAATTACAGTGGTAGTGGGAATTTCTTCCCAAGGCAATGTAGAGTTCGCAGGTAGGCCAACACCCAGTGGTCTAATAAACAAGCTCCCAAAACCCAGAGACTTACCATAATTGCAATTGAATTCTGGCTCACCTCACAAATCAATGCAATCAGTGGTGGGAGGTGGGGAGGTACAGGGCTGTGCATGACAATGTGGAGGGGAGGTCTCCTGTATACAGACTTTTAAAGATAGCGTCCTTTCATGCTGTGGTTCTGCCAGCTTCAGTGTATCACCTCAAAGGCCCTGGCATCATCCAGGTGGCACAAAGGGGAAGGCACGCCCCTTTTAACTGCCATGATGAGGCAATTGCACATCCTTTTTCACATTTCGTTCCAAAGATCCCACTTCTAGGTGCAAGAAAGTCAGAAAAATGTAGTTTATCTGGGTGCCCAGGGAGGGGAAAGACATTTGGTGAATATCTAGCTAGTCTCTGCCATGGGGAGTTTTAAAACACCATTTGGGGGTGGCTGGCTGAGTCAGTGGTTAGAGTGCGTGACTCTTGATCTTGGGGATTGTAAATTCCAGCCCCACCTTGGGCTTAGAGATTACTTAAAAACAAAATTTAAAAAAGTAAATAAAAAATAAAAAAACTATCCGGATTTTTATTTACTTGTTACAGTTTTGTTCTAGTTCTAAGTGAAAAAGGGGGGTCGAACTATATATCCTTTCTCAAAGACCTTCTTATGATTGTGTATAAGGGTTTTTAAAAGTGTGTGCTTTAAAACCCATTTTAGATCAGGGTCACAACCTGAAGAACTCTGTGATTCATTAATGCACTCACAGGTAATCACCCTCTCAGTGTCTCAGATGAAATGTAGGCTAGGAATCTAAGACTTCAATATGGAAAAAGTTTTCTCCCTATAATCCTTCATTTACTAGAGATAGCTAACAAGTTTTTGAAGGTCTTGGGTATTTCATTGTCAAATAAGATTCACTTTCTGCTCTCGTTTTGATAAGCTCCCTTTGAAATCTTTAGTCCAGGAGCACCTTCACTCAGACTGCAGAGCAAATCAATTCCAGAGGAGGCACGAAGGTCCAGTGATTCAGATCATCTAAGAACTGAGGCATATTAAAATGCTTTGCTTTGGGGGCGCCTGGGTGACTCAGTGGGTTAAAGCCTCTGCCTTCGGCTCGGGTCATGATCCCAGGGTCCTGGGATCGAGCCCCGCGTCGGGCTCTCTGCTAGGTGGGGAGCCTGCTTCCCCCTCTCTCTGTCTGCCTCTCTGCCTACTTGTGATCTCTCTCTGTCAAATACTTAAATTAAAATAAATAAATAAATAAATAAATGCTTTGCTTTGAAAGATATTTTCAAGTGACTACTTTAATCATATAGAATTTTGCTAATTAAACAGCCAATTTAAGTGCCAACTCAACTAACTGTATTTTGAGCTACATTTAATCTTAATTGTTTCTGTTCTCTAAAAATATACATAAGAACTTTTAAATTTTAATTTCACTTTTTACACAGCAGTTGACTCTCCCACACAGTCAGCGCCAGCAGTCACAAAAGCAGAAATAAGTGCTTGCTGAGGGCACAGTTTTCCAGTTTTAAGCTTTTAAAAAATTCGCCCGTTGAAGTGTTTACTTATTGATTTATTTTTGAAAGATTTTATTTTTAAGTAATCTCTACACCCAACATGAGGCTCAAACTCCCAACACTGAAATCAAGAGTCACGTGCTCCATTGACCGAGTCAGCCAGGAGCCCCGTGTTGAACAGTTTAGATTAAATTCTGCTCTTTATCTTACCAGTCTCACAAAAGCCGAACAGACAGTGTGGTCAGATTGAATGTAGTTGTGGTCAAGTTTTGATTTTACGTAGTCTTTTTTGGACTTTAAATAGTTTCCTCTCCATTAAAAACAGCTCTGCCTCTTTGGATATGTTGGGTTAAATAGAATATATTATTAAGATTTTAAAAAAACCAAACAAACAAGTCCTGCTTCTTCCTCTTGATTGCCAAGTCAACATTCTGGTTCTGTCTTCATTTTAAAAATATATTAAAAATTTGGGGGGGCACCTGGGTGGCTCAGTTGGTTAAGCATCTGACTCTTGGTTTTGGCTTAGGTTGTGATCTCACGTTGGTGGGATTGAGCCCGGAGTCCAGTTCTGAGCTCAGTGGTGGAGTCTGCTTCAGATTCTCTCCCTCTCCCTCCCACTCTTTCTCTCTCTCTCAAATAAATAAACAAAATCTTAAAAAAAAATATATATGTATTAAAAATTTTCTACATAGCCATGTGACTATGCACAATTCACTATGCATTATGGAACCATAGCTTCTTTATCTCTGAGACAGGAATCATCTCACACGTTTGTTGAGTAGGCCTCAAAAAGGATGATGAATAGGAAATGGCTTTGAAATCTTTCAAGGGCTGTAGAAATACATGCTACCATTATCAATCTAATCCAAAACCCCCAAATGGGTGGACCAAGAGGAGCTGCAGTTCGGAGAAGGAAAACTGTGTCACTCGCAGAATCTCTTTGAGAGGGAGCAGTGAGAGTAGGGAGGCAGGATTTGTTCTGGGTCATGGTGGACAGGGAGGAGCTAAATTCGTGGAGACAAAAGGAGTGGGCATCTGGGCAGAACTGTAAAATCTGAAGATGCGCACAGGCGGGCATGAACACTCAAGCTGGCTGGCTTTGAAGCAGGTTGTTTACTTACATGTATTGAGGAATAAACTTAAAAAGTAAGTTGAGATCAAGGGAAGAGGGTCTTTTCATTGAAAAGGACCTTGAATTTTTGCTTAGGACATAGTAGGATGAGGTTGATATCTGCAGAAGCCTTATCTGGCAAGAAGGGAGAGTGGCCAGATGTACCAAGACCAGGTAGAGGGCTGCCTGGTGAGAAGAAATAAAAGCCTGAACTGTATGACCACAGTGAGATAAGAAAGAATGGTATATGAGGGAAATGGAAAATCACTACTGAAGGGCTGGTGGGTGGGGGTATCCAGGTGATGGGCATGAAGGCGGGCACATGATGTAATGAGCACTGGGTGTTACATGCAACTCATGAAACATTGAACACTCCATCAAAAACGAATGATGTACTACGTGTTGGCTAATTGAATTTACATTAAAAAAAAACAAGAGAATTACTACTGTCATCATTGCATGATAGCTGCCTCCATAAATACCACAAAAAAACATGACATTGCAAGAGGGTAGCATAGATTTGGTAGGACAGGGAAGGGAAGTAGTGAAGAATGATTCTGAGCTTTAGAGATTCAATGACTGGGAAAATGACATCAACAGCAGGTGAGATGGTGCTCTTGTGGGGAAAGAGGGAAGCAGGCTGCAGTGCTGGATACGTTGAGTTTGAGGACAAAGCTGGAGATGCATGTGAAAAGGTTAGGATTTCACTGCCTGCAACCCCTTCCTTTGATAGGTCCTTATAATATTGAGTGTTGTAATATTGTTGTCTCTTTCTTGCACGCACCATACTGTCATACTTCCGTGTCTTTTCTCTTGTGTTACCTCTGATGAAATGTCTTCCTACCTTTACTTTTATTATTTTTAAAGTCAGGTTTAGTGACATATGATCTACATAAAATAAAATTCATCCTTTCTAAGATGTATGGTTTGAGTGTCTACGAAAATACACAGTCATGTAATCATCACTACCTTCATGGTAAAGAAATTTTTGTGTGTGTCTTGGAGCCAATCCCCTCACTCCATCCCCCGAACGCTAATCTGATGTCTGTGGTTATAGTTTTGCCTTTTCCAGAATGTCGTATAAATTGACTCATACATACTTTGTATAGCCTTTCATGTCTGGCTTCTTTCCTTAGCATGATTTTGAGTTTCATTCACGTGTTGCATGTATCAGTAGTTCGTGTCTTCTTATTGCTTAATAACATTTCTATGTATGGGTGTGCCATACTTTATACATTTATTACTTGAAGAACAATTGAATTGTTTTCAGTTTCTGGCTATTATGCTTAAAGCTACTATAAACTTTCACATACAGGTCTTTGTATGGACATATGTTTTAATTTCTGTTAAATAAAAACCTAGGAAAGAAATTGCTGGATCATAATATAAGTATATGCTATATATTTAACTTCATAAGAAACTGCTAAACTGGGGTGCCTGGGTGGGTTCGTTGTTAAGCAACTGTCTTGGGCTCAGGTCATGATCCCAGGGTCCTGAGATCAAGCCCCACATCGGGCTCCCTGCTCAGCGGGAAGCCTGTTTCTTCCTCTCCCACTCCTCCTGCTTGTGTTCCCTCTCCACTGTGTCTCTCTCTATCAAATAAATATATAAAATATTAAAAAACAAAAAAAGAAACTGCTAAACTGTTTACTAAAGTAATTGTATCATTTGCGTTCCCACTAACAATGTATGAGAGTTCCAATCACTCTGTATCCTCACGGGCAGTGACTGTTTTAGGTGTCTTCTCTTTCTCTCTCTTTCTCCGTCTCTCTCAGGAAATCTCACTACAATTTGTCAGCAGCCCCAAGGAGACCTCTACTTGGTAACCTCCCTGCTCCTGCCCATCAGCCATTGAGGAATGGAGACTTGCAGCAATCACGTAAATGAGTTTATGAGTGGATTCTTCACCCTGACTGAGCCTTGAGATGACAGCAGCCCCATCTGATAGCTTGGCTGCCACCTCAAGAAAGACCCTGATTCAAAACCATCCACTTAAGAGGCTCCCAGAATTCTGACCCTGAGAAGCTACATGAGATAATATATGTTTTAAGTTGCCAATTTGGGGTAATTGATTACACAGCAATAGATATTTAGTACACTGAAATACGACACTGCATGATGCTCAACAATGATGCCGGGTTAAATGGAATAGAGATTTCATGGGAAATGATGAGAGAAGACTAGTTTTGTGTGGATTGTGCTTAAGGTCAGAGCTTCCAACCCTAGTTCTGGGACCACATCTAGAATATCTTTATCTCAAAGGAGAAAAATAATTTTCAAAATTAAGTTAATTTTATTTATTTAAAAATTTATTTATTTATTTGAGAGAGAGAGAGAGAGAGAAAGTGAGAGAGAGCATGAGTTGGAGGGGGGATGAGGGAGAGAGAAAGAAGCAAACTCCTTGCTGAGCAAGGAGCCCCTCACGGGGCTCAATCCCAGGACTCTGAGATTATGACCTGAACTGAATGCAGATGCTTAACAGACTGAGCCACCCAGGTGCCCCCAAACAAATTTATTTTAAAAAAATACAGTATTGGGGGGGGTAAGGAGAGGGGGCCACATACTCAAATAAAGATTGTATTGTCTCAATTCTCTGAATTCAGGGTGTCAATCTCCACACTGATTTTTTCCATCTCTTTATCAACAGTTCTAATGCTATATTTTATGGCATTCTATTCTCTTGACAATTTTCAGGTATATATAATTCTTTACATCCCATTCCTCCTCCTCCTCCTCCTTCTCCTTCTTCTTTTTTACCTTGGAATCCTGCTTTAGTGCTTCAGAGAGTGACCCAAGTTAAAACCTCTCCCATGGAATCTGATCAGGCACAGAGAAGGATGAAGTAGGGGATGTCTTTACCTCTATTTCCAACTGGTCCCCGATTCCCAGAGAGTACAGTTATCCTGAAGATGTGAGTATGGGAACTATATGGGTGTGGAGAAGGGCTGGTGGGTCTTGGCTGATTCATGGTGTTTCAAAATGGTTGGCAAAATATGGAGTCACCTATGTGGGAGGCAGAGTCCCCCCAGTGAACAATGGAAACTCACATCAGCCAGCCCAAATGAGTGTTTGACGGCAATTAGAGGCGGAGATTAGACAGAATCCCTCCACCCTCCAATTCAGTTTGAGCTCCAGGGTGGTTGGGTGTGTGGGGAGGGAGGATATCCCGGTAATGTTTGTGACAGGGTCTTTTTTTTTTTTTTTTTTTCCTTAAATGTATTTTCTTTTGGATAGCAGCCAAGATTTTGGGCCAGGACAACCAGCACCGATGACTCTTCCTTCTTATAGGAACAGTGGGATTTATGTTACGCACACCAAAAACATTGCCAAAGGAAAGCTCCTTTTACTTAATAAAAGCGGCTCTGACTCCTTCCCACAAGGTTCTTCACTGTCTCTAAAGCTGCACAGGGCCGTTTATGCAGCCAGTGAAAGAATGTAGACAGGTTTCTAAATGTAGCACCCTTACCTGTCATGGCAAAATAGCCAAGCCCTTCAGGACAGAGAAGCCTTCGGCAAACCCACGTGACATCGAACTTCCCAAGATTTCCCCCTCAAAAGAGGGGTAGGAGGTTCTACTGGGCTTCATTTGTCCCTCCCATGCTGCACTATAAATATGACTGATCTTCTCTATCAGCCCCGTTGCTGCTTTTTTGATTCCACGCAAAACCCATTTGTCTCGTGAAGCTTCCCATTGAGAGCCCATCCCTGAGAGCTTTCTGCAGTGGAAGTGGAGGAGAGCCGCACAAAGCAAAAGAAACGGGAAAATGTTCAACAAATTCCTTTTCACCTGTGAGATTTTCCTCCCTTTTCTCCACAGCCTTATTTGCCTCGTCTATGGACGGTTCAGACTAGAGGAAGAATCTGCGTAATTGTCCCCGCAGTTTCTCTGTCTCTGGGAGGGTTCAAGTGACGGAGGTTGTTAGCCTGAGAAACAGGATGTTTGCATTATCGATTAGGCTATGCTGCTTTGACTGAATTAGTGGAGAATATCCTCAGCTGCTTTGCATGTGTCACGTCCGCCTGCTTCTTGTCCATCAGTTCTGGGGAGATTCCGTGGTGGCCGCCTGTGTTAGACATCATGTCTCACCTTATCCTTTCAGCCTGTCAGTCACCTTACCTGCTGTGCTGATTAAAAACCTTATCTCGACCAAGAAACTGTCTGCTGCTGTTTTTGTAGCTGTGACCATGGGGTAGTGGTTTGGCGCCTTGGGCTATCGTTCTGGTAGATTCCTGCTGCTGCGTGTCTCTGCTGTTTGTACGGAGAGGAGGCCCCCACCGCTGAAATCAATGACTTTACCATTTTGAATTTAGTTGTGCGACAGGGGCAGCTGAAGATGAAAACAAACCATTTTGTTCCTTAACTACGTTTCTGGCTTATGGAACGAGGCTGTACACTCATGGGTTTCAAGCTTTGGTACCCAAAATGCAAATTTTCAGCTCAACTGACAGATTTGCATGTGGTAGGTCTCAGATGGGACCTGGGAATCTGGATCTTAAACAGCCTGAAAATTCTGGTTATCGATGAAAAATGGGACCTAGTGCAAGAAATGTAGCCACATGGCATCAAAGAGTTGAGCGGAGGTTAAGAGATCAGGATTCTGTCTTGGTAGCTTCATGACAGATCAAAGAGAATGTTGAGGGAAAATCCCAACACTTCAGTTTATAGCAAGGAGATTGTTAGCTACTGAAGGAGATTATTTACATCTAATTTCTCTTTGGTTGTAAATGTACTCTGGTTGGTACACTTTGTAGATAATCACTATAATGAAATCTTACTACTCAATTATCTTAACAAATTTAGGACATCTATTATCATTTATGGACCAATTTTTATTGCTGTGAGTCACAATAGAGAACCCAAAACTAGACCCCAAATATTTGTAAATTTAGTGGCATTTCAAATTACTCCAGAAAAATAAAGGATTGATTATTCCCTACATGATATTATAGCAACTGTTTTGCCATTTAGATTGAAAAAGAAACTGGATTTCTGCTTCGCTCTTCACGCCTGAAGAAGTTATAGGTGAATTAAAGATCTGAACTGAAAATAAATAAAGCAGTACACATGCTAGAGTAAAAAATGAAGACTTCTCTTAAAAAAAAAAAAAGAAGAAGACTTCTCTTTAGTATCTTGGCATTACATAAAACCAACACGTCTAAAAGTTAAAGATAGGTATCTTTGTTTACATAAACTATTGTATGATAAAAATATCATAAAAGAGTCAAAGCTCAAACTTACAATCAAAGATGAAATGAACAACTTGGGAAAGATTTTTGAACAATAATATTTTAGAAAATAAAGATTTTTGAAAAATAACCCATAAATAAACTATAATTTATGAAATGACGTTTAACCCTGCTCAAAATTACATAAATACAAATGAAAATAAGATGATTTTTCATCTATTTCATAAAAACTAACATGTTTTATAGTATTGGCTTTGAGGAACAGTGCAGAGCACTTGAGCAATCTCTATACAAGTTTAAAATACTCATATTCTTTGATCCAACTGCACTTCTAAAAATGTATTCAAGAACTATAAGTATACATACAACCAGGACAATGATGATAATTATAGCATTGTTTGTAATGGTAAGAAACTGGAAATGATGCAAATGATCATTAACAGAGGACTGGTTAAATAATTAATGGTCCATAATACTTTGTGCTGTTTAAAAAGTATGTTTAGATCTTCCTATCTGCACGTGGGAAAGAAACCACTAAAATACATCATAAGGTTTAAAAAGAAGAAAGGGGCACCTGGCTAGCTCTGTCGGAAGAGCATGTGACTCATGATCCTTGGGATTATGAGTTTGAACCCCACATTGGGTGTAGAAATTACTTAAAATAAATAAGTAAGTAGGTAAGTAAACTTCAAAAAATAAAAAGAAGAAGTCAGGGTGCTAAACAATGTGTATATTCTATATAGTTGAAGGGGTTCAGTATAGGATTGATCCCCTGTAGAATGTGCCATTTTGGCATTGGGATTATTTTGAGCTGAAGGCACTTGAGACCCTGTGGGCCCAAGAGAAACTTTGTCCTTCCCTTAACCACATAGAAGAATCTAAATTGGGGGTCTTTCCCAGAATAAGGGTTATTTATAGAGATAAATTTTATCTGAGTGACCCATCTTCATGGTAGGGCAAACATCTAATTACCAAATATCTGCTCTTCTTATCACCCTGTAAAGTGCATTCCTCTCCTTTCAAATCCCAGACCCCTCTCTCTGAAGTCCCACACCCCTGTCACCCAGAACCCTATAAGCTCCTTCTCCTTAGTTCAGCATATATATTTCATTTGGCCTGTCTTTGATGTTTATTTCCAAGCCAAGTCCTACAGAAATGGCACTGAGCAGAGTAGATGGAGAGTGGACGCTTGGAAGGATCATAATCTCTGGAATCCATGTCTGTGTGGATTTCCTGTGTATACGCCTATTAAGTTTGATTTTCTTCTGTTAATCTGTCCCATGACAATTTGGTTCTTAGTTCAGCCAAAAGAACCTTTGAAGGGACAGGAATTCTTGCTCCCTGACACAGTAATACCTTAGAAAATGTATCTATATATGTAGAAAATGTCAGAAAACATTAAGAAACTATTAAAAATGTGGTACCTTGGTTGGGTGACTGCCTTCAGCTTGGGTCATGATCCCGGAGCCCCGGGACTGAGTCCCGCAGCAGGCTCCCTGCTCAGCTGGGAGTATGCTTCTGCCTCTGACGCTCCCCCTTCTCATGCTCTCTCTCTCTCAAAAAAAGAAATTGTTAAAAATTGATTAATTTTGGGAATGGAAGTGAAGATTTTGGGGTAGAAGTAAGACTAATTTTTCATTATACATACTCTTAGATTGCTTGAAACTTTAAAATCGTGTCATGTATTATTAAAATTACTGAAGAATAAACTACTCGAGAAAGCAGGCATTTAACATGCCTCAGCTGTTTTGATTATAGCATAATGTTTGTGATAATCATACTTTGTTAGTAGAAAGATCAAATTATGTTTAATAAAACAAATCAATTAGACATATGAAACATTTACAAAGGTGGTTATTTAAAAAAATATCCAATGTGTAGATGACAAAACTTCATTAGGAAAAATTCATGCATTTAGCCTAGCATGTATGAAATTCACTGTGTCATACTGCTAGGCAAAGATGTGCCTGACGCACTCTCTGTAGCGTGATGTGCTTTCAGGACCTTACCTAGTAAAAGTGACTGGTGGGCCTGTCATCTCATGTTCTTCAGCCAGTCTACTTTCTTGGAAATGGGCACTCCAAATGTTAACATCTGGAGAGTAACTATAAATGAATGAGGTGTGGTTTGGATCTCTTACCCACCAGCCCTACCTGTTATCCAAGAGGAGAATGGCCTGGTATGGGATAGAACTGTTAGTAATACAGGAAAACAACTACATAAAACAATGAGACTTGAAAACATATTTTCAGTACTGGTACTTTACCTGGTTGTAATTGAAAATTGTTATTTCTCCTCCAGTAACTAAAAATTCATTTCTGCAGCTATAATTAAAAGTAATATATGCTCCAAAAAAGTAATATATACTCATTTTTGGAAGTATGGAGAACTATAATTTATACTATATTAACAGAAAGAAATGCCTCTAAATTATGAGTACAAATTCAGTTTCCCCCAACTTCTGTGTTCTATTTATCATGTAAACGATAATTTGGATGGAGAAGGAGAGTTATGGTAACTTTTTTATATATACATAGGATAAATGCAGAAACATATAAAAACTAAAAATATCACTCTTTTGTTTCAAATTTTTATTTAAATTCTCATTAGTGTAGTATTGGTTTCAGGTGTAGAATGCAGTGATTCAACGTCACTCCTAAATAGGGAAATTGAGAGTCTGTGTAGCGGGAGAGGTCACATGCTGAAGGGACTGTTTTTGACAACTCTGTTGTCTAATTTATTTATTTTGCCATATCATGTTTAAAAAAGAATACGAAAACACTGTAAACTTTAAAAATACTCTAAGACCTTTCATATGAGTCCCTAATATTCCTCATTCTTATACAGAAACATGAAATAAAAATGAAACCCATTACTGAATCATAAACCAAATGAAAATAATTTAATAAGAGAACACAAGAAGCATCATATCTACTTAATTACACAGATAAAAAAGAAAAAAGGATCAAAAGAAGGCACAGAGGGAAGGAAGAGAATAGAACAAAATGCTGGAAGGGAGGGAAAGGAAGCTCTCCATAAGACTAGAGAGATTTCCCTCCTCTGAAGCTATAAAGGCTCAAGATTTCCACAGTTAAGTCTGCTACTTTGAAAATGTACTGCTAATCCTTCCAGATGTAAATGATAGAAATTCATGAATAATGGTGACAACAATTGTCACCAGAAAAAGGTGAATGGTTAGAGTGGATCCTAAGAAAAACCACTGGAAGGAGATAATGGAAATCTGAAAAGGTGTAAGAACTGAAACAAATCAACTTATCACAGATAATAAATCACAGAACAGTGTTGCTTTCTTTGGTCTGTGTCTTTATGTGAAACAAGAGTTGCTTTTTTGTATCCCACAGACCTTCTAAGCCCTTCCCTGGGGAGGTCCTTGGTAGTTTATTTTCAAGCCAATTCCTACAGAAATGGCACTGAGCACAGTAGACGGAGAGTGGACGCTTGGAAGGATCATAATCTCTGGATAAAAGCCAGAGTTGAATCCTGAGGAGCTGGGTAGTTTTAGAGAGACACGGTTTGGGAATCTTGGAGTTAAATGTCCCCATCTGGCAAGTTGTAACATGTATTTTTTGTTTAGGTGGAAACTGAGCCTTACAGATGTGAAATTTTTAAAAAAGGAAAAAAGTCGCGGTTGAGAACTAATCAGTCTTTCTCAGAACTATCTCACGCTTTCTCTGTGCATCCTTCTCAAATCCAAATACATAGTAATGGGTTAGAAAAATCTAAATAGGTATGTGTTTTATTTTTCTGTTTCCTACTAGAATAACGTAAGCCTGGCAATGTTCTGTATCTACAATCTGACATTTACGGTTCTTCTCCTGTTTTAAGTAAACATCAGGTACTTAGCTAATTAAATATAATATTAATAGAGTCTGGTTCATAGGAAAAGTGTTCACTTTCAGGATGTTGTGTGTAAGTCTTGATAAAATTACGTAGATAATGAGTGTGCTCTCCTTTCATAGGCTGACCTTGAAGTCGCCACCGCCTGAAAAGGGCTCAAAACAAAAAAATGATCTAAGGGTTGAAACAAGATAAGATCAAATTGATGTCATGGTAATTACATGAAGGACCATTCAATCACTGGGTGGAATTTACTGTTGATCCCTGGGCTTAGATGCAGGTGGGAACATGCAGTTTTTATTACTCTGCTGGTATAAAAGACAAGTGAAGGCTTTATTAACTGTAGTTACTGAGAAATCACAAGGCAAAGCTAAAATCCCTCTTCAGATCCACAATCAACTGCCCTGAACACATCCTGCAAAAAGTCCTGAGGAAGGTAATATAAATGAAACAATTTCTGGGATTTTAATTGAGTAAGGAGTAAAATATTCTATAATATAGGTCAGCTATGCATAAGCCTTCGTGAGGAGAGAGACAGACATTTACACGTTCTCTTTTCGGCACTCATGATTGAATTGGGAGGAAGTCTGCAAAACTGTGGTCTGTGATCACAGGCTAAGATGTTATCTAACAGAAACCAGAAACCAAATGTCTCCTGCTGAGATCTGCAAGTGCCTGTCAGTATCTAAAAAATTTTCTTCAAGAAATATTGGGTGTCATTTGAAAGACATTAGTTTGAGTGGTTTACAGGGGTCAGGTAGAAGGAGAGTAGATATTACATAAGTTGCGGATACTGTTTTATCATCAGTTTTTATTTATTTGCTTATTTATTTATTTAAAGATTTTTGTTGTTTGTTTTGGAGAGAGGGAGAGAGAAAGCATGAGCGAGCATGTTATTTGGGGCAGGGGCAGAGGGAAAAGGGGAGGAGGAGTCTCCAGCAGACTCCCTGCTGAGTGGGGAGCCAGACTCTGCTGGGACAAGGACCCTGAGATTATGATCTGAGCCAAAATGGAGAGTCGGATGCTTAACAGCCTGAGCCACCCAGGGGCCCCTAATCAGTTTTTAAATGATGCATAACTATATCTTCAATCTGGCCAGTGATAAAGCCGCTCACTTGTTTAGCCGAATGAATGACCATAGCTTCTGGTATCTTCTGAATAGATGTTTTCCTGTAGATGTGAATAGAGTCACGCTGAAAATTTTTGGGCAACATTGTTTGCATTTTCTTCTTTCGTAAAATGCTACAGAAGTAAGAGTCAGTGCTATTTCTCCAGTTATTGCTGATGACCTTATAATTCTGAATCTCCTGACCAAGTCTAGTTAGTTGTGTTCCAATGAGAGTTTCTGGAAACTTGTTAACCTTATGTTTACATGAGCACTAGTTGAAACGGCAGCTTATTGGGAGAGTGAGACTAGAAAATAAAAGTGCTCTCTTGTCCCTCTTTATTAGTATCGAGGAATAGGATTTGGGCACATGGAAGAATTATGGCTCTCTTGGGGAATGCAGAAGCTCCATTTAAACGTCATAGGAACTTTTATTTCCTAAGCGCTTATAATCCTTTCCCCACCCAAAAATAATATTTTTTTATATTAGATCAGAGGAATCTTTTTAATTTTCTGAAGATACCTTTTTCTAATTTATTTTTATTTACTTATCTTTTAAAAGATTTCATTTATTTATTTGACAGGGAGAGAGAAAAATCACAAGCAGGCAGAAAGAGAGGGGGAAGCAGGCTTTCTGCCAAGCAGAGAGACTGATGTGGGGCTCGATCCAAGGACACTGAGACCATGACCTGAGCTGAAGCAGAGGCTTAACCCACTGAGCCATCCAGGCACCCCTGAAGATACCTTTTAAATAATTACTTGACCCAAGGCCAGATCAACTATTTAAAATATTGGTCATCCAAATTGCATTGTAATACTTTGCTATAGTTTGAATTATTTAAAAAAAGATAAGAACAGTTACCATTTATGAATAGCTCATGTGCTTTCATTTCAATTTTAACTTTGGTTTTGGTTTAAGTTTCCTTTCTCTCTCTCTCTCTCTTTTCAGTAATAGGGTTTCTGAAATTTTGAGTCATATTTCTTACCATTTCCTGCTGAAAAGGGTAGTATGTGAACAATGTTAGAAAAGCAATTGATTATGTTCCAGAACAGGGTCTCAGTTTCATTGTACATTTCTTATAAATGTGGGACTCAAATTTACATGAAAACTCAAAGTAAAGCTGTGAAATAGAAATAGCAGAATTAGAAAGTAAAGTACATCTTGTCCAAAAAGAGATCAGGATAATTTGCTTTCACAAAAAGAAAATGTACAGGAATCAATTAATATTTCTATTGAGAACAGTACAACTCTTTTTTTTTTTTAAACAGATTGTGAATCCTGAAGTAGTTTGTTATCAATTTATGATCTTTGCAAATTCTGGTTTTGGTGTGTAACATTTCAGCATTACCTATTGTAATGTTGCACAAAGTAATCTGGTAATTTCTTGGTTCATCAGACTCAGAGATAATGTTATAAAAATGCTCTAGCATCCTTAATACAATAGAGTGTTTGAACAGGGCTTAGGGTTTAGAGAGGGTTTAGAAGGGGCTGAGGCTGGACTAGTGTGGAATCAGGGGCAATATTGGGAAATAAATTAGAGAAGACAATTGTAACAGCACGATCTATAGGTAAATCAATGTCTTAAAGGAGGTAATGGATTAAGTAAGTAGGGCCATAGGAGTGGTATGGGTGGAAGAAGTATGATCTTAGGAACAGATCACTTTCCATGTGACCTTGGCTGATCCCTTTAATTTGCTGAAGCATAGTTTTCTAGTCTATTAAATCTGTGCCACAAGGAGGCTTTCCTCATAGAGATGTAAAGAGAATCAAACAAAGGACTGTTACATGAAAGCCAGTGTTTCCTCCTTTCTCCCACAGTCAGACACCAGTCCTCACAACTCGATCAGGTGTAAAACGCCCCTCTATCCGGATGGAATGGCTTTCTCGAGGCTGTTCTGAAGAAGGTGAAGTCAGATAAATATGTAAAATCAAAAATTAAATGGGCAAGTTATATTTAAGCTGGCATAACATAATGTTGCTCTAGACAAAAAAATGTCGGCATCTTATTTAGGGATATACCATCTGAAAAAATCATTTAAGAACTCCATTGTAAAATATAAAGATTTGAAGGCTGTATAGCGAAGTGTGGTTCAGAGCTTGGAGTTTGGAATTGTAAAGAGATATTCTAAAATCTTGGCTCCACTAGCAGCAAATTTTGTGACTTTGTCTGGGTTACTTTGCCTCAAGAATTTCTTTAGCCAAAATGAAAGTAATACTTGACAAGATTGTCATCAGTATTGAATATGTTTATGTGTTCAAGGTGCCCAAAAGAACATCTAGCACACACAAGTGCTCCATTAAATGTAGGAATTATTTTTAAAGCAGAGTTCTTATTATTACCGAAGCCAGTATTGCAGATAGATACTGTGTATAATGCTCACTCCAAATTTTTTTCACACATTGCTACATTTCCCAAATAGAGTAAACTGAATATGTGTTATAGAAATAACCTCCCACAGAGGAAAAGTAAGAGGACAGTAGAAAGAGGAGAAAGCAGAAAGACAAGATTGGGGTCCTATATTTCAGACCCCGGAGGAAAAATTTTTGTTATAAGAGAGAGCAATAGATATTTGTTCCAGTGATCTATTGCGGTGAATCCAATTACCCCAAAACTTAGTGGGTGAAACAAGTTACTGTTCTGTCATAGTTCTGTAGGTGACCCTGGGCTCACCTGGGCAGTTTTTCACTTGGGTTTCTCAGGTGTTTATGGTCAGGTTGTGGCTGGGGTTGGAGTCATCTGGAGGCTCAACTGGACAGGTCATCTAGTATGACTTCTTCATTTCTTACTGCTTGGCCTTCTTTTCTCTCTCCGTGCAGGTTGGCTTCTTCTTGTCGGGTGATCTCAGAGTAGTAGCACTTTCTATCTGGTAACTGTCTTTTTTTTTTTTTTTTAAGATTTTTATTTATTTATTTGACAGAGAGAGAGAGAGAGAGAGGGAACACAAGCAGAGGGAGTGGGAGAGGGAGAAGCAGGCTTCCCGCTGAGCAGGGAGCCTGATATGGGGCTCAATCTCAGGACCCTGGGATCATGACCTAAGCCCAAGGCAGCCGCTTAATGACTGAGCTACCCAGGTGCCCCTGGCAACTGTCTTCTAAGAAACAGGAAGCAGAAACTGCCAAGTTAGGGCCTGGATACACCTAACAACCAGCCCAATATTGTTCCTGCCATATTCTGTTGGTTTCAGTAGTCAAATGGGATACAGAAATAGACACACTGTGGGTTTTCTTCTTCTTCTTCTTTTTTTTGTTTAAGGTTTCTTTATTTGCAAGAGAGGAGCATGAATGGGGAGCAGCAAGCAGGGGGAAAGGGAGAAACAGGTTCCCCACTGAGCAGGGAGCCCAATGTGGGGCTCAATTCCAGGACTGTGAAATTGTGACTTGTGCTGAAAGCAGATGCTCAACCGACTGAGCCACCCAGATGCCCCTAGACACACTGTGTTTTGTTGTGGAAATGGCAAGGTCATGCTACAGAAGGAATGGGCTGAGATATATTTTTGTTGCCACCTTTGGGAAGTACAACCTGCCACAGAAATGAAAACTTAGGGGCAATGAACAATGAAGGGGCTTCTCTTTGAAGCTCTTCTGGTATTTTTATTACAGAAAAACAAATCCTTATAAAGTAAGATGCCAGGGAAGAGAAATCAATAACCCTGCCTGCCTATTCTATTATTGAAAAACTTCAAGGCAAATGAAATATGTTTTTATGCTTTAATGCTTTTAAATGGGAATGATGGGTGGTGTGTCAAAAGATTGCATCAAAATAGCTCAGAGAAACATAACAAAATACAATGCACAAATTTTAAAAGTTACAAGAAACATTCTTATATTGCTATAATAATGCTCCATATGAAACTTTTCTAGCCTTCGGATATTTTACTTTTCTGAGGGATAAACTGATACTATCTGGTGTTTCATTCCTGCCAGCATTTATTATTCCAATAATGTTAATTTTTAAAATTGGGTATTTTAAAACAGCAAACACTTGAAATTTTCATTTAGAACAATATTTTGTGGTACATAGAGTCCGTTTTATCAAAATTTCTTATTGATTTAGTATGCAGACAATTTAAAAAATGCTGATATGCCAGGAAAACCAGAGGGTAATGGAAAAATCAAGATTTTAATTACATAATTAACATTGTAAAGTGCCTTTAAATAAAAATTAAAGTAGAAAGTGTGCATCTTATTATAAGCCCCTTAAATTTATTCAATTAAGAAAAGAAACTTCTTGGGGCACCTGGGTGGCTCAGTGGGTTAAAGCCTCTGCCTTCTGCTCAGGTCATGATCTCAGGGTCCTGGGATCGAGCCCAGCATTGGGCTCTCTGCTCAGCAGGGGGCCTGCTTCCTCCTCTCTCTCTGCCTGCCTGTCTGCCTACTTGTGATCTTTGTCTGTCAAAAAAATAAATAAAATCTTTAAAAAAGAAAAGAAACTTTTAAAAACATGATGGTAAAAGAATGGTCATAGGGATTAAAGTTATTTTCATAAATCCATAAGCCCTTGAATTTTCTTCTAATTACTGCTTGCTTTTTTCCTTTATTTTTAAAATAAATATTTAAGATAAATATCTCAAGGTCATCTTTCGTTCAGTGTTTCCTTATGGAAACCCCTGCTCTGTAAGACAGAAATTATACAAGTTGTGCTATATATTTCTCTTGTCCATGGAACCACTTTTTTCCATTTTCTTTCTCCCCATTTTGTCTGGAAAACAAGTTGGATCCTTTTAAAGATTTTGTGAAGACACAAAGCACTGTTGTTGTTTTTTAGTTGTTGTCGTTTTTTGTAAAGCACTCTTTGGCATTTATTGGGCCTCCTCCCTCCACATGGATTTGAGTTACCAGGATGCAGCATCCCAACCACCCAATTTTTCTCCTGAGCTCTTCTACTGAAGAATTTGGCCTTCACCATGACAGGTTGTTCTGGGAGCTTTCCTTTCCCCAAAACTTTGCAGTAGCCAGATCACACCACATCAATGATAGGAGCAGCTCCAGTCCTGTTTCTGGCCACATTTCTTCCAGTTGGCTGATGGACGTGGTCCCACACTTTATCAAGGTTGACAGCTGGGCAGAAGCTCTGGTTCCATGTGATAGTGGGCTGTAGTTCCAAAGAAGGTCACAGTATCTGCACAGTATCGTATCTGCACAGTTATTGTGCAGATACACAGTATCTGCAATACTGGCTTCGGTAATAATAAGAACTCTGCTTTAAAAATAACTTTTCCAAAGTCCTGGGTATGATTTGTTGAAGTTGATCCTGGGCCAATGACGCATGCCACCAGGACGACCCTGGGCCCTGGGTGCTTCTGGTGCTTGCGCAAGCAGCCGTGGCCACGGCTTACATTCCCTGGAAGTTTCCGAGTCTTTCTCAGCCTGGATGGCATGTCAGCAGCCCCAGCGAAAGAGGCACAAAACGCTGTTATGTGACTCATAGACAGAAATCCCATCCCGAATACTGCCCCTGATCTGTGTGACTTCACTTGGCCTTATTTTCCTCTGGATCCTGGGATGCTTTGAAGCCCACTGTTTGCCACCTGTAGCTGCTTCATAAGTTATGGGAACAAATATCAAAACACTAAAATACGTATTTACTGCTGTAGAGATTCTCTTCCGGTCAAGTAGATGCTCCTTAATCTTATTTGCTTGTCATCTCTCCTTTGTCATGTCCTCCATCCAGCAAATGCCGCAGTGTCAACAAATGCTTTCATTACAGCGTTCTTCACCTCTCATAGTTACTTGCCTTTGTATCTGGGCCAGAGAGCAGGAAGCTTATTCAAGTTTGTGTCACCAGTGCTTGGCATGGTACCTGACATGTAGCAGGTGCTTATTCAAAGTCTTTAAGTCTTTCAGAGGTTCAACTTGGACCTTAAATTTTGCACTTAACGACGTTGAACTCCTCTCAAATTATCCCAAACTAATCTTTTTATTTATTTATTTTTAGCCTATTTTAAATATTTTTTTAAAGATTTTATTTACTTATTTGAGAGAGATAGCACAAGAGAAAGAGAGAGAGCATGAGTGAGGGGGGAGCTGAGGGAGAGGGAGAAAATGACTCCGGAGCCCCATGGGAGGCTCAATCCCAGGACCCTGGGATCATGACCTGAGCCAAAGCACTTAACTGACTGGGCCACCCAGGTCCCCTCTCCCCCAAACTCATCTTTTTATAAGATAGAGAAAATAGTAATTATCTATATCCAAGAGTGGATGAAATGACCAGGGACAGATTGAGGGAGCATTAAGCAGTCTCTCCTTGTCCCCCCAATTGCTCAACCATCCACATCATCATCTTTGGAAAAACTGTCAGCGAATATGTTAACGGGTCTGAAGGTCTCTGTGTGCCTGGAAGCAATGTTGGAGTGTCTAGAACCTAGAGGATCATTGAGGCTGGGGGCTGGAGCATGGGATCATACAAGACGCTCATTCTGGACCTGCAGTTCAGAGCACATTACAAGAACAAGGTAGAAACCCATTTACTGCACCTAGAGCGTGAGAGCAAAGAAAAATAGTTGCCAGGGTCACTCCAAGCTGAGTTTCCTTACTACTGGCCCCGAGGCTCTTTTAAATTCGTCCACCTAGAAACAGAGGCAGTCACTCAGCAGCAGGCAGAGGGGGGGCCGACTCCGTGCAAGTTGTGGGATGATGGATGGCAAACATTGTGACGTTCCTCCTTCAAATCTTTCCTCAAGGTGAGCTATGGCTATCTTCTCTCACCAGGCAAGACACAAAACTAACAGGCCTAGCCTCTGTTTGGTGAACAATTATCGAATACCTTTCTCATGCCAGGCAATGTGCCAAGGATTAAAGGCTTTACCTCAAAGGTTCCCTTTCATTCGTTACTATTCACTGAAGGCAGCTGGACTTTTCCTCTCCTTGGTAGTTAGCTGGGTTAGATGGGGCTAATGAGGTGAAGCCTTGGGTTAACTAACCGTCTAGAAGTCAGTTACATTTCTACTGTTTTGTTCAAAAAGAATTGTGCCTCTAGTCTTAGCCAGTCATCTCAAAAGCATGCTATGAGTCAGACCGGCTTCTCGGTTTGGAGAGTGTGGATGAGTCACCCCTCCCATCACCACCTTTAGAAAAACCGAAAACCTTATTCTTTGGCAATGGGGGGGTGGGGAGGAATAGCAGCATCTTTGCAAGTGAAGGGCGGGATGTCACATTGTACCAAGCACTTGTAATCTTCTTGGAGCAATCTTGGATATATATGTACATCTCCATATATGTGTGTATACATGTGTGTACAGATATGTGTGTACAGGCCAGAATTGTCAATAGACAGGTGCCTAACTTTATAAGGATTTTTTTCTGCCATAAAAACAGAGCAGAGGCGGGGCGCCTGGGTGGCTCAGTGGGTTAAAGCCGCTGCCTTCGGCTCAGGTCATGATCCCAGCGTCCTGGGATCGAGCCCCACATCGGGTTCTCTGCTCAGCAGGGAGCCTGCTTCCTCCCTTCTCTCTCTGCCTGCCTCTCTGCCTACTTGTGATCTGTCTGTCAAATAAATAAATAAAATCTTTAAAAAAAAAAAAGTTTAAAAAAAAAAAAAAACAGAGCAGAGGGGCACCTGGGTGGCTCAGTTGGTTCGGTGAACGCCTTCAGCTCAGGACATGATCCTGGAGTCCTCAGTCCCATATCTGGGTCCCTGCTCAGAGTCTGCTTCTCCCTCTGCTTCTCCCTCTTCTTCTCCCTCTGACCCTCCCCCCTCTCATGCTCTCTCTCTCTCAAATAAATAAATAAAATGTTAAAAAACAAAAACAAAAACAAACCACAGAGTGGAGGAGATGCAAAGAGAAGCCCCCTGGTTATTCATTACCCCTAAGTTTTCATGTGATAGTGGGTTGTATTTCCAAAGAAGGTCACAGAAGTATCTTAGACTAAATTCCCTCTGTAGTATGACAGTATGTGTGCCACTTCCATGTCCAAAAGTGGGGTGTCAATTTTTGTACCCCATTTGACATACAGGGTGTGTATGTATGTGTATGTTTCGAATACTTGGCCTATCTAGCTAGCTGGTTAGCTTGTATGTACTGGTAGAGTGTTTACCTATTTTGTAAATCATTTAGTTTATTAATTATATATAATCACGATAAATAATATGAAAACATTAATAATATTAAATTATGGCAATAATACTCTTCTATACTTTCAAGAATGTTGTCTTTTCCTCAGTCTTAGCAAATTTAAATTTGTGCACACATACAGTTTGACGTAAACTAAGAGATGAGACACCCAATTTAAAGCTTGACGCTCTTACATATGCTTTTTTTTTTTTTTAAAGGTTTATTTATTTATTTATTTATTTATATATTTGGCAGACAGAGATCACAAGCAGGCAAAGAGGCAGGCAGAGAGAGAGAGGAAGGGAAGCAGGCTCCCCGCAGCGCAGAGAGCCCGATGCGGGGCTCGGGACTCGATCCCAGGACCCTGAGATCATGACCTGAGTGGAAGGCAGAGGCTTTAACCCACTGAGCCACCCAGGCGCCCACATATGCTTTTTATTAAAGCTTTCTTTTAAATTCTTGTGACTTTTATATCTCAGCATACAGTGGCTCCTACCTGTGGCATATTTAACACTTAGAGATTCACATGTCAGCCAGCTACAAATTAGGGACTTGGTGAGAACATAGAGTCTCTAATGAATTTATTATTTGAAAATACTTTATTTTATTTTAATTACCTCATTTTATTAAACATTTATTCTAAGTCCCCATTCAAGAGTTATCTTGTTCTTTAATGACAGCTCTACGTTAGCAACTTTGGGTTGATACTATTATTATTGTTGTAAAGTCCCAGTGCAACATAATGGCATCTACTCTGTGCAAGATCTGGCCACTGGGGATGGTGGTAGATCAGAGGAGCGTAGTTTCTACCCTTAGGAGGTTTTCATGGAAATGGAGAGACCAACATGTACATTACTGGCTAGAGTTCAGGGCAGATTGTGGAACTTGATCTAAGAATTCCAAGCAAAGCGGTAGGTGGATGCAATGGAGACATGTATTCTGGCTTTGGGGTTGTGTGAAACCTTCATGGGGAAGCTGGCAGCAGGACCGCTTCTTAAAGGGCTGAGGTGGATGGACCGAGATAGAGGAGAGAGGCTTTCCCGGCCAAGCTGGATTCACACTATTCTGATGTGGCAGGTGGCGGGAGGTAAGAGCATGTTGGAGCACTGACCGTGGTGTCAGATGTATAGAGTATAGATGTATAGATGTATAGAGATGTATAGATGTATAGAGATGGGATGTCTGCAAGGTACCTACTTGCAATGCCAAAAGAGGATGAGGTCAGGAAATCTGATTTAGATTGAGCATATTTTGCAAAATAGCATAAATCCCAGCTGGACATAATTATTTTTCCTGTCTTGATTCTTAATGTTTTCTCCCAAATTCCAAAGCAGAAAGACCTGAAGGTGATTTGAATGATAAAAATATTTATTTAAATGTTTTCAGGATTTGAAGGTTAATCCCTTTCTGCTTGATTAATCCTATTTCTTTTTTAAAATAAAGTCACTTCTGTTACTGAAAGCTACAGCAATGGTGACTTTTGTTCTACTTTTTCAACCTGCTCTTCACTTTACCATGAAGCAGATTCTGAAATGCGTGTTGACTTCATGCTCTCACATTCTGCAATCTTGTTATAAATGTTTCTCTCTGAATTAATTCTGATATAATTGTTCACTGCATAATGCTGAATTTTCATAATATATGAGCTGCAATATCAAAGCACAAAAATGATTCTAGTTTAAAAAAGGAAACCAGTTTCAATTCTGAAAATTTCCTTGTGGCTTTGTAAATCACTTAAGCACTGGTTCTTGGACTTTTTGGTCTCAGAAACTGTTTATGCTCTTAAAAATTGTTGAAGAGTCCAAAGAATTTTTTATGAAGTTATATTTCTCAATATTTACTGATTTAGAAATCATGTTAGAAAAAGTTTTAACACATTTATTCATTTTGAAACAATAAGATTTAGCCTATTACATATTAACACAAATATATATTTATTAAAAAATGACAACTCCCAAAACAAACAAAAAAACCAGTAAGAAAGATGGCATGCTTTTATCTTTCTGTAATTTTTTTTTCAAAAATTGGCCTAATAGAACATAGCTAGATTCCCATGTGCATCTTTACTCCATCTGTTGCAATTGCATATGTCATGTAGCCTCTAGAAAATTTCTCTGAACACTCATGAGAAGCTGAGAGTGAAAAAAGTGAATAGCATCTTAGGGTTACTATGAAAATCGTTTTGACCTCACAAACTCACTGAAAAGTTTTGAGAGTCCCCAGATCACACTTTGAGAACCACCAACTCAGAACAATGTTTATTTGGTGCTAATTAGGTACAGAGGTAAATAAAACCCATAATTACTTATGTATAAGCACATACATCAGGGAGAAATAATAACATACCTCTGCTTTAGCCTTACCTATATTCATACAGTTTGTTTTCCTGTATTATGAACTGTTCTGTTAGTTCTGCTGACAATTTTTTTCTTAAAAGATGTATAGGTAGATATAAACCTTTGGCCAAAATATGGTCTCATTCTGTCAATCTGCATGAAAAATAACCACAAATTTTGACTCGTGCAATTTTAAACCTTATTTTAGAATGCCCTTTTTTAAAAAAAATAAATTTCCTGTTTTGAAAAATTATAGATTTAGAAGGAGTTGCAAAAATATGTACAGAGAAGTCCTGGGTGTACTTTAGCCAGTTTCTCCCGAAGATAATACTGTGCCTAGTTGTAGTATGATGTGAAAACCAGGAAATTGACATTGGTACAACCCACAGAGCTTAGTCAGATTTCACTGGTATTGTGTGTGTGTGTGTGTGTGTGTGTGCTCGTGTGTGTGTAGTTCCATGCAATTTTATCCCGTGTGTACATTAGTATGACAACTATGACAATCGAGATCCAGAACTGTTCCATCACCACGTGGCTCCCTTTATAGCCAGTCTTATCCCCCCCTCAGCTCCCTCCCCAACACTAACTCCTTAAAACTGCTAATTTATTCAGCATCTCTCTAATTTTATTATATTATATAGAGTGTTATATAAATGGAATCATACAGCATGCAACCTTCACTCAACACAATACCCTTGAGCTCCATCTGCCTTGCATGGATATCAATAATGTATTCCTTTATGTCGCTACATAGTATTAGCTCATGTGGATATACCATTGCTTGTATAACTATTTATCTACTGAAAGTGTTTGGGCTGTTTCCAGTTTTTATCTTTTATAAATTTATAAAGCTGCTCTGAACCTCTCTGTATATAAGTTTTGTATGAACATAATTTTCGTTTCTTTGAGATAAATGCCTGAGTACAACTGTTGGGTTATATGGTCGGTTTTATAAGAAACTCCCAAATGGGGCACCAGGGTGGCTCAGTCGGTTAAGCATCTGCCTTTGGCTCAGGTCATGATCCCAAGGTTCCGGTACCGAGCTCCACATCAGGCTTTCTATCCAGTGGGGAGTCTGCTTCTCTGCCCCTCCCCTAGCTGATGCTTTCTCTTTCTCTCTCTCGTGTGCCCACTCTCTCTCTCTCTCTCAAATAAACAAAATCCTTTTTTTAAAAAGAGAAAGAAGTTCTCAAATGATTTTTCATTTTATTTTTCCCCAGCAATGTTTGAATTATCCTATTTCTCTGCACCCATACCAGTGTTTGGTATTATCATTATGTTTTGTTTTAGCTATTCTGATGGGTATATACTATTTTGCTGTAGTTTTAATTTGCATGTTACTAAAGGTTGATGATGTTAAATGCTTTCCATGTATGTATTTGCCATCTGTATATCCTTTCTGCTGCAAAACCTATTTTCTTCTTCTCTCTCTCTTTTAAAAACATTTTGTTTATTTATTTGAGCGGGGAGGGGCAGGCGAGAGGGAGAGAGAGTATCTTAAGCAGATTCTCTGCTGAATGCAGAGACTGACTTAGGGATCAAGGTCATGACCCTGAGGCCATGACCTGAGCAGAAACCAAAAGTCAGTCACCTAAAAGACTGAGCCACCCAAGTGCCCCTGCAACAGCCATTTTCTAATTAGATTTTTTTTTCTATTGAAATTTGAGAGCTTAGTGTCTATTCTAGATACTAACACTTTGTTGGATATGTGGCTTGCAAATATTTTCTTCAAGTCTCTACCTTGTATTTTTATCTTCTTGACAAAGCATTAACCCATAATTTAGACGAGGTCCAATTTATTAATTTTTCTTTTATGTGTCATGTTCTGTTGTTAATCCTAAAAACTCTTAACCTAGTCCTTGGTCCCCCCAATTTTTTTTCTATTTTTTTTCTAAAGATTTTATAGGTTCTCATTTTACATTTGTCTATAATTCATTTTCAACAATTTTCATGCAAGGTATAAGATTTGTATTTAATTTTTGTTTATTTGTTTGCCTATGGATGTCCAAGTGTACTGGCGCCATTGTTGAAAAGGTTGAATTCCTGTTAAATTGTTTTGGCATCTTTGTCAAAAGCCAGCTGGCCATATTTGTGTAGGTCTATTTCTGGGTTCTCTATTTTGTTCTTCTGGTCTATGTATCTATCCCTCTGCCAATACCACTCAACTTTGATTACTGTTGCTGTATAGTAAGTCTTAATACTAGGAACAGCGATTCCTCCCTTTCTTTCTTAAATTGTTTTAGCTATTCTAGATCTTTTGCCTTTCAATAATAATCTTGTCTCTGTATACAAAAGCTGTTTTGGGGTTTGGATAGGCATTTCATTCAATGAAAAAGATCAATTTGGAAACAACTGACACCTTTACCATGTTGAGTCTTCCAGTTCATAAACCTGATATGTTTCTCCATTTATTTAGGTTTTCTTTAATTTATTTCATCAGTTTTTTTGTAATTTTCAGCAAAGGAATCCTGTATATATGTTGGTAGATTAAGTATTTTATTTTCTTTGGAGCAATTGTAAATGGTATTGTGTTTTAAATTTGTTTTCACGTTATTGTTTTTAGTATGAGGAAATGCAGTTCATTTTTGTGTGTTGATCTTACAACATGCAATCTTGTTGAACTTACTAATTAGTTCCAGGACCTTTGCTGTAGGTTCCTTTTTTTTTTTTTTTTAAACATAGATGATCGTGTCATCTACATATATGATAATTTTATTTCATCCCTTTTATTTTGTGTGTCTTTAATTTCTTTGTCTTGCCATTTTAAACTGGCTAGAACTTCCAGGACTATACTGAATAACAGGTAAGAGTGGACATCCTTGCTATGTTGATGATCTTGGGGGGAAAACATTCATTTTTTCACCATTAAGTATGATGTCAGCTGCAGTTTTTTTGTAAATGCTCTTTATCAAGTTGAGAAAACTTTGACTCTTGTTTGTAGAAACTTTTTATTATGAAAGAGTATTGAATGCTGTCAACTGATATATCAAATCATTTTTTTTCTTCTTTATCTTACTGATATGGTAGATTACATTAGATGACTTTCGAATATTGAACCGACCTTGCATATGTGAATTATTCCCAGTAGGTCATATATAAATCTTCTTATACATTGCTGAGTTTGATCTGCTATTATTTTGTTTAGGATTTTTGCATCTAATTTCATGAGGTATACCAGTCTTTCATTTTCTTTCTTGTGTTCTTTCTTTCTTTCTTGTGTGCTGTTTTTCTTTCATACTGAATTGGTCTAGTTTTTGTGTCAGAGTAATTGTGGCTTCACAAAATAAGTTGGAAACTATTCCTCCTCCTCTATTTTCTAAAAGAGTTTCTGTAAAGTTGGTGCTAATTCTCCTTTAAATGTTCTGAATTATCTTTTTATTGGTAATTGATGCTCTGTTCATCTTATCTCTCATGGTTTGAACATGAGTAATCCATAACACTTTCACTTAAAAAATAGGAATAAAAACTTGCCCATTTTATCTTATATGAGGTTTTTGTAGGAAATGTAGGGGTACAATCCAATTCCCTGTTTGCCCATTCTCAGGTGCGGTGAGGTCAGTGCTGGATATGGTCAATCATTCAGCTGACAATGGCTAGCCTGATCTTATGCACTCAAAATGCTTAGGTAAAGCTGTATCTACAGGTATAAATAAGTCAAGAAATGCATTTAGGAAAACTCTGATAAACATTCTCTGCTGTCTGCTCTTGCCACATTGCTGGATTAGCATTTACTGTTGCACACTGATAATGAAACTTAGAGCTCACTACTCACAGTGAATAAAAAGCGGGAAAGAGGGACACCTGAGTGGCTCAGTTGGTCAAGCAACTGCTTTTGGCTCAGGTCATGATCCTAGAGACCCTGGATTGAGTCTCACATCGAGTCCCACATCAGGCTCCCGGCTCAGCAGAGAGTCTGCTTCTCCCTCTGACCCCTCCCCTCTCATGCTCTCTCTCTCTCAAATAAATAAAATAAATCTTAATTAAAAAAGCAGGAAAGACATTATCCTTTCCTTCTGTTCTCCCACCTGGGAGTGTAGGACTGGGAAGGATGAACTCAAATGCTTATACATTTTATATATCACATATAAGCTTATCTATTTTATATGAGCTTATCTCTCTCTTTCGCCTTCTCTGTCTTCTTAGATATTATCTAGTTTAAGTTTCATGTCTTACAATTAAGGACACTGAGGCTTAGCAGAATGATGTATTTAAAAAGAGAATTTTTTATCTGCATTAAGTCCAATTCTATTGATTTATATGTGAAATGGAAAGATTTGATTTCCTAGCTCTTTCCTAAGGAAAAATTGTTTTCTTATTTACATGGCTCCCGAGTGTGTTTGGAGCTATAAGCTGAGGGGTCAAGACACTGATGAGTATTATTAGTAGTCCTGTTAAAACTACTAGTTGTTTTTATGACTGGTAAGCCAATTTTAGAGTAACTTTGTTTACCTTTTCTGTTTTGCAGGAGAGCCATGGATTCCTACAGAAAATACGCAGCTGTCATTCTGGCCACATTGTCTGTGTTTCTGCATATTCTCCATTCCTTTCCTGATGGAGAGTTTACAATGCAGGGTATTGTGACTGAATGGATTTGCAGTAATAAGAAAAACACACATTTCTAGATGTACATCAATAACTCCATTAATTACATTTCCACCTCCTTTTCAAATGTGATAAATCTTTGCTGCTGGGTACATATCCAGACACTTTTCGATTATACACATAAAGTTAAATTAGGTTCAGATAATGTATAGTGAAAATTTATCTAACATGTCCATTTAAATAGCAGCATATACATTTTCGTCTGAAATAGATTACTTATTATTCTTTATCTGAGTTTTATAAGTAGAAAATGCTCCTTATTTAGTTAGCTCAATTTTTTAAAACATTTTTCCTGGAAGATTTGAGAAGATTTTAACATTTCCTCTGTAGACGAATTTTCGCATCAGTTAGCAAATGAGAAAAACAAAACCATTTTATGCAGTACATTTGTTTTGCTGTATTGTTTGAAAAATCTCATAGAGTAGCTGATATAATTCTGTATGTGATGAAACTGTGAGCTACTCTTGTTTATGCTTTTTCTTAGACAATTGGTAATATTTTAATCCCAGTTCTCAAGTGTGGATGCGCCCCATCTGATATCAGGGCTCTCCATTCACCAAGCTTTCTTAATTCTGACATATTTTTCTCTGTCAATATTTGGAGTTTCCATGGGGGAAAAAAAACAATAGCATGTTCTAAAGGGGAAACTGTTTTGCCTCTGGGCAAAATTCTCCTTTCAGATGAGCATGGTGTTTTCATCTGTCAAGTTTTGTGCTTCCTATAGGTGTGCTATTAACACGGATAGAGAATCCATGGCTGAAGAGACAGAAACAACTCTTTTTTTTTTTTATGTTTATGTGAGAAACTACTACTCTTGAGATCTCTCATGCATATCTGCAAAAATTGTTTTCCATGAAAATAAATACAATCAGTACAAATAGATACTATGTATGAAAGTTAACAGCCAAAAAATGTTTATTATTTTCCTTCTATTTCCAATGGAAAAAGAATATTTACCATCTCATAATCAGGGAAAACTCAGGTTCTTTTTTTAAATTTTATTTTTCAATTAAAAAAAATAAGCTCTATGCCCAGCGTGGGGCTCAAACATATAATCCTGAGATCAAAAGTCATATGTTCTGCCACTTGAGCCATTTCTTTTTGAGTCATTTTTGGATTATTTTACTCTTTGTCTTTTTTGGTAGTAGGTTGCCCAGAATGCAAGCTAAAGGAAAACAAATACTTCTCCAAGTTGGGTGCCCCAATTTTTCAATGCATGGGCTGCTGCTTCTCCAGAGCGTATCCCACTCCAGCAAGGTCCAAGAAGACAATGTTGGTCCCAAAGAACATCACTTCAGAAGCCACATGCTGTGTGGCCAAAGCATTTACTAAGGTGAGAACTTAGAGGGCCCCAAAAGTTTTCTAATAGTGCAACCTGAGAAATGTCCCCAGAACACATCCAAGGGGTTTCATGTCAGAAGTGTCTAATGACCCATCCTTTGCTTGACATTGGTACACGGATTTGTCCCCTTACATCAAAAATAACCTGTGGGGACAAACTGGACTTATTCAGAATGCAAGGAACAGCTGTGGAGGTGATGAGGGGTGGGTTGGAAGAGAGTATAACGTATGTACACAGGGCAAACCCAAACTTTTAGAGTGAAATATTAGCTGAAATAGAGAATGTGTAAACAGAACAAGCATCTGTTTAGTCCGGCTGCCTACAGACAACGTTATTTAACATTTTTCAATTTTGTCCCTCCCTCCCTCCATCCATCCATCCATCCATCCATCTTTTTTCTTACTTTCCTTTTAGGCCACAGTGATGGGAAATGCCAAAGTGGAGAACCACACGGAGTGCCACTGCAGTACTTGTTATTATCACAAATCTTAAATGTTTTGCAAAAGAGCATGTTGATGACTGCTGATTTCCTGGAGTGAAAAGTTAATTTTTCAGTGTTTATGGCCTTGTGAGATAAAACCCCTTTTTCCTTACCATACTCCTTTGGTGTGCTTCAGGGATGTACTGCAGCTTTATTGCCTTTCTCGTTATCCTACAGTATAATCAGAAGTCTAGTTCTTTTCATTTGGAGTGAAGTACTGCATTTAGCATGAACATAAAAAGCTGGTTCCTCTGGAAATAAAGCCTTTTAAATCATCATTCTATCATTGGATTCTAATTTTTTTCTTAAGGGTTTAAGCCAGGTACTTTTGATAAGATTAATTGAAGGGAGGGAGCCAATGGGTGAGCCAGGGTCCCATGCACTCAATGACGCCAGAGAACACTGATCTTGCCAAGATCCTTCTGGTAAGATCCAGAAGTACGTCCTCTAGCCAGTGGGCTAGTTTTAAAACAACCTGTTGGGTTGAGGAAAGAAAACACAAGAACCTCCATTGCTATTCATTTTTATATCACCCCTTTGATGACTTTTATAAAAGTATATATACATCAGTATGGTAATAAATGTATAAAATTTATAAATAAATAATTATGCATAGATTGAGGACGTTTGATCAGACACTTTCTATTGGAAGAAATGTGCAAAATTAGGGAAAAAGAATTAGAGAACACTGCTGTAAGTTTTGAGCAAGACAAAATCCTTCCCAGCCTGAAGATCCTATCCACTTGGCTTATACCTAGCCAAAAAAAAAGAGTACATTTTATTAGTCCTTGGCAACAACGTTGCAACTGAATGGTGGTTAAGGAAAGGGCATTGTTGTCCTCAATAAAAATTGGGCACTGCTTTGATATCCCACGGACATTGGCTCTTACTGTCCACATTCAAGCCTAGAAGGGAGTGAATAAATGATGAGCAAAGTACTCACCGAGCCCTCACTGTGGGCTAGACGGGGTGCCAAGCTTTTTACTTTAGTAGAATTTTATGTAGTTGTATCCAAATGCTTAAGAGTGGTGTCACATTTATTGAGTATTTATACTTAAAAAGAGAGATGGCCCTTCCTCTGAGGCTCATGGCTTTCTACATCACATTATATTAGCTCTGGAAGAGATCAAAGCCACTCAAAAATTCTCTCCCAAAGGAGCCTGAAATTTAAAAAAAAAAAAAAAAACAGAAAAAACAAAAAAAAAAAACCCACACTGGTCACAGATAAAGGTTTCAAAATAATTTCAGTTACCATTAATTTGTCAAGACTCCACTTCTAAATGAAAAACTAGTTCCTAACAGGTTGGTAAACACACCGGGTATCAGGATAAAAAATTAAAATGAGTGCATGTACTTTTAAAGAAAAACACATGAAGATATTACTCCATTTGTTCATTCGTTCGTTTATTATACATTTATTTAGCATCTAGTAAGTGCTGGCATGTTGTTACATTATGGGGATTCAGAGATACCAGGATTCCTGGAAAGATAAGGTGGAGAAAATATAATGTAGCTTAATTCAAGAGAACAGTGGAGCTGATCATTAGTTCATACAGATATTTAATAGATATTCACTGAGAATCTACCATGTGTCGGGTCTGGAGAGCTCGTCGGGGAATTCCTCAGGAGAGGAAAGCTACTGACCTCCCCTTGATCAGAGTGTCCTTGTCCATCTGGGATCATCTAATTGACAGATGGGGAGGAGACATTCTTATGGTCATTCAGATCAGTCAGATCAACCCTGGAGAACATTAGGATGAAATGTCTTGGCTATACTGACTTCCCATCTGGGCATGGGCCAGGCATGGTGCTGGGCTTGGGAAGGTCAAGATGAGTAAGACACAGACTTGCTCTGCAGCCATCCACAGTCCACTGGGGAACAGAGACATAGGCAAAGAATTACAATCTAATGGGATACATGCTATGTGAGAGGTAACTTTGGTGGCACAAAAACAGGGATGGTTAACTCGGCCTGGTAGGGTTTGTCATGGACAGCTTCACAGGGCAGATAATACTTGAGTTGGGCCTAATAGTGAAGCAGAGAGATGGGGGAGGGACTCAGTCTAGTTCGAGGAAAACCGTAAAAGTAAACATCCTGAGATGAGAACAGGTGTGATGCTCACAGAATTGCAAGAAGTTCAGTGCGACTGGATCACAGGGAGATGGATAAGTCCTGCAACCGCAGAGACAAACGAACACTTGTCAAAGTCCTTGTATAACATGCAGAGAATGTGCACTCCAGCTAGGACAGCAGCTTCTCAAACTAGAGGGCCTGAGGGTTCCAGAAGCTGCAGGATAAAACGCCCTTTTCTGCAAGATCGATTTTGCTTGAAGCTTTGGGGAAATATTATTTTGATTTTAAAACCAAGACCAACACATTATAGAATAGAATGTAAAATTGTAAAAATCAGAGTAAAAAAAGAAACTTTGTGCTGAGAGTGGGGCCCTCCAGACCCTGCTCTTCTGACCCCCCCACACCTACTGCGAGCTTGCCTTAGGAGTACCTGAATAGAGGAGGTCTTATTAAAGAATTAATATGGTCAGCTTTCCACTTTGGAAAAATCATTTTGGGAGCAAGCAAATGAGAGACTGGACCCAGGAGCACAAGTTTGCAATTGTCTTGGCACGAAAGAGTGCTGGCAGTGAGGATGAGAGTAAGAAAATGAGGTGGAGTTGAGAGGAATTAGGAGGAAATGAGGAGCTAATTGTGGGTGCGGCTCCTGGCTCTTTGGGTGGCTGGTGGATGACTGGGTCAATAACCAGGAAATGGAAAAGGTTTGCATGGCAGCAGAGGGGGGAAATGACATTCAGTCTGGGGCCCGTGAGTTAAGGCGTCTAAGGAATATCAGGTGAACTTGTGTGATAGGCAGCCTGTATAGTGACACGGAGCTCAGGAAAGGACTCCAGCCCCGAGGTGCAGGCTTGAGGGTCGTCAGGGGTGGGCGAGGCCAAAAGCACGGGGGCGTCTAGGATTGCTCAGGAGAGCATGAATGTGTGATGAAGAGATGCTGGCCCACCAACCATGGATTCTGGGCCAGCCTGGCTGAGAAAATGATTATGTCTTGTGCGACAGTCGAGTTGAAAGCCCTGATATGACCTCTCTAGAGAACAGATTACAATCTCAACCATAAAAGCAGCGAGGCAGAAGAGAGGCAGGCATGGGGGCTGGACATTTTGTTTTAAGCTTATCTGTGAAAAATTCCTAAAAGAAAGAGGTAGAACGAGCACGTGTTTGAGGGATTAGTCTATCCAAAAAAATCTCTACCATTTACCTCAGCCAGAAAGCTGCCTGAAAGTCTACCATTTGAGATTCTTTCCTTAGGACAAAGACACAGTCTCCTGGGCATCTCCCCGCCCCCTCCCCCCAACACATCTGATGGAGGCAACATAGTTGACCATTAACCTGAAAGATAAGATAAACAGACCACTAGGTCTGTCTGCTCGGGTCATGGACCCTGGTCACTAGGTAGAGAGGGGTGTCAGGCAGAATGATGAAAGGATAAAACAAAAAAGCTAGACTTCTACTTCTCTGCAGTTGCATCAAGAATCCTGGAGCTATAACTTCTAAGTGATTACGGGGATGCCACTGATGATGAGAGCTCAACGAGGAGGCCAGGGAACAAGGATGGTTCCTGTGACTCAGTCTGTCTCCTGAGAGCAGAAGGAAAGGGCAGCAAACAATGAGAGGGAAAGAGACACAGGGAAGGGAAGAGAAAGAAGAATGGAGGGGGTAGAAAAAGTTGGGGCAGGAAAAACGTGTGAGAGGGACGGGGGAGAGGCAAGAAGGGGTGCTGGAAGAGTTTGCAGCCTCAGAGGTGGCTGACCTAGATTAAAGCAGAGAGGGAAAAGTCATGGCTCTACAGGCTGCCACCTCATCCTCCACCATTGCCAGAACCCAAGTAATCACCCAAAGTGAAGACCTCTAGCCATTCTGGAGCCTTTGTGCAAATGGATGAAAATGCCCTCTCTGGGTAGGCAGAGCACCTTAAGTAAATGGCTTCAGAACTAAATGGCACAGAAAAGTAGATATCAGTCCTTAATACCTTTGTGTAGTCCACACACTGTGCAACTTTCCATGCCAGCCACAACCATGACCTCTTTATCTTAATATGACTGTGGGAGATAATGTCCTAAACTGGTGAGAATCTTAGATTCCACGTGTCTCCAATTCCAATCTGAGATTCCAAATGTTGATTCCTAATATTCTTATAGTGTTGGGAGGCTTCTGGAGAAAATATTCCCCCAAATAGTTTGGTTTTGCTTTTACCAGCTATGCGGAAACTAGAAGAATCTGGTCCAACAGGAAGGTAAAACCAGAGAATACACATGTAAATGACCATGAAGCTGACATGAAGAAGTTGGTTAGGACCACAAACCTCAAGAGGTCCAGAGAGGTCCAGTCACTAGATAAAAAGTTAATCGATGTCAAACCACCTGACATCAGTACAGCACTTCTACTTTCTCAAAGCTTTCTGTGCCTCATGTCGGTGTGTCTGACTCAGCCCTTTGTGGACTGCAAGTCAGGGCAGGTGGCACTGTCTCCATCTGACAATTGAATAAATGGAGGCACAAAGAACTTTGGTTGTACAGGGACTGAGAATGTATTGAACCCTGGGTCTCCCCATATCCAGTTTTGTGCTGCTTCTTTCAAATTCCAACTTCCTCTCAAGGTATGAAGTGTTTAACTGCAAAGAACCTATTTTTCCTTGGGTCCCGAATCGGCACTCTCTTGGAGATTTGCTCAGGGTGAAATGCCATGTTAGTAAAAGAAATGAAGTCTGAACTATGAATTGTCCACTGATGTTTTATCTGAAGGTAGAGCTTCAGTTTTACCATTATGACATTTTGTTTTTGTTTTTGTTTTTGGTTCATTCAACACCTCCTTCAGACACGTTCTTTTTGAACTTCATTAAGAGAAACACAAAGTGATTTCTCTCTTCTGAAACCCAAGTAGGATTTCCATATTCTCCTATTCGAAACTGGGTAGCATATGGAATTGTAAATATTAAATGTTGTTTTCACAAAGAACTAAAGCCAAGTCTGAGTTGCCTGAAGCAAAGAGAGAAATTAATTATTGCATCAAACTTCAAAATGGGGGACATAAAAAGGAAATAACGGTTGGATTTTTTAAATGAATTTCCCTCTGGAACCCTAGAGAAATGTGTGCTCTGATAAGTACTTGCCTATTGAACCTGTCTTCCAGAGCTCACTCATCTGAAGGACTTGCAAGCCGAGGTTTTGGGAAGAGAGTGAGGGAAATGGGGGTCAGGGAGGAGTCTCTGAAGAAGCAGCCAGAGAGTTTGGCACATAACTGAAAGTTGGTGATGTTTCTAATGAAGCTATTCTGCTGTTTTTAAAGCCATTTCCATGAATGAAATGTTTGCAGAAAAGTAGGAGAGTAAAGCTGGGAAGCACAGAAAACTATATCCATTTTCTCCAAATGCTCTTGATCACAAAGCGATCACTTATTCAGTTGTAAATTATCTGTAACAGTAATTGATTCTCAAGTAAGTTGATATTAAGTAGAATTTCAGCATGTACAGATTTCCTTACACATACCTTTTTCTCAATTGCAACTCCTGTTGGGGATAACTAGAAAAAGGAGGCATCAGGGCTAGGTCTGGGAAACAGAGGGGAACTGGGAGGCAAAGCAGAAGTAGTGGTTTGCCCAAGACGGTTTCAGAGGGATGAAAGAAGAGGAAGAAAGGAAACCTGGGCTTGACCTAGAAATGCACCTGTGTTTTGTGAAGACGGAGGAAGTGGGATGGGTGTGTGGATAAGGAAGTGCTGGCAGATGCTTGGGTTGAAGTTATGGTGGGAGAAATTAAAGACTTAACTTTGAGTATTAGGGAGACAATTTCCTTTTTTTAAAAGATCTTACTTATTGGGGCACCTGGGTGGTTCAGTGGGTTAAAGCCTCTGCCTTCGGCTCAGGTCATGAACCCAGGGTCCTGGAATCAAGCCCCACATGGGGCTCTCTGCTCAGCAGGGAGCCTGCTTCCTCCTCTCTCTCTGCCTGCCTCTCTGCCTACTTGAGATCTCTCTCTGTCAAATAAGTAAATAAAATCTTTAAAAAAAAAGATCTTATTTATTTATTTGAGAGGGAGGAGAGACAGAGACAGAGTGAGCAGGAGCAGAGGGGAGGGGCAGAAGGAGAGGGAGAAGCCCCAGTGCGGGGCTCAATCCCAGGCCGTGAGATTATGACCTGAGCCAAACTGACTGAGCCACCCAGGAGCCCCCAGGGAGAGAATTTCTTAACTATTTAAACTAAATTATAGTCACTCTAGTGACTGTGTCTCTGTTACCACACTGTGATGTGGAAGACATCTGCTTAGATAGAGTAAGCTCTGAAGGTGTGCCCCACGGTTCCTGAAGCTGAAGACACAAGGGCTCAGCACGGCATTGTGAAGCTGAGCCCGGCCAAGAGGGGCCTCTCCCCTCTGCTCCCTCCTCTAGTTCATCAGTCAGAGGCAGAGACACCGCACCTCGTGGACAGATGGTACACGGAGTGTTTGGAGGAGTTGGAGGGTGAGGCCGGTGAGCCTGTGTGCTTTCCCAGGGATGTCTGGCAGGATGGGTCTAGCTGTCTGGGTACATTTGTCTTCATCTTGATGCCATCCTTCTGTTCATTTGCCTCTCCTGTGCCCTTTTAGTGACATTCAACTAGCTGCAGGGTGACAGTTTTAATGCATGGGTACTCAGCAAATTATAGCTTCAACATTATTCAGAGATATTGGATGAGCTAAAGATAAAGCTCAACATCTATTCACATTATTACATGAATTTCAACATGACAACAGTCCATGAAAGAAAAGGAAAAGCCATCGGTTCCTTTATATAGCGTTTATACTATTATTAAGTTTTGAATGCTTGTGAAATAGCGGCTTGAAAATTCTTTTACTCCCAACATGCACAATGTTTTCAGCTGGTAAGGACTATCCAGAATTGGAAGAGATTGTCATTAAAAAGACTTGATGAGGAGTTTGACATCTTTTATATATTTATATATATATTTATTTATTTATTTAAAATCACGGCCTATGTGGACATCTCGAAATACCTGTCTGTTCATCCCATTTGTTTTCCTGTGTGCCATTAGGTGAAAGGTTAGGAAGCAGTAGGATAGAAGGCAAGATTTTTTTAAAAACACAAAAAAGATTGGTTGCTGTTTACAACAAAGCATACACAAACACATCTACTGAACATTCAGGAAAGAGATCCTGAAAAATGTTTAGCAAGATAAGGAACGGAAATAGAATTAATTATATAGTAACCTGTTATATAATTTAAGATGTATGAAATTCCATTAACATTATCTTCATTTGGTTCACTGCCTTTATCATTTTACATTAGTGAACATAAAAATATTTCTAAGTAGGGGCGCCTGGGTGGCTCAGTGGGTTAAAGCCTCTGCCTTCGGCTCGGGTCATGATCCCAGGGTCCTGGGATCGAGCCCCGCATCGGGCTCTCCGCTCCGCGGGGAGCCTGCTTCCTCCTCTCTCTCTCTGCCTGCCTCTCTGCCTACTTGTAATCTCTCTCTCTCTCTCTCTCTCTGTCAAATAAAATAAAAATCTTAAAAAAAAAATATTTCTAAGTGCCTTCATAGGTTCATTCTGTCAAGTCCATTTTCTCTCCTGTGGTTGGAAAAAGGGCTACAGAAGATTTTTTTCATCTCTGTGGACTCATTTCCTTGTGTGTCTCCTTACTTGATTTTGAGAGCTGAATTTGGGTAGGATGGTGAGAATGACTTACTTAAGATTTCAGAGAGTTCTGGGCCTAGTTTACTGTAGAGATAAATTGGGACTGGGGATCCTGGCCTTCTCTTTTTGAAACATAAAATTGAACTTTAAATTAGTTTATTTAGGAGATATTGCTGAAAACCACTATGCTTTTAATGTATTTGTTCCTCCCCACTTTTACTGAGATATAATTGACATATAACATTGTATTTGCTCAAGGTATACAACATAGTGATTTGATATATGTTTATATATCATAAATATATCATATATGCTTATATATCATATATTATATGTGAAATCATTGCCGCAGGTTAACATCCATCACCTCACAGAGATACAATTTTTTTCATGTGATGAAAACTTTTAAGATCCACTCTCTTAGCAACTTTCTTTTTTTTTTTTTTTATTTAAATTTTTTTTTTAAGATTTTTTATTTATTTATTTGATAGACAGATCACAAGTAGGCAGAGAGGCAGGCAGAGAGAGAGAAGGGAGGAAGCAGGCTCCCCGCTGAGCAGAGAGCCCGATGCGGGGCTCGATCCCAGGACCCTGGGATCATGACCTGAGCCGAAGGCAGAGGCTTTAACCCACTGAGCCACCCAGGCACCCCTCTTAGCAACTTTCAACTATATAATACGGTATTGTTAACTACTGTATAATGTTAAATACCATATTGTTAATACGGTATTGTTAAAAGTCACTGTGCTGTACATGACATCCCCAAGTCTTATTCAGCTCCAGAACTTTGAAGGATAGTGTCCCTCCACATATCCATTGTTTGCTGAAGGAGAGGAGTTGTAGCTGGACCACTTTGCTGTCCTAATCTGCCCTCCCTATGCCCTCAGGAGCACGAAGGGAAGAGAAGGTAAAGGAGTGGTAGAGAAAGACTGAAGTTAGGCAGGTTTATGGGCTTTCTCTCTGAGCACCTCACAAACTTTCCTCTCAAAGAATTCTACCCCATGTCTTTGAAGAAATTTTGTTATCAATTCCGCAGTTTTCCTAAGGGTACCTCCAGTTGCATCAACCTTTGAAGATTTCAGGCTCTTTTATTCCATATACCAGTAAGTATTTGATTATATTTTAGAAGAGAAATAATATACTTTTACCTTTTAGCATGACCAGTTTCAATGTACAAATGGGAAGCAGCAATTTGTGGTGAAATTTGGGGGTGTAGGACACCTTCCTGACGGCTGATGCTTAGCCCCACGCCAGGAACATTAAAATCTCTGAAATCCTCCTAGATTCCCACACAGGGCCATTTGAGTCCCAGATGGCCCCTTTGCCTTTCAGAATTGTGCCTTTGGAAGTTTGATGAGCCTGGGAATTCAAGAGAGTTGTAGATTAAAATTATGTTATAAAAGGACAATAAATTTATGGCCAAAGGCAAGTTAGAAGTGGAGGGGAGGGTTGACAAACAGCTGTGTTCTCATTTCCAGAACTTCCTATATTAGTGTTTCCCTACCTTTATGTTTTCCCCATTAACAGCTGACTTGAAGGACTGTGTGATACCCATTAGTAACAGGTGTTCACCGCTGCTTGGAAGGAGATGGTGTGGTTGGGCTCCCCCACAGGTGAATCTGGCACTCCCTCTAGGAGAATGTGCTTCTTCTCACACCTGCTCTCATACTCACTTGTAAGGTGACAACACATAATTTAAAACCTTACTGGCTACTTTATAACAGCTTTTGACATTATTCAAGGCTCCTAATCAATCTTTTCCAAGGTTTGAGGAGGAAATGAGTGGAGAGTTTTTGTCAGCGTAGAGTATTGTAGCGCAATCTTTCTACAAGGCTGATTTTATTTGAAAAGCTTAAATCAAATCTCTAGCTGAGGAACTTGACTTGATGGAGTTGGAAAGCACAGAACCAACCTAAAAGAATTCCCAGTGAGCAAATTTGGAGCAATTTGAACAAAATAAATAGCAAAATAATGGATTAAACCCATAATATAAATATCCATGAATCCTTGCTGATATAAATGCTTAACTGTATGAGCAAATGAGGACAAAATATAGCTTTTCCTTATGGCAGAATCCCAATTACTAGAAAGGGAAAGAATGAGAAAAATAGCAAGTTATCACCAAAGTAATAATTGTAGGATGCTGGATGCTAAAATTGGTGGGCAGAAGTTTGAGGAAAAAATAGGATGTTTACATCATCAAAAAAGAATTTGCTCAAAGACACCTACTCATTATAAAGGGAAAAGTCATAACTTTGTACCAGGAATAACGTGTTATCAACATCAAAGCCCCCCCAGAATGACAAGCCAAGACAGGCCAGAAATGCATAATAATCTCAATCTAATCTTGAGAAATCATCAAGCGCAAATTGAGGGAAAACCTACAAAATAACTGACCAGTTCTTTTTAAAAAGGTCAAGGTCATGAAAGACAAGGAGAGATGAGAAACCATCACAGATGGGAGAATAAGGAGACACACAGTTAACTGCAAAGTGGGGTTTTTGGGTTTGATCCCAGAACAGGAAAAGAACATTAGTGGAAAACTGGTAAAATCCAAATAAAATCTGTACTTTCATCAATAGCATGGTGCCTATGTTAATTTCTTGGATTTGATCATGTATTCTGGTTATGCAAGATGTTAACATTAGCAGGAGATGAGTGAAGGGTATATGGGAACTCTGTTCTATTTTCCTACTTTCCTGCAAATCTACAATAACTTCAAAATAAGTTTACAGAAACCCTCCTTATAATCATTTTCCTGTATCTCCTACTCTACTGTATTGAGTCTTTTTACAGTCATTGCTAATCTGTGTATGTGCCAAATTCTATTGTTTTTGTCTCTTTGCAGCATCTGACACTCTGAGCCTCTTCCTCCTTAAAACACTTTTTCCTTGCCTCCCACCACACTTTTTTCTCCTGGTTTTCCTCAACTCCAGCTGCTCTGTTTGAACTCATTTCCCATCTTTGTCTCTCCACAAGGTATTTCTCAGACTTTTGTCCTTTGTCCTCCTTTCCTTTGCCCATATGTTCTAAGGTTGCCTTGTAAATTAAAGTCCCCACTACTTAATGGTGATTCCAGGCTCTTTACAGTGGGCTCCAACCCAACCCTCCTGTCTCATTTTTTCCCCCCATATGATTCTGCCCACTTTCTGGCCACACCCAGCTTCTGTTTCACAAACATTTATATCCTTGCATGTTTCTGTACCCTTACTCTGGATGTTCTCACCACCTAGACAGCTTTCCTTCTTTGCTGCCCGGAATCCTGTTCATTGCTCCAGACTCAGTTCATGTGTCTTCTTCTCTGTGATGCCTTCTTTGATCTTCTCTAACAGTATTCACTCTCTCCTTTTACCCTCAAGTCATACTGGACCCCCTTCTACTATATCACATATTTGTCTACCCATCTGTCAAGCAACAAATACTTCAGAGCATCTGCTCTGTGGCAGGCCTTCATCAAGCAATAAGGACTTTGGAGCAACTGGTTTGTGCCAGGCCCAGAGCTAGGTTTTGTGTACACATTAGTGAGTGAAATAACATAGTCCTTCCCTTGAGGAGTTTAAGGTCAAGAGGCAAAGACAGAAAATAAATAAATGAGTGAATAAGTATATAACTACAAACTGTGGCAAGAGCTATAAAGAAAACCAATATCATGAAGTGATAGAGGATAGTGGGCTGGGACTGGGTAGATATTTTTAGGTAAGATAGATGAAGTCTCTTTTAAAATGACTATTCATTTTATAAAAATATCATTGTAAAATAATTCTCTCAATATGGAAAAACACAAAAATCAGTGCAAAAAATTACTCTTAATCCCACCACTCGGAAACAATCATCGTGAATAGATATTTTAATGCATACACACAGAGTAAATATGCTCACTAACATGGCCACACTGTATGTGCTGTTTTAATTTAGTTTCATTTGAATTCAACCTAAGTGAAGAAGATAGAATTGTTGGCTTTCAAATACATGTGTAATAGATATTCATTCTAAGACAATGATTCTCAACCTCGACCAACCTCGCTGTCCCTGAGAATGCCTTGAGGTGTGCTGGCTTGAGGTTGGGAAGGGTGGGGGTATTCATCTCTGCCTGGGATAGGAGGTTTGGGCAGGGGCCACTCTCCATGGTTGGGAATCTCTAAGGCAGGCGTTGACCCATAGACATCACCTCAGAAGGCAGAAAAGGAAATCCAAGGACTTTCCAGTCAGAGGCAATGGCTGTCTCCGTGCTCCAAGGCCTGCTGTGATGTGGTTTGAGTGAGGAAATCAGCCAGTACTCCAGCTTGGTGGTTCAGTGCTAGAGGCTGGGAAGTGAGGCGTTCTGGCTGAATCTGTGCGGGAGGCACGCAGGCAAAGGCGCTGCTCTAAGGAAGTGATTTTGTTCTCAGTTGAGTTTTGCTCTCAACCTATGTAAAGGGGTCAGTAATAGACTTATTCATGTTTTCGTTGAAAAAATTAGTAAAGAAATTCAGTTAAGCTGCTTAATTGTTCTTTAATCACAGACTGTTGTGACAGAATTTTCCTGACTTTCAATCTGCTTGAACATCTACCTAAGATACTTTTCTAGGTTTATTAGAGCCCTAATTCAATGCCTTTTCAGACTCTGAAAGTCTAGCTGCTAGTGGCTCCCCAGGTTTTAATTATCTCTGAATTCTTGGTGACTATGTACTCCCACACATTCCTTACTTTGTAGGATCTCCCTGACACTGACCTGCTATTCCTCAGTAAAGCCAGACTGGACTCTCCCAGGGCCACACCTGGGTCCCTGCCCCAATTCTTGCTCCAGCTGGGGCCATCTAATCCATGTTTCTGCCCCACCTAGAGTCCAGCTGACTTGTTGAAATAGAAAAAGCTGGCTGGTATGGCTGGAATGGATGAAGGTAGACTGGGCCACACCACAAAGTATTTGCTTTTGTCCTAAGTACAGAGAGAAGATAAATGCCAGTGTTCTCTGTCAGGCACCAATAACCTGCTTGTAGGAGATGAAGACAGTACAAAGCTCAGAGAGTAACTTTGGAAAGAGAATTTTATTATCAATTATGTGGCTGCAAATAATGGGCAATGATTATTGGTTAAGAAAATCCTAAATGTAATTTCCGCTCCGATAATGACTCTCCCTTGGTGCCCTGACTCATTTTCCCTAGTTCAATAAATGGAGAATACATTAATGATAGCACTGAAGAACAAAATGCAGAATGCCATGTTCCTTTAGGTAAGAGGTTCTTTTAATTTCCTAGTTAAAAAAAATCATAACCTCACTTAAGACTTTAAAAATTACAGATCCTTGTGCCTAACCCCAGACCTAATGAATCAGTCTTCCTAGTTTTTGAGCCAAAGTATGTGTATACTTGAAAACTTAACAGGTATTTCTTTTCTTTTTCCTTCCTTCCTTCCTCCTCCTCCTCCTCCTCCTCCTCCTCCTCCTCCTCCTCCTCCTCCTCCTCCTCGTGCCTAACCCCAGACCTAATGAATCAGTCTTCCTAGTTTTTGAGCCAAAGTATGTGTATACTTGAAAACTTAACAGGTATTTCTTTTCTTTTTCCTTCCTTCCTTCCTCCTCCTCCTCCCCCTCCCCCTCCTCCTCCCCCTCCTTTTTTACTAGCCTTTATGCCCAAAGTAGAGCCCAACTCAGAGCTTAGAACTCATGACCCCAAGATCAGGACATAAACCATGATCAAGAGTAGGACACTTAAGCAACTGAGCCACCCAGGTGCCCCCACAGGTGTTTCTTAAAGATTTAATTTCTGAATGTCTTTTTTTTTTTTTTTAAAGATTTTATTTCTAAATAATCTCTACATCCAACTCTGGGCTTGAACTCACAACCCTGAGATCAAGAATTGCATGCTCGGGGCACCTGGGTGGCTCAGTGGGTTAAAGCCTCTGCCTTCGGCTCAGGTCATGATCCCGGGGTCCTGGGATCGAGCCCCGCATCGGGCGCTCTGCTCAGCAGGGAGCCTGCTTCCTCCTCTCTCTCTGCCTGCCTCTCTGCCTACTTGTGATCTCTCTCTGTCAAATAAATAAATAAAATCTTAAAAAAAAAAAAAAAAGAATTGCATGCTCTACTGACTGAGCCAGCCAGGTACCCCTCCACAGGTATTTCTAATGTCCACCAATGATTGAAAAATGCTGTTCCAGATGATTCTTAAAATCCTAATTGGTGTAAGAATGCAAATAAGAATCCGGACAATTTTTGAAATTGTTTTCCTCAAGGACATTTGATCTTAGTTTTGAAGTACTGCTTGAAAATCCTTTGTTTTGCATTTCTTCATCCTTAACTCTCTCAAATAAACATCTTGGGCTAAGTTTCAGCAAGAGAAAGCAGCAATGATTATTGCCCTTATTCCCTGTGGTTTTGGCTCTATTCAAATTAGAGGAATTTCCCCAAAGGATTCATTTGTCATGTCACTTCACATTTTTATGTGAAGAAGGCTGGTTAGGGGGTTCTTATTAACACATAATCTTTCTTATAGGACACAGGCAATAAAAAATCACTGCTATTACAAACAACAACTCCATGAAGTCAGAGCACAAAGGAAAATGGTAAGTCTTTAACCTTGTCTTGACCAAATAAATTCAAGTGTTTGTTGGCTGTCCATTCTCTACTCAGAAGGGAAAGAGAAAAATGTTCCACTTAGTCACATTCTCTGATTGTTCCATTAATCAAAATATTAAAGAAGGCCTAGATGATTATTTTAACTAAAAGAGACAGATATTGGTGGAGTTCAGAAGAAATTTAATTTCCTGATCCAGGAATTAAACATACTGAAGTCATCTGCTTGGACTCTCTGTTCTTTCCAATGTGTTCACTTATTTAAATAACATTGAGTTTCCTGAACTTTTTTTTTTAAATTTCTCTTTTTTTAAATTAACATATAATGTACTATTTGTCCCAGGGGTACAGGTCCATGAATCGTCAGGCTTACACACTTCGCAGCACTCACCATTGCACATACTCTCCCCCATGTCCATAACACAACCACCCTCTCCATACCCTTCTTCCCCCCGGCAACCCTCGGTTTGTTTTGTGAGATTAAGAGTCTCTTTAAGTTTTTTTTCCCCTCTTGATCCCATTTTGTTTCATTTTTCCTTCCCTACCCCCAAGCCCCTTATGTTGCCTCTCAAATTCCTCATATCAGGGAGATCATATGATAATTGTCTTTGATGGACTTTATTCGCACGGCATAATACCCTCTAGTTCTATCCATGTCCTTGCAAATGGCAAGATTTCATTTCTTTTGATGGCTGCATAGAATTCCATTGTATATATATACCACTTCTTATTTATCCATTCATCTGTTGATAGACATCTAGGTTCCTTCCATAGTTTGGCTATTGAGGACATTGCTGCTATAAACATTCAGGTGCACGTATCCCTTCAGATCACTACATTTGTATCTTTAGGGTAAATACCCAGTAGTGTGATTGCTGGGTCATAGGGTAGCTTTATTATCAGCTTTTTGAGGAACCTCCCTGCTGTTTTCAAGAGTGGCTACACCAGCTTTCATTCCCACTAACACTGTAGGAGGGTTCCCCTTTCTCCACATCCTCACCAGCATCTGTTATTTCCTGTTAAAATTGTTAATTTTAACCATTCTGACTGGTGTGAAGTGGTATCTCATTATGGTTTTTATTTGCATTTCCCTGATGCCGAGTGATGCGGAGCCCTTTTTCATGTGTCTATTGGCCTTCTGGATGTCTTCTTTGCAGAAATGTCTGTTCATGTCCTCTGCCCATTTCTTGATTGGATTATTTGTTCTTTGGGTGTTGAGTTTGAAAAGTTCTTTATAGATTTTGGATACTAGCCCTTTATCTGATATGTCATTTGCAAATATCTCCTCCCATTCTGTCAGTTGTCTTTTGGTTTTGTTGACTATTTCCTTTGCTGTGCAAAAGCTTTTGATCTTGATGAAATCCCAATAGTTCATTTTTGCCCTTTCTTCCCTTGCCTTTGGTGATGTTTCTAGGAAGAAGTTGCTGTGGCTGAAGTCAAAGAGGCTGCTGCCTGTGTTCTTCTCAAGGATTCTGATGGATTCCTTTCTCACACTGAGGTCTTTCATTCATTTTGAGTCTATTTTTGTGTGTGGTGTAAGGAAATGGTCCAGTTTCATTCTTCTGCATCTGGCTGTCCAATTTTCCCAACACCATTTGTTGAAGAGACTGTCTTTCTTTCATTGGACATTCTTTCCTGCTTTGTTGAAGATTAGTTGACCATAGAGTTGAGGGTCTATTTCTGGGCTCTCTATTCTGTTCCACTGATCTATGTGCTGTTTTTGTGCCAGTACCATATTATCTTGATGATTATAACTTTGTAATAGAGCTTAAAGTCTGGAATTGTGATGTCACCAACATTGGCTTTCTTTTTCAACATTCCTCTGGCTATTTGGGGTCTTTCCTTGTTCCATATAAATTTTAGGATTCTTTGTTCCATTTCTTTGAAAGAAGTTGATGGTATTTTGATAGGGATTGCATTAAATGTGTAGATTGCTCTAGGTAGCATAGACATTTTCACTAGTTCTTCCAATCTATGAGTGTGGAACATTTTTCCATTTCTTTGTGTCTTCCTCAGTTCCTTTCATGAGTACTTTATCATTTTCTGAGTATAAATTCTTTGCCTCTTTGGTTAGGTTTATTCCTAGGTATCTTATGGTTTTAGGTGCAATTGTAAATGGGGTCGATTCCTTAATTTTTCTTTCTTCTGTCTTGTTGTTGGTGCATAGAAATGCAACTGATTTCTGTGCATGGATTTTCTATCCTAACACTTTTCACTGAATTCCTGTACAAGTTCTAGCAGTTTTGGAGTGGAGTCTTTTGTGTTTTCCACATAAAGTATCATATCATCTGCAAAGAGTGAGAGTTTGATGATTTCTTTGCTGATTTGGATGCCTTTAATTTCTTTTTGTTGTCTGATTGCTGAGGCTAGGACTTCTAGTACTATGTTGAACAGCAGTGATGATAATAGACATCCCTGCCGTGTTCCTGAGCTTAGGGGAAAAGCTCTCAGTTTTTCTCCATTGAGAATGATATTCGCTGTGGGTTTTTCACAGATGGCTTTGATGATATTGAGGTATGTACCTTCTATCCCTACACTTTGAAGAGTTTTGATCAAGAAAGGATGCTGTACTTTGTCAAATGCTTTTTCAGCATCTACTGAGAGTATCATATGGTTCTTATTCTTTCTTTTATTAATGTATTATATCAATTTGCGGCTGTTAAACCAAACTTGCAGCCGAGGAATAAATCCCACTTGGTTGTGATGAATAATCCTTTTAATGGACTGTTGGATCCTATTGGTTAGTATTTTGGTGAGAATTTTTGCATCTGTGTTCATCAAAGATATTGGTCTGTAATTCTCTTTTTTGATGAGGTCTTGTCTGGTTTTGGGATCAAGCTAATGCTGGCCTCATAAAATAAGTTTGGAAGTTTTCCTTCCATTTCTATTTTTTGGAACAGTTTCAGGGGAATAGGTATTAATTCTTCTTTAAATGTTTGGTAGAATTCCCCTAGGAAGCCGCCTGGCCCTGGGCTCTTATTTTTTGGGATATTTTTGATGACTGCTTCAATCTCCTTACTGGTTATGGGTCTGTTCAGGATTTTTATTTCTTCCTGGTTCTGTATTGGTAGTTTCCAGGTCTCTAGGAATGCATCCATTTCTTCCAGATTGTCAAATTTGCTGGCCTATAGTTGCTCATAATATGTTCTTATAATTGTTTGTATTTCTTTGGTGTTGGTTGTGATCTCTCCTCTTTCATTTATGATTTTACTAATTTGGGTCCTTTCTCTTTTCTTTTAGATAAGCCTGGCTAGGGGTTTATCAGTCTTATTAGTTTCTTCAAAGAAGCAGCTCCTAGTTTCATTGATTTGTTCTACTGTTTTGTTGGTTTCTATTTCATTGATTTCTGCTCTGATCTTTGTGATTTCTCTTCTCCTGCTGGGTTTAGGCTTTCTTTGCTGTTCTTTCTCCAGTTCCTTTAGGTGTAGAGTTGGGTTGTGTATTCGAGACCTTTCTTGTTCCTTGAGAAAGGCTTTTATCACTATATATTTTCCTCTCAGGACTGCAGTTGCTGTGTCCCACAGATTTTGAACAGTTGTGTTTTTGTTATCATTTGTTTCCATGAATTTTTTCAATTCTTCTTTAATTTCCTGGTTGACCCATTCATTCTTTTTTTTTTTTTTTTTAAAGATTTTATTTGTTTATTTGACAGAGAGAGAAGTCACAAGTAGGCAGAGAAGAAGGCAGAGAGAGAGGGGGAGGCAGTCTCCCCACCAAGCAGAGAGCCCGATGCGGGGCTCGATCCCAGGACACTGAGACCATGACCTGAGCAGAAGGCAGAGGGTTAACCCACTGAGCCACCCAGGTGCCCCGACCCATTCATTCTTTAGTAGGATACTCTTTAGCTTCCATGTATTTGGGTTCTTTCCAACTTTCCTCTTGTGATTGAGTTCTAGCTTCAGAGCATTGTGGTCTGAAAATATACAGGGAATGATCCCAATCTTTTGGTACCGGTTGAGACCTGATTTGTGACCCAGGATGTGATCTATTCTGGAGAATGTTTCATGTGCACTAGAGAAGAACGTGTATTCTGTTGCTTTGGGATGGAATGTTCTGAATAGTTCTGTGATGTCCATCTGGTCCAGTGTGTCATTTAAGGCCTTTATTTCCTTGTTGATCTTTTGCTTGGATGAGCTGTCCATTTCAGTGTGGGGTGTGTTAAAGTCCCCTACTATTATTGTATTATTGTCGATGTATTTCTTTGATTTTGTTATTAATTGGTTTATATAGTTGGTTGCTCCCATGTTAGGGGAATAGATATTTAAAATTGTTAGATCTTCTTGTTGGACAGACCCTTTGAGTATGATATAGTGTCCTTCCTCATCTCGTATTATAGTCTTTGGCTTAAAATCTAATTGATCTGATATAAGGATTGCCACCCCAGCTTTCTTTTGATGTTGATTACCATGGTAAATTGTTTTCCACCCCTTCACTTTAATTCTGGAAGTGTCTTTGGTTCTAAAATGAGTTTCTTGTACATAGCATATTGATGGGTTTTATTTTTTTATCCATTCTGATATCCTGTGTCTTTTGACTGGGGCATTTAGCCCATTTACATTGAAGGTAGTTATTGAAAGATATGAATTTAGTGCCATTGTATTGCCTGTAAGGTGACTGTTACTATATATTGTGTCTGTTCCTTTCTGGTCTACTAATTTTAGGCTCTCTCTTTGCTTACAGGACCCCTTTCAATATTTCCTATAGGGCTGGTTTGGTGTTTACAAATTCTTTTAGTTTTTGTTTGTCCTGGAAGATTTTTATCTCTCCTTCTATTTTCTTTCTTTCCTTTTTTTTTTTTTTGATGTTTCCCAAGCAACTTTACTATTTCATTTATTTATAAATTTAAAAATATTTGTTGAACATCATCTCTGCCTTTTACTAGCTGAGTGAGCTTAGGTAAATTACTAAATGTCCCTCATTATCTCTTAGTCTACTCATCTATAAAATCAAAATAAGAATATATACATAACAAGGTGGTTGAGAAATGGAAGGAAACACAAAACTTGTAGTAGATTGTCACTGAGAAATATATAATGTTAAATGATTAAAGAAATGAATTATTAAGTGGTCACATAGCATTTTTTTTAAACTTGGTTTTCTTGGAGTCTGAACTAGAATAATATTAATATATCTATAAATACATTTTCCTCTAAATGTACTATCTCTCCTTCTATTTTCAATGATAGCCTAGCTGGACAGAGTATTCTTGGCTGCATATTTTTCTCATTTAATGCTCTGAATATATCATGCCAGTTCTTTCTGGCCTGCCAGGACTCTGTGAATAAGTGTGCTGCCAATCTAATATTTTTACCATTGTATGTTACAGACTTCTTGTCCTGGGCAGCTTTCAGTATTTTTTCTTTGTCACTAAGACTTGTAAGTTTTACTATTAGATGATGGGCTGTGGACCTATTTTTATTGATTTTGAGGGGGGTTCTCTGTGCCTCCTGGATTTTGATGCTTGTTCCCTTTGCCATATTAAGGAAGTTCTCTACAATAATTCACTCCAATATAACTTCTGCCCTCTCTTTCCTCTTCTTCTGGAATCCCAATTATTCTAATATTATTTTGTCTTATGGTATCATTTATCTCCCGGCCTGTGACTGAGTGTTTCTGTCTCTGGCACACAGCCCCATTGGAGTCTGCAAACCCAGCGGATTCCTGATGCTCTGCTCTCTAGTGGCTCTCCCTGGATCTGACACTTGTGGGGTCCCTGCTCAAAGAGCAGTGTCCTGACTGTGCCATGGATCACAGTTTAAGGTAACCCCAAGCTGAGAGTTTACTCCTCAGCTCCATCTCTGTAGCCAGCTTCCCCGCTCTGATACCTGTGAGCTCTGCTACTCTCAGACACCCCTGATCCTTCTGTGACCCTGAGGGACCTGAGACCACGCTGTCCACATGAGGGCTCCACCCTGGCTTAGCCTCTGGAGTGATGTCCCACAGTGGAGCAGACTTCTTAAAGTTCTGATTTTGTGCTCTGCTGCTCTGCCACTTTCTGGGAGCCAGCACCTCCCCCACTCCCCAATGGTCTATCTTCCCATCACTTTGGATTCACTTCTCCGTAGGTCCTACCTTTCAGAAAGTGGTGGATTTTCTGTTCCCAGAATTGCTGCTCTTCTTCTCTTCAATCTCCTGTTGCATTTGTAGGTGTTCAGAATGGTTTGATAACTATCTCGCTGAACTTCTGTGACTTGATGTCATCTCAGTCTGCTACTCCTCTGCCATCTGTGATCAGTCCCTCTGAGTTTCCTGAACTTTTACACAAGAAACAGAAGCTCATATCCATTAGAGGAGAAATGTAGATCAGTGTGTCTTGGATGAATACAGGCGTGCTCACCTATATAAAAAGTCCACATTTATTCCCTGCTTGCAGATGGGTGGAGCCAGGTGACCACTTCTGACCAATGAGATATGAGTGAAAGTGACTTTCATGAAAGTTCTCTTTGCCTCCCAGGGACTGTTCCAGGGTGAATTTCTAGAGGATGGAGCCTCCATAAGCCTGGGTCCCTGAGTAGTTACTATATGCAGCAGGGCTTCCCAGCCACAATGGGCAAGTAGTATGAGTGAGAAATTAAGCTTAGTTTTATTGAGCCACTGAGAATTAGGACTATGTAGACTTGACCAATGTGATCTTTATGACCTGCCAAAAAACAACCCAAATATGGACCATGTTTTCTTCAGAGTGGTCAGTGTTTGGAACATCAAAATCAAACCTGGTGGGAGCAGTGCACATTAAAGTACTAAAATATGTAGACAAATGAAACAAAACAAAACACATTTTATTTCACAATCTTTGTGGCCAGAAGACCCTGATACTTAATAGGGAATAGCTCAATATTCAAGAATGTTAAAATCATTTAAAAAATATTCTGCGTGTTCTTTCTTGATAATTCCTAAAATTTCCTGGTAATAGCAAGTTCTATTACATTCTTAGAGTTTGCCAGAGCATTTGGTTGACCAGAGTCTTTAGGAAAAACTAATCTGTCCAGCGTTTTGGTGCCAATGAGGTTGCTATTCTCTCCCTTTGGTAATTCCAACAATACTTTGTTACCTCAGGAAATGCAGAGGACCAAATATCTCACATCCACCGTCTTAGAAGCTTCCACTTAAGCTTTCAGGCTCTCAGGATCACAAATATTGACTCCTGTTAGTCTGGGGGAGGAATTCTGTCTAGCTTTGTTCTGGTAAATAATTCCTTCAGAGCTTCTCATATACTCTCTCAGGACTTTTAGCTGTAGAAATTAAGTATATACAATTTCAACAGTCTCTGCCCTCATTCTGCTTATAACCTACCTGTGGAAAAATTCATAAAAGAAAGGATGAAATAACAATAAAACCAGTGAATAAGGTCAGAGAAATAAATAAGTTTCCAAAAAAGAAAGCTGTGGGAATTCCTACGAGAAAACAGTTACATCAGGCTGGCAGAAAGTAGAATTTCATCTGTGTCTTAAGTGGTTAGTCAACTTTTGACAAATGAAGGTGGTTATGCTGGCATGTAGAACATTGTGTACAAAGGCTTGGTATGAGGCATGACTGGAATAAAGCAAAAACTGGGGAGAGAAGCTTGGAAAGATAGGTTGAAAGCAGATTTTTGAAGGTACTGGGTAGTTGAAGGGCAGAAAACTTAACTTTTGAGATCATGGAGAAGTATCATTATTATTTAATATGGAGAGTGTGAGGAACCTGGTGGCATTTTAGTGACAATAGTCTTGAAAGCCAGCTGCAAGATTCCTTGGAGAGGGAGGGACCTGGCAGGGCAGATGCTTCCGTGGCAGACAGGCAGTCATGTGTGCAGAGAGGTGGCAGGCAGAGAGGCCGTGGTGGGAAAAGGGGTTGCAAACCTAGAGATGTGGGATTGATGATGCTGATAATGGCCAACACTTGTTAGCTTGTGCAGTGGGCCAGGCAAGGTTGGAAGCATTACACATGTTCATTCATTTCACATAACACCCTGAGTGATAGTTATTTCTATTATTCGTGTTTCAAAGATTTAAAATCACCTCATGGCTCAGTAGATTTGGGTGATCTCCAGTGACTGTCATGGATGGAAATGAAGGTCAGCAGAATCAAAACTCTGCTGAACAGAGGGGGTGTGGTGCTTATTTTGGGTGAAATTCCCATTGGAAAGCCGGGTCTTCCATCACCCTCAGATCCCAGTGTTGCTCTGTGAGACCAAGGAGCTGAGGGGGCGGGGCCAGCAAGGTAGCTCATAACCAGGACACCTTCTCTCAGGTGCAGTGCCTTACGTAGGACAACTGAGATCTTGCTGAAATGCACTTATGGAAAAGGAAGAGCATGTGTTTTCGTGCAGAAATGCATCTGAGCCAGGAACTGCCATTTCCTAGCTGTGTGTCCTTGCACAAGTTACTTAACCTTGCTGAGGTTTCATTTCTATACTTGCAATGTAGAGATGATAAAAATTCCTTCCTGAGAGGGTTGTTATGAGTATTAAAGGGAATGAGGAAGTGAATTGTTCAGCACCTGGCATGTAATAAAAGCTCATTCAGTGTCAGCTTTGTTTTTTTTAATTACCCAGCACCACTAGCTATTTTGTTATTACCCAACTATATTTTGTTAAACCCGTATCGGGTAAATCAGGGCAATAAAAAGAAACTGAAAAATTGGAACAAATGTTATTATAGCTACACATGCAAATGTGAGAGCCAATCAAGACACATCCGATTTCCATCTTCTCTTCAACAAAGGACCTTTCAGCACATGCTCTATAGGCAATGAAAAGCACATTATTCTTTTCTTGTGTGGTTTGCACCTCTTCCTTTCAGGAATTTGATAAGGGGGGAAAGTGCAAGTTGCCTTATCTAAAACAGTGCAATAGTTGGTTGTCCGAGCGGCATTTTGTATTTGATGTTCCCAAAGGGATAGATGCTGGAGCCAGATAGACCATCTGGACCCCAAGGGCATCCCTGGCCTTCTTTGTAGAAATACATTTAACATATATGCATCAGGGAAGCACATGTCCATCCACACAGTGTCCATACGTGAATCGGCTTCAGAAAAGGCAAGTGCCTCTGTGCAAGAGAAAAGGGTGAATTTAAAAAAAAAAAAAACAAATCTCTGTATAAGCCCCTTAGTTCTGCCGTTACTGTAAGCCACCGATCACACCTTCAGGAGACTGCATGAAATTGATCTCTGAAAACTGTTGCAGCAACCTCTTTTCATAGCTGGCTGGTTTTTTGTTGGTTTTTTTTTTCTCTTCGGTAACAGAGATGCATTTTTTTTCTTTTTAAAGATGGCCACTTCCTTCTACCTCCTTTCTTTCAGGGTTTGTGCTCATTTATGCATCCACACAAAAGAGAAAATATTTTAAACGTTTTGGGTGTGTGTCTGAAAACCAGTCAATGCCTGCCTGCTTTTTATTTACTTGCTTATTGCATCCCTAAGATATTTTTGTTGACTTGGAGCACCACCCAGTGGCAATGTGTGGCCAAAAATACATACATATATATGTTTTGGAGATGGAAACAATATTAGAACCAATTGATTAATTTTCTTTGAAATGAACTGAAGAAACTGGTGACTCCAAGAGAGGCATAGGAAGAGACCATTGCAATTGTCATGACTGTAATTCTTACCTTTCTTTCTTTTTGCTTTTGTTCCTTTGGTTCATGACATTTCATTTATTGTTGCTGCTATGTATTCAAACCAAACCAAACCAAACCACTCCGCCCCCATCCCCAAATACAAACCTGAGTTTTTGTGATAGTTTTTAGTATTTATTTCCTGAGGCTATTATTGAAATAGACACTTTAGTAGTTTAAACATTGGATCGATATGAACATAATCCAAATCTGCGTGTTCCCACTGCCACCTTACCAGGGCTTTTGAGAAGGGTCATAGACTCAAGAGGAGAGCGCTTCCTTTCCTGCCTATTGCACTGGGGCGCCTCCCATAATGTGTCTCTATGGCTTCCTTTGGATACTGCCTGTCTTGTCAAGTACAATAGTTCTCCCTTATTTGCAATTTCAGTTACACACGATCAGCTGTGGTCCAGAAGTCGATGATCCTCCTTCCGATGTATCATCAAAAGGCCAGTGGTAGCCTGATGCTACGTGACAAAGCCTGCATCATTCCCCTCGCTTCTTCTCATGATACAGGCAATTTATCACCTTACATCATCCCAAGAAGGGTGAGTACAGTACATTAAGATATTTTGAGAGGGGCTCCTGGGTGGCTCAGTGGGTTAAAGCCTCTGCCTTCGGCTCAGGTCATGATCCCGGCATCCTGGGATCGAGCCCCGCATCGGGTTTTCTGCTCAGCAGGGAGCCTGCTTCCTCCTCTCTCTCTCTCTGCCTGCCTCTCTACCTATTTGTAATCTCTGTCAAATAAATAAATAAAAAACCTTTTAAAAAAATGAGTGAGTAAGATATTTTGAGAGAGAGAGAAACTATATTCACATAACATTTATTACAGTATAGTGTTATACTCGTTCCATTTTATTACTAGTTATTGTTAATATCTTATGAGGCCTAATTTATAAATTACTTTATAAGAGGTATGTCGGTATAGGAAAGATACATAATATAGGGTCTTCCCGTCAGAAGTTTCAGGTTAGGGGGTCTTGGAATGTACCCCTGTGGATAAGGGGGACTACTGTAGCCCACATTTTCACCTGTGATAGGACCCTTATGTTAGCTCATCTCAAACTCAAAGCCACATAGTTCTTTCAGCCATGACTGGCTGCTAGAGCACGGTGAGGTACTGCTATTGGAAAGTTCAAGCATGGGACCATTCACATCAAATTTTGCCTTGTTGATTTTGGTCCCAATGTTGTTAGGGTCCACTGAATTGTCTTATCCATCTGGTCTAGTTTTACATCATCTAGAAATGTAACAATCATTCCATGTGTGTCTCACGCTATTGATAAACACATAAACTAGGAGATGTTCAACAAGAACAGTGGTGACACACCAGAGTTCTGTCCAGGCCTCTTTGGCAGCATTCTGTGGGTTGGTTTAGGGATTTAGTTGGCTATGATCTTATGAAATTAAAAAAAAAATCATAACAACACCATTTTATTTGTATATTTTTATTTTATTTTTTAAAAAGATTTTATTTATTTGAGAGAGAGAGAGAGCAAGAGAATGAGTGGGGGAAGGGCAGAGGGAAAAGCAGACTCCCCGCTGAGCAGGGAGCCAGACCTGGGGCTTGAGCCCAGGACTCTGGGATCATGACGTGAACTGAAGGCAGACGCTTAACCAACTGAGTCACTCAGGTGCCCCTTTATTTTATTTTTTTTTTAAAAACTTTATTTCTTTATGTAATCTCTACACCCAAGATGGGGCTTGAACCCACAACCCCAAGATTAAGAGTTGCATGCTCCACCACCGGAGCAAGTCAGGCGCCCCTCAACTATATTGTTTTGAATCATCTTTTATATCTAGGCATGTATTATTACCATGTATGATTTTGAATTTTGTTGACATTTTTGCAAAGTAGACCTTGGAGTCCACATTTTTATCCTCAGTTTTTAAGATATCAAACAGAAGAATGGAAACATTAAGTGTTATGCCCATGGTTGCACCCAGCTTGGAAGTGATTGAGCTGAACTGGCACATATTCCTGACTGACCTCGAGGTCTACACATTTCTGCTCTACCAAAATGTCTCATGGTTTTGTCTTCCGAAGACATGGTTCTTTAAGAGTAATCCTTGGTCAAAGGAAGCAGAGAAATAGAATTACAAGCTGACAAAGCTCAGTTCAAAACAATTAGTACTGTTGGGACAATTAATTCATTATTAAATGAGTTGGAATGCATATTTGTAATTGTTCCTGAGAATATGGTCGCATGATGAGAATGTCAGCCTAGCTTTTGTCAATATGATAAATGAAATAAGCACCAGCTACTCATTAGTGAATTAAATGTTTTCAAATTCATAAAAAAATTATATGCTTCTTATCCAGAATGAAGACTAGCAGTGACAAGGCAGCTTTGCACCTCTTCCGACCCTACTGGGGATGATTTTAATGTTCTGCTTTTACTTGAAATGCTTAACGCACATTTCTATTTGATTGCTCTCATTAGAATGCAGATTTTTTTCTATATGTAATTTGCTGAAAGTATTTTTTTTTAATATTTTATTTATTGGACAGACGGAGATCACAAGTAGGCAGAGAGGCAGGCAGAGAGAGAGGAAGGGAAGCAGGCTCCCTGCTGAGCAGAGAGCCCAATTTGGGGCTCGATCTCAGGACCCTGAGATCATGACCTGAGCCGAAGGCAGAGGCCTTAACCCACTGAGCCACCCAGGTGCCCCTGAAAGTATTTTTTAAAAAGCAATTTTTTATGTCTAATAAAATGGTCATATTAAATATTTTTATTGTAAAACATCACATATAGAAAAAAAAGTCTATAAAATATATATGCGCAGTCCAGAGAACAATATTGAAATTAATTGTCTTGCATGAACCCATTTTTCAGGTAAAGAAATGTCTCTTAGAATCTCACCAAGAGGGGCACCTGGGTGGCTCCATGGGTTAAGCACCTGCCTTTGGCTCAGGTCATGATATCAGGGCCCTGGAACGCAGTCCCATGTTGTTGGGCTCCCTGCTCAGCTGGGAATCTGCTTATCCTTCTCCCTCTGCCCCTCCTTCCTGCTCGCATAGGCACTTTCTCTCTCTTGAATAAATAAGTAAAATGTTTAAAAAAAAAAAAAAAAGAAGCAGCAGCAGCAGCCCTCTGAGGAGTTCCTGGTTGGCTCAGTTTGTTAAGCATCTGACTTTTGCTCAGGGCTTTGGCCCTCAGTGGGGCTCTGCACTCAGCGGGAAGTCTGCTTCTCTCTCCCTCTGCTCCTCCCCCTCCTTCTGCTTCTTCCTTTCCCTCTGTGTTCTCCTCTCCCTCTGCTTGTGTGCTCTCTCAGATAAATAAATTTTAAAAATCTTAAAAAAAAAAAAAAGGAGCCTACCGAGAGTTCCCTCCTTTCTCCCCAGAGGTAATTATTATCCTAACACTTGTGTTAATGGTTTGCTTTTCTTTATGGTTTCACCATCTATGTAAATATCTTAAGAATATACAATTTAATTTTGCCTATACTTGAATTTGATAAATGGAATTACTGTATCCCATTATTCTTCTGTGACTTCCTTTTTTGGGGTCCAACGTTGTGAGATTCATCCATGTCTTTGCACGGTAGCTATAGTCCATTCATCGCTGAACATTCCACTTCATGAAGCATTCCACTGCATGCCTGTGCCGCTGGGTATTCATTCATCCTCCTGCTCGTGTTCATGTGGGCTGGTTCCAGTTTGCGGCTATTATAAACATTGTGCAACAAATAGTTTTGTATATACTCTGGGAGAGGGGAGTGGGGTTGGGTAAGCCTGGTGGTGGGTATTAAGGAGGGCATGTATTGCATGGAGCACGGGTGTGGTGCATAAACAGTGAATCTTGGAATACTGAAAAAATTAAAAAAAAAAAAAAAACATATGCTGCCATTTTCCCCCTGTGGTGACCACGGAAGTAGTCTTTCCATAGTGCAAATTTGTTGTTGTCGTTGTTTTTTTGATCCGTGATTTTTTCCTTTAGATGAATTTTTGGCAAGACTTCAGCCCTTCCAAAATTCCTATCAGTTTTCTCACTGACGTTCAAAGCCACTCTCCTCCCTTACAGATTGCCAGGTGGTCTTCCCTGACTCAAATCTCTTCTTCCTTCCCAACAACCACAGATACAATACATCGTAATCTCCTCTAATTTGGAACTTTCTACATCACACAGACTTCTTACGTTGTCACAGCAGGCTACTTAATTGGCATGGCCCAGTACAAAAAGAAAATGTGGGGCCCTTTTCCGAAAAGCAGGAAAAATATATAGCTTTTCCTTTCTTCCACAGTCTCTCTCTCCAATTGTTACAGTGTTTTTCAGTTGCCACTTAAGTTGTTGTAAGTAAAGAAAAATGAAAATTTTGTATTGTCATTTTTCTTTTTTTTTAGATTTTATTTATTTATTTGAGAGAGAGAGAGATCACAAGTAGGCAGAGAGTCAGGCAGAGAGTTGGGGGAGAAGCAGGCTCCCTGCTGAGCAGAGAGCCCGATGCGGAGCTCGATTCCAGGACCCTGAGATCATGACCTGAGCCAAAGGCAGCGGCTTAATCCACCGAGCCACCCAGGTGCCCCGTATCATCATGTTTTATCATTCATCTTTATATTGTGTGATGCTGGTTTTAAAAACGTATAAGAGCATTTATCTTACATGCATAATCACTGAAATTGCACAATTTGTATTTTGTAGTTCATACACACATATGTATTTGGTTTTCTTCAGGATAGTGGAAACACTTCACAAAACCAACTCAACTGTTTTTCATTTCCTTTTTGACACCCGTACATTCTACCAACACTTCCTGTCTTCATCTACTGATGGGGATGGAAAGGCTGAAATTAAGACCTGTGAGCTACTTTTTATATCCTTTTCTTTTGAAGTCATCATTTTCAGCTTAGGTGTTTCACTAAGACAGAAAAGTAAGGGTAAGAAAAGCTATCGTAGGTCATGATGTTTCTTAGAGTCCCACTGTCTCCTTTCTTTGCTTGCGGCAAGTTCTGGTTGGAACAGGCATGTAATCTCTAACAGTCCCCACTCACCCAGTCGAAGATCAACACACTTATTTTTTACTTGCTTTGAGTCTTGATGAACTTCCACCTATTGTGGGCCTGCCAGATTTCGGTGCTCATCAGAGGAATGCTGTAGGCAAATGGAACGGCAAGGGATGGTGGCTACCCACTGTGTGTTGTGAGCGTCTCCTCTGCTCAGCCACGTGACACATTATCCACTGGCCTTCACTCCTACAACACAAGTTCAAAGATAAAATTATTCAGGATTTCAGGACAGTGGGAGCACAATATTAAACTAAGCAGCAGGGGGTTAGGCTTCTGAGCATGGGACCGGAAAATGGGTTGCATGCCCATTAAACTGACCCTGAGCTACTATTTGCCTCTGGACTTTTGTACATTCTGTTCTCACTGCTTCTTCTCACATCTTCTGTTCTGCCTCTGCTTCCCCTGCTAACTCCTATGTATCCCTCAAGCCCTGGTGTAGACCCTAATGTCTCTGGAAAGCCTCTCTTGAGTTTTCTCGATGAGGTTTTGTGCTGGTCTTCTGTGTTGTAATAGCATTCTTGGTTTTTCTCTATTATTTTATTGTAATTCATTATCAACTGTATTGCATTAAAATGATATGTATCTTCATTTAGATCAAGCCTTCCTTGTGAACAGGAGCTTTGTCTCATTCATGATTGTGCCTTAGGCAACTAGCCCAGTTCTTGACACATATTAGGTGCTGAATAAATATTCTTAAATATCTCAGTGAATGAATAAATTGACCAATTCTTTTCTTTATTTTATTTTATTTTTTTAAAGATTTTATTTATTTGACAGAGAGATCACAAGTAGGCAGAAAGGCAGGCAGAAAGAGAGGGAGAAGCAGGCTCCCTGCTGAGCAGAGAGCTCAATGTGGGGCTCGATCCCAGGACCCTGAGATCATGACCTGAGCCTAAGGCAGAGGCTTAACCCACTGAGCCATCGAGGTGCCCCAAGCAATTCTTTTTTTAAAGATTTTATTTATTTATTACAGAGAGAATGAGCAGGATGGGGCAGGGGCAGAGGGAGAGGGAGAAGCAGACTCCCCACTGAGCAGGGAGCTCATCACTGGGCTTGATCCCAAGAACCTGAGATTATGACATGAGCCCAAGGCAGATGCTTAACTGACAGAGCCACCCAGGCACCCCGAGCAATTCTTTCATTATAATTTGTTCTAATTTAATGTTATCATGGGGCTACTGAGATGTGTAAGGTTTTGTTTTGTTTTAACCTTTACATGAAATGTTGTCTGTCTGTTAGTCTTCTGATTTTATGTTTCCTCCCAAAACATTGAACTCCTGTCTGCTATTTCTTTCTTTTTTTCTTACTTTTTTTTTTTTTTTTTTTTTGTCTGCTATTTCTTGTGGAAGTTGGTGTGTTGGCTTTTCTCCTGCTTCCAATATGTTGAGGGCTTGGGAAGTAGATGTTACACTTGATAGAGTTTTGCAATAAAGGAAGAGTAATTGGTTACAGAATGGAGCATGAGTTGCTTCTCTGAAAAAGTGCATGGAGTGTAGTAGGTGAACTATATTGGCTGTTCAGTCACATTGTGGCGTATTCCCCAGTTCTTATCTATGTTTGGAATATGTGACGTGTTACTGGGCTCTCCATTGCTGTTTCCAGCTCTACTCTCCATACTTACTTCCCCTGGACACGTGTCATTGCAGACTGCACCTGTCACTCCCTCTGCATCCTGGGATGCCCTATACGTTCTGGTTGGAGCCCTTTTGGGGCCAATCCGTGGGAAAGGCAGCCTACTTACCTGTACTTCTCCTCCTGGTTCCGTTTCTTCCTCTGTGTCTCAAGCAGCAAAGTTTCTTGTGAGTTTTGAAACTAGTTTGAGATAGCAGAGGCCTCCTGTAGGATTGTGATGCTGCCTGGAGGGCCCCTCCCCTCTTGGCTCGGTGCTTCCTGGCAGCCATTCTTCCTTTCCCCCAGCATTCCCCTCACTGATCCATCTTGTCTAATAGCTCAGCCCCTAAACCCGCAACCTGTGCTATGCTTGAGAATGATGAGTCAGCTGAAAAACCATCCTTTTCAGTGAAGATTCCTCAGGTGCCAACCCTGTTTCTCCAACTCATCCTGATTTTTAGAAAAACCCCAAATCCTTTTATTTAAAAATCCCTTTCCTGCATAATCAGTCAGCAACAGAAACTTGTAACCGATAGCCTAGACCACAGAGAAAGATCTTCTGGTCCCTCTTTGTCCTCTCTCTTTTCTTTCCGTTCCTTGCTCACAGAGCATCTAATTTTTCCAGCAAAACCACACTCTTTCAGAGAATTTTGAGGTGGGTCCTGCTGGTTTTGCCATGTCTGTTTCTGAGACTGGTTGTCCTTCTCAGGATCCAGCCTTCTGTTGCAGACCAAGCTTCCCAGCATGAGCAAATTCACCTTTAACTCCCCAGTGAGTATCGAAGGTATCTCGCACCTCTCCCTTTTATTCCACATAAAGAATTCACACTTGGCATCTGAACTTTTAGGTCAGAATTCTGGATCTGTCATGAACCAATCTAGTTTCTCTAGTGCAATCTCCTTGTTCAGTAGAATATACTTAGTTTGTAGCTGTTGATACCTACTATGTATCAAGCACTGTCTAAGGACTGAGATTTCAGCAAAGAACTAAGCATACAAATTCCCTTTTCTATTCCAACTTATATCTTAGTAACATGTTTATTAGTTATATATTTAGTTAAATGTATATATAATTAATACATGTCATTATGTTTTATAATATATGACTTGTTTATTATAGAATTATATATTATGTATAATATATAATATATATACTGTAAACAAATAAGTACAGAGTGTGGCCAATGGAGACAGAGGTATGGAGAGAAACATTGGGAGAGAGGAGAGGGAACAAGGATGGCCAGGGGAGGATATGGGAGCAGATTCGTCTTATACAAGGATTGGCAATGCGCCATTTGAACAGAGGTATGAAGGGAGTGATGGTCTACATGGAGAAGAGTATTTTGGGTAGAGGGAACAGCAAGAACACAAGTCCTGAGATAGGGTTGCTTGTTGCAATGATTAAGTTTGACCTATAAATTATCTAGAATATTTCTCAATCTGTAAATATTTCTAAAACATTTTGTCAAAGACTTTTAAAACCAGAAATGTCGTCCTTTCACACAGCTTATCTAGAGGCAGAACTAATGTGTCCTGTTAGGGTTTTAGAAGGTGTTGGGCTTGAGCTTAGACTGCTTTGTTTTCTGTGTCACCTGTATTGAGACTTGAGGACATATTTCTGGTATTCCAACTTCATCAGGTCTCTTGGAGGGTCATCTTCAATCGCTCCACTTGGTGAAGGAGGTGCTGGGCATTTCTGTACTGCATGAGTCAGATTTGACGTCACTGGGGTATTGGAAGGAGGACAGGGTTAGGATTTGAGTATTTATTCCCTTCTGGGCAGCCATGATGACCAAGGAGGGCAATATGGCACTCGGCCGAAAACCAGGGCTCTCGATGCCGACTGTTGGGTTCTGCCACTTATAGCCAGCTTATTGTATGTCTGATACAAGACCACAGAGGCTTGGTGAATATGAGTACTTTAGCCTGTAAATCATATACAAATCATGTTATACTGAATAAGCCCAAAAGACATATTTGAAGCAAAGGACACCGGTGGACATGAGGCTGGGGGACATTCCGTCTTTTTAGTCAGGGTTCATATAAATATATTTAGCAATAAAAAAGGCACAAGCACCAGCCTTTCAGGGGTACCTTTTAGATGGGCTGTGACAGATGTTAATTCTTCAGTTGTTGGATTTTGAGGAGAAGAGAGGGTGACCAGAGGAAAGAGCTAGGGAAATGGCTATTTATGTAACAAGTTCATCAGCTCTGCTTTTAATGACTTTAATGAGACAGCTACCAAATTCACAGTATGAGGATTGTCCAGAGAACGTACAAGGGGTGGGGAAGAAGGGCAGGGCAACTTGAGGGCCACCCCAGAATTATGCCTACTGTACCTTAAGACTTGTTCTGAGGAGTAAATGAGTAATGCATGTCACATGCTTAGCACAGGTTTTGTAGCCAATGTTATCATTATTGTTATTTTTATCATTAAGTTATTAATTTCTTTGAGCCTTGATTTTTTTCATCTGTGAAGTGGACATGAAAATGACAGAGACATTATAAGGAATAAATGCAATAATGTAAGCAAATGTGCTTTTAAAGTTGTGAAGAGTTACCCCGACGTTAATCATATCAATCTTCATGTAGGGCAGAAGGTGAGTGGAGGGAGAGAAACAATGTCTTCAAGGACTTCTAGGGGAGCTGACATACATTTCTGGACAATATGAATTTAGCTTGGACTGAGTGAGCCCAGGGGGGAAGGGAGGACGGGGGAAAGCTTACCATGTAGATTGGTGTAAACGAGTTATTTATCTACTACATCTCTATCTATGTTCTTTCCATTAGCTTGTGACAAGGAACACATTATTTTGCTTTACTATATAATAGTAAGTCAATTTCAATTTAATAAATAAAGAAAATAAAGTCTTAATTTAAAAAGTATTTAAACTGCAAAGGAAAAACATTTTTTTTTTAATTTATTACCGGTACACGAAAGCAGATGTGGGCCAACTGTCATCATTGTGATGTTAGGATATGACAACAGAACGGTGGCCACGCTTGGTGCTCAACATACACATAAGATAAATACCATGATTACAGGTGATCGTTGGGCACGGGAGGATTGTAAATACAAGTACAAACACAAGTACTGAATTACATGGCAGTCTTGCTAATAAGGCAGCTAATTATCCATATGACTGAAAATACGCTTTTTAAACAAGATCGTGACTAAAATAAGATGACAACACTAACTTTCTCATAGAAAGTTACCCTTAGGTGCCTTGGGAATGTATCTGTGAATTCAAGTTTGAGAAACACGGATTCAGTCTAACTCATTTGCTGATACTCCTGGGAAAATGTGTGTTTACACGTGGGACCAGGGATATTAACCTTGGCTTTTTTTTTTTTTTAAGATTTTATTTATTTATTTGAGAGAGAGAGAGAGAGAGAGAGAGCATGAGAAGGGGGAGGGTCAGAGGGAGAAGCAGATTTCCTGCCAAGCAGGGACCCCGATGTGGGACTCGATCCCCAGACTCCAGGATCATGACCTGAGCCAAAGGCAGTCACTTAACCAACTGAACCACCCAGGTGCCCCAACCTTGGCTTTGTTTTTTTCTTGATCTCAGAGGTTGGTTGGTTGGTTTGGAGACACTGGAACTCTGGAATACTTCTTTTATTTTAAATGCATATACTTGATCAAGCATCTGATGACGTAGGCACACTCCCCTCTACAGTGGACACCCTCGGGCAACCTCAGTTTTCAGAGCTCAGCCGTGAAGCATGAGGTTTGCTGTGTGGTTAAAAGACGACTTGAAGTCCACATACGAAAGCTTGGAGACTTTCCTCAGGGGGAGCGCTTAAACAACTTAGATTCTCCTTCTGGTACTATTACACTGTCCTCTCTCTCTCTCTCTCTCCCCTGTGTCCTCTTTCCCCCTCTTCTTGGAGCCCCACTATTGATTTACTATGTAGAAATCAGAATTCAAGTTAACTCTTTGGACTTGGTTATGTGTAAGCCTCCTACAGCACAGCACTGTGCAGCTGAAGGGCACGTGTTTGGGAGCATGGTTGAGTTCAACTCCAGGCTTGTCCACTTAAGTTGCTTCCAAAATCTAATGCTGTACTGTACTGTGGTTAACTGAAGGTAATAAAAAAAAAAATGCTTAGTCACTGTAGGCAAAGTTACCTAACTTCTCTGAGCCGCAGTGTCCATGTAACAGGGAGAGTGGTAAAACTTACCTCCTAGGATTGAGATAATAAACTGAATAAAATATGTAGAACAGTGTCTGGCATATAGTAAGCATCCAATAAATATTTACTCTTCTTATGCTTTGCAGAATCTGAGATGTGAATTTATCCAAAGGGTGCAAAGAAGAACTCACACCCTTAGCATAAGAGACAGATACATCATCCGTATTGCCAAGCTGTGTTTCAGAATGAGCTGGCTCACACATTTAATAGACAAGTATATGTTTAGGAAAGGGAATTTATACAGAGATACTTGTTAAAGTTTCTGTTGATTTTATTTTTGGTGATCTCCTGTCCCTATTATTCTTCTAAGATTATTTGGAGGTAGAGTGGACAACCTTGAACTTCTGGTCCACAGTAGCTCCAATTACAATCCAACTGGTTTGGAATAGGCTCTTGTTAGGCATAGTTTTATTATCCTTTAAATCAGCCAGGGTTGAGAATCACTGAGTTACATGATCTATACATTCAGATCATTATTAGCAAAACTGACATAACCTTTCTCTACCTCAGTCTTTTCATCTGTAACATAGAAACATTGGATGAAATACTCTCTAATTTTTCAGTTCCAGTACCCTAAGTTTGGCTAACAACCATTACTCTTCCATGCATGAACATTTTTTAAAAACCCTTAAAAATTATACAAGCAGTTCAGCTTCATTGTAAAAAAAATTAGAAATAAAGATTAGCAGAATAGGGGGAAAAGCCGCTTACTGACATTTTTATAAGCTTTCCATACTTTCAGAGTGGGTATATGTGTGTATGTTAAATTTAACATTATTATTATTAGTTGTTTGAATGACATTTTTAAAAATATTTATTTATTTATTTTTGAGGGAAGGGAGAAACAGAAAGAGAGGAGAGTAAGAAACTCAAGCAGACTTGAGTCTGATGGGGCTTCATCTCACCACCTATGAGATAATGACTGAAATCAGAAGTAGGATGCTTAAGTGACTAAGCCAACCACCCACCCCAAGAGACATTTTTAACAATACCTCTCTGATATATTAGCTGAAAAACTGAGTAGAATAACATATCAATAGTTCACTTTTCACTGTTGGTGGGAATATAAATTGGTGCAGCCGTATGGAAGAGAGTATGAAGGGTCTTCAAAAAACTAGAAATAGAGTTGGGTGAGCCTGGTGGTGGGTATTATAGAGGGCACATATTGCATGGAGCACTGGGTTTGGTGCATTAACAATGAATTCTGGAACACTGAAAAGAAAAAAAAAAAAGAAAAAAAGAAAAAAAAAGAAAAAGTAACTCATTGGAAAAAAAATTAAAAATAGAAATACCATGTCATTCCGATATTCTAATTCTGGGAATATGTCAAAAAGAAGCAGAAACACTAACTTGAAAAGATATCTGCACTCTCATGTTTATAGCAGCATTATTCACAATAGCCACGACATGGAAACAACCTAAGTATCCATGGATGAAGGAATGGATGAAAAAATGTGGTACATTCTGTATAATCATGTATAATGCTACTTGGCTGTTAAAAAGGAGGAAATCCTGCCCTTTGCAACAATATGGTTGTAACTAGCGGCATTATGGTAAGTGAAATAAATCAGACAGAGAAAGATAAATACTATGTGATCTCATTTATATGTGGAATTGTGAAAAACCAACCAACCAACCAACTAACCAACCAACCAAAAATAAACTCAAAGATACGTAGAGAACAGATAGCTAGTTGCTGGGAGGCAGTGGGGGTGGGGATGGGTGAAATGGGTAAAGGTAGTCAAACGGTACACATTTTCAGTTATAAAATAAGTAAGTCCTGGGGATGTAGTACATAGCGTGGTGACTATAATTAATACTAGTATGTTTATATTTGGAAGTTGCTGAGAGAGTAGATGTTAAAAGTTTACATCACAAGAAAAAAACATTTATAACTGTGTGGTGATGGATGTTAACTAGATTTATGATGATCACTTTGCAATGTAAACAAATATTGAATCTGTGTGTTGTACACCTGAAACTAATATAATGGTACACATTAATACACCCCAATTTAAAAAAGTCCCTCTTGGGGAGGTGAACCATGAGAGACTACGGACTCTGAAAAACAACCTGAGGGTTTTGAAGGGGCGGGGGGTGGGAGGTTGGGGGAACCAGGTGGTGCACATTAGGGAGGGCACAGATTGCATGGAGCACTGGGTGTGGTGCAAAAACAATGAATACTGTTATGCTGAAAAGAAAAAAAAAATAGTCCCTCCCAAATAGTTTATCTTGTTATTTTTAATGTCAATTTTCCTCCAAAGACTCAAGGTCATCCAATGCCTGCCTAATAGTAACTTATATTTGTAATTATTTGGTTTACTATAAATCAAAGCAAATGATTTGCAGCTTTATAAATGGTATCTTTTTTTTCACCCTCATTTATCACATGCTTTTGTTTCCTTGAGGATAAAGACACCACCTTGACTGTATTCCTCACCTTACACATTAGGATTTTCTCTCCTCACACACACTCTACTATGTGAGTTTCTGGCTAATGTACTGCAGGTAGAATTTCATTCTTCTGTGCATTTTCTAAATGGGTGAGAATGTTTACTCTGAATTTTAGAGGTGTTTCAATCTGTACTCAAATTGCTGTACATGAGGCAAGATTGGTGAAGCTTTGAGAGATCTAATTTAACTATACTTTATGAAAAAGGAGTATCATACACTTTATAATGGCTTGAGGCCTGAGATACATCAAGGGAATTCACAAGTGTTTATTCACAAAACCCACTGGAGTGGAATTATGAATATTATCTCTTAACAGTATTTTCTTTTTCTTTTTCACCATCTAGTATGCAATTCTCACATGAAGACACCTTCTACCAAAACCTGGCATATTGGATTGCATCGTTTTCTGGGCTATTATTCTTCTTGCTACTGCTCTCCTTTTACACATAGATCAGTTTTGAAAACTTACTTTTAAAAGCCAGTTAGCTCTTTGATTAAAAGGTCATATAGTAGTGCCATCTGTCCTAGATGACATATTTTTTCCCCCTCAGTGCCTACCTAGGGACTTGCAAACATTATTTGAGTTTAAGTTAGGGGTCTGGGCTAGAATTCATGTAATTTTACTTCACCATTTAGCACAGTCATCAACTGAGATCTTGCAGGTACTGTTGTAAAAGATAATCATTTACCAGTTTAAGGAGACCACTGTGTTCTTGACTCCTGTCATTTGTTAGCATGTTGATTTGATGAGGAAAGCCCTTGCTAGGAAGTGTTATAATGTAAAAATCATACATACTTAGCAAACAAATATCTATCAAGAGCCAGTGAGTATTAAATACAAGATGAAGATGCCTTTTTATTTCATGCTAATTGAAAATGAAAAACTTGATATAAAAAATAAAATTATAGTTAATAATCCAAATGTAAATAGAACCCCAGTTTCAAGAAATATATCACTTCCTTTTTAATTTTTTAAAAATTTAAAAATTTATTTTTTTACATAATTTTTTATTATGTTATGTCACTTCCTTTTTCAGATGCTGTTCACAAGTCTGTGCTATTTATATATTTTTTTCTCACTTATTTATTTATTTACAGGAATATGCATTAGTATTATTTTTTAAATTTAATTTAATTTTTTCAGTGTTCCAAGATTCATTGTTTATGTATCACTTAAATAATCTTTTATGCCATCCACATGACCACAGCTTCTCTTATTGAGGTCGCCAATCATGTCCACCTTGCTAAATCCACCGGGAAATTCTAAGTCTTCATTTGGTCTTTTCAGCTGCGTTTGGCAAAGTTGATCATTCCTCACTCTAGAAATACTTTTTTCATTTGACTTCCAAGATGCCACATTCTGCTGGCTTTCCTCCTGTCTCATTGGCCACATTTTTTCAGTTTCTTTTTGCTTCTCCTGTCTTCCCAGTCTTTCAACTTTGGAGTTCCTCATGGTAAAATCCTTGAGCTGCTTCTCTTCATTAAACTCCATTCACCTCATTAATGGTTTTATCCAGTTACATACTTTCAAATGCCAACCATATACTTACAATTCCTAAATTTATATCTCTCCTCTGGACTTCTCTCCTCAACACCAATCTGGCATAACCGTCTATTATCTCAGCTACTTGGAAGTCTAGTAGACCTGATTTACCACCTCCAATTACCATCTTACTTTGTTCCTCTCATGGTTTTCTGCCTCAGTGAGTAGATTTCCATCTTTCCAGTTGCTCAGTCAAAAATCTTCAGTTATCCTTGAACTCTTGCTTTCTCATGTATACTATATATAATCCCTCAACAAATCTAATTGCTCTATCTTAAAAATATGTACTTTTCTGACCACTTGTCACCTAGTCCATAACACTAGTATTTCTTGCTTAGACTATTGATTGCAGTAGGCTCCCAACTCATCTTATTCCCTTACACTTTACTCTTAACACAGGAATGATCTTTCTGTTAAAGCATTAAGTCAGATCATGGAGATTATGTTTGTTTGTTTGTTTCTTATTAGAGAGAGAGAGAGAGAGAGAGAAAGTGGGGGTGGGGCAGAGGGAGAAAGGGAGAGAGAATCCCAGGCACACCCCTTGTTGAGTGCAGGGCTCATCTCACGACCCTGAGATCATGACTTGAGTCAAAATCAGGAGTTGGACGCTCAACTGACTAAGCCACCCAGGCACCCCAGATCATGGTTGCTTTTAAAAAGAACTGTGCAATGGCTTTCCCATTATCTTCAGAGTGAAATTTCAGTAAAAGTTATAATAGGCAGCAAGGCCCTGTGTGACCTGACCCCCATCATCTCTAAGGCCTCATCTCTTACTCTTCTACCCTCACCCTTCCTGACCCTGCCCTCTACTCCTCATCAATCACTCTGGATTCCTTGTTCCTGAGTAGTTGGGCATGATCCCTCTTCAGTGCATTCTTTCTTTTTTTTTCTGTAAGATTTATCTATTTATTTGAGAGAGAGTGAAAGCCCGAGCAGGAGGGGCAGGAGGAGAGGGAGACAGACTCTCAAGCAGACTCTGCCCTGACTTGGGGGCTCCATCTTCAGACCCTGAGATCATGACCTGAGCTGAAACCAGGAGTTGATCACTTACCTGACTGTGCCATGTAGGCGCCCCTCCTCAGTGCATTCTTACTTCTCATTCCGCTGCCTGGATTGCTTTTCCTCAGACATCCATACAGACCTCTTTCTTACATCTTTCAAGTCTTCTCTCCAGTGCCATCTTGTCCTTCAGACCTTCTCTGGCCACACTATTTAACATTTAATGTACCCTCTGCTCGATGCTATGGCATTACATCCCACTTTCATGTTTTGATTTTTCTCTGTAACACTTCTTCTAGCCTTCTAACATAGTTATATTTAATTTGTTCGTTTTATCCAGTATCTGTTTCCCCATATGTAAACTCTATGAGAGCAGAGGATTTTTTCCGCTTGCCCTAGCCCCAATACCTGAAACCATGCATAGCAAATGGTAGGTTCCAAATAAGGGTTTACCTGAATGCATGAATGCATATGGCATAAATATGAATAAGTGCTAATAATGGGCTAGATATCAAAATACTTAATTTTTAGAAAAACAAATTCATTTTTGAAGGTGTCATCTAGGATTGAGGATGAAGGGAGACAGAAAACAAAAGTATTTCAAAGGTCTCATTTTATTGGCAGTGGTCACAAGTCAGGGACTCAAACAACATTGGAATAAATGGAAATGCTGGATTGTTTTACTGGATTGAAAAACAATATCATAAAAGGTTAATTCTCACAAAATTAACAAATGCATTTGAGGCAATCCCAAATAGAATGCCAAAGGAGTCTGGGTAGAGGGAGAATTGGAAGATTGAATAAAATGACTTAATTTTTTAAAGGAAAAATAAATGCTCCAAACCCCAAAAGTAAATATATTGGGGGAAAGAAAAGGGCAGTAAAGGAGGACTTGCCCTAATAGATATCAAATGCTGACCTAGGAATACACAAATAGATTCATGGGACAGAATAAAGCAGAACAGAATCTAAAAATATATCCCATTATATGTGAGAATTAATAAATAGGAAACTAATAGATATATCAATTCAGTGTGAAAGACTGAATTATGTAATAAATGGTGTTTGTGTAACTGGCTGTTAATACAAATAAGTAAATGTGTGCTCCCACTTTTATCCCCACCTTAAACCATAAAATATTTTCAATAGATTAAAAGCTTTCTGTAAACATTTTAATATCGTGGAAGAAAATCTAGGTAATTTTGAAAAATCTAGGTGCTGGAGACATCTTATCCATGACTGGAAACCTGGAAACTGTTAAATAATAGACAGAATTTCAGATTATATCAATAGGGCAAAAAATAGTATAAACTAAGTCAAAATACAAATGAAAGCCTTGGGAAAATATTTGTAATACAGATAGCAGACAGAGGGTTAATGCTTATAAAATTCAAAGACCTCTTACAAATTAAAACCAATTGCCAAAAGACCTCAGTAGAGATAAAATCAAAAGACACGAACAATTCACAGAACAGAAAATTCAGATGGGTAGCAAGCCTGTGAAAAGATTCTCACACTCACTAGTGAGCCAGCAATCCAAGTTAAAGAAACACCAAGATATCATTTTAGAACTCTTAGACAGATGGACATGAAAAAGGCATTGCTGGTGAGGGTGTGGGGCAAAGGCTTCTCACATTCACAGCAGGTGCAAATAGGAATTGTTGCAGCATTTTGGCAATATAACATCTAGCAACAGTTTTAAAGTCACAAATCCATATACACCCTGACCCAGAAACTTCACTCCAGGAAATGGATCCCTTATAAATAAAATCACCACCACATAAAATATCTGTGCAATCATGTTTATTGTAGCATGGTTTCTTAGTAGAGAAAATCTAGAACCAAAGTGAATGCTATCATGCAAGAGAGTGGACTTTTCTGCAGCCATGACCCAGAATGAATTAGATTTACCTCTTCTGATTGATTTGGAGGGATTTTCATGAGATAACATGAGTGAGAAAAGGAAGTTGCCAAAGACTGCATAAAATAATCCAGTTTTTAAAGAACAGTCACAGAGTCCTGTGTGTGCACACGATTAATGGAGTTCTCACATGCTTACGGAAGAAAGAAGACAATTATGGTAGACAAGATTGTTCACATGGGTTGCCTGAGGCAAAAAGGAGAGTAGAATAGAGAGGAAGAACTGAACAAAGAAGGTTAACATAAAATAAAAGTATGTTGATACAGTTACACTTGTGGTTGGTGGGTGGCAAGCTCTGAGGCACAAATTTATACTCCTAAATCGCGTTTGGGGAGGGCATAGAGAATATCCACCTCTTTATGGAGCTCTATTTTACCAACCTCTTTTCTTTCTTTCTTACCCACTCAACTACAGCAAAGCACCTGAGTGAACTCTTCTGTATCATGATCAATAATCACTTACTTGCTCCTGGAAACAATGTATTATTTCTTCTGTTTGTTCCTGGGTGCTTTTCCACATGCAATAAACTCAGCTGACATATGGTTCCATTGATTTAGAGTGTTGAAGCTTAGTGACTGAGGGTACATAAGGAAAATACCACCAAGGGTCAGGTCTAATAACTGCCTGGGTTTATTTGTAGTGCAAATCAACTGTTTTTGGTTTGCCTTTATGGACCAAACACACCAGTTAAATGGGAATTATAGCCATAAAACCAAGGGTGTCCCAGTTTCCTCATTACTGCTTCTTTTGTTACAGGGAAGGTACTGGTTAAGAATGTAGTTGTTGGCAAAACTCTTCTTTGGTCCAAATCCTGAATTAAATATTTATAAGCTGTATGATCACAGGCAAGTTTTCTTGACTCCTTAGCCTCAATTTTCTTATTTACCTGCGGGATTGTTTGTGAAGATTAAGTGCGATAAGGTATGGAGAACACATAATATGGTGTCGGTAGCTATGGAAAGTTTGGAGGAGTTTATACTTGCTGTAATAAATTCACACCCACCCAAAAGAGTTGCTTTTCTGTCAACCTAATTACTGGATTCTGAATAAAGGGGTTATAATTATTCATCACTTGTTAAGTGTCCTGAGGGATTGAGTTCACTCCTGTGTAATGTGAAACCATGGAACAGACCAGGCCTTCTCTTTTTCCTCTAATTCTGAAAGGTGTTCTCTCATGAAAAAGGTTCACTGGGGTTATTTATTTTTATAATGTGAACTCAAGCCTGTGATCACGTACAGCCCAGGTTGCTCTCTAAGTGACAGGAAGTTAGAGTGTTTTAACAGTAGAAAAGCCAGGGTGCAATTTTCAACAACTTCCTTTTATCAACGTCAGTATCTGCTTCTAATAATTGTGAAATTAATCTTGGTCTGTTCCCCCCAGGATATAATAAGCTATTAAATAATATCTAATCATTTGATGATGGAGAAAGAAATCTATTTTTCACTTTTCTTGTCTATATCCTCAGTGACTTTTCCTCATCCAGAACACAAGTAAAATTATCACTGTTTTAACCTAAAGATTTGAGTCTGTTCGACTTGAGAATGTCAACTCTGTTTTATTTTACCAAGCTTCTAGTTTCAAAAAAAAAAAATCCCATATGTAACTGATCTGCCTATCAGATACCTGCATTGTAAAGGGAGTGTTTCTTATTTGAGTTCGTTTTGGCATGACATGAGCAGAGTTTCTGAAATCCTGGTGGAATACATTCTTCAGAGGAGAGGTACAGTATCTCAATCAAAATTCCCTTAAGCATGTTAAAGCTCCCCGCAAACGCAACAAGAATAAAGATGGCAGAAAAGAAAACCCGACAAGTAATAAAACTATCTGAAGACTTAACTCCGCAAATGTTACAAGGATCCTCCCTGGGATATTTGTTTGTGATGAGTCTCCACTTCAGTTGTCAGTTTTTGCCTCCTCATTGGCAGATGAGAAAAATACTTCAGAATAACTTTTGGCCTGGAGAAGTTGGTGGGAAAAACCTATCCAATGTCCTAAAGTTAAGCAAGAGTAGTTATCAAGTATGCAAAATTTTAAAATACCATATTTTGTCACAGGAATCAGAAAAGATAGATACCACAACTGTAATTGTAATAGTAGAAAACGGAATGACTTTTATCAGTGACAAATTAATGGTTTATTTTGGATGTGCTACAACTTAGTTTTATCATTCACCCTTGGTTCAATTTTGCAATCTCTAACCAATACAAAAATTACAGATATTTGAGGCTTTGATCCATGATTGATCCAAATCACTGTCCAGTTTCTGTTCAGATGGACTGAAATTGAAATGCTTTTTTTGTGGCTATAGAATGCCATAGGCCACCTGCTTTCTGTATTAAAAAAGACAAAGGAAAACTGTTGTTTTGCTCAAAAGCTTTCATTGTTTCACAAGGCTTCAAATTACTTTCCGAGGAAAGATGCTGTCCTTGTTGTGTGTATTTCAGCCATTTGGAATACATTGTTTTTAGATAGGACAGCTGAAAATGAGTCAAACCCAGCTGGTGAAAACTATTACACTCCCACACTCCCTTTTATGAGACAATCCCTCAGATCTCTGAGTTGGTTTCCGGACACAATCCCATAATCCCACTGTGTAGGAAAAATAAAAGATCTCACAATGACCAGTTTAAACAAGGGATTATAGGAGTTGAAGTCAAAGCTGAGGGGAATGGTAGATTTTTATTTGAAATCTCATGGTGTGTCAGTTAGCTGCTTGGATTATCAAACTTCAAGGACTTCAGGAAGAGGGAGTTATGAGCTTTCTCTGCCTGGAGTTACAGGATTGTAAAAGTCTGCATTAGAAAGTGCTGAGAATCTTTACTTAGGTTCTAGAATGGATATCTTAGGCAATTCAGTGCCATCTATCCTATCCTTTTGTGTCTAGAGTTTTAGTAAAAGTATGTGTTTTTAGCTTATATGCTTCAAGTGTGTATATAATTATATCATGGGTGACTTTTAGTGGAGTGCAGTTGTAAAGACAAGTTAGAGTAAGAGAAGCAAATTGAAAGGGTTGAAAATTGTTAATTCACAGAGCTGTAAGAGGCAATTTTTCATCACTGTCTCATGTTGCAGTGAGGCCAGAATGTGACCCCTGTAGCTTATTCTTTTGAAAAGGGGTAGAAGTTGCTCTTAGGTGATGAATTCAATCCAACCCCCCTGGCCCCGTCCTACCCCATCCCACTCTACCCAAAACTTTGCTTTAGTATTTCAGAAAATTCAAGAGGTTTGCATTTATTTGGTCTTAAGAAAAGAAACTAATTTTATTCTTATCATTTAAATAATTCACACCAATACATGTAAGCTAACATTAAATTGTTTTCCCACTTAGTACTTCAACGATGAACTTTCCTTTCTATATTAAAACTTCTCTAGGTGACGTTCCTTGACTACTGCTCAGTGATTCTTTACACCTTTTTAAAAAAATTTGTCAATTTTCAGACCTCTTTTATGTTTCTTTCTTGATATCACAGAGTTTTTGCTCCAGAATTGGTTTGAGATGTCAAGCATGAATAAAATGCCAGATGCGGCACAGCCTCAGTAATTAACATTACTTGGGAAGATTGATTTGAAGGAGTGAGAGGTTTGAACTCGAGCTACTTTGAAGAGAAAAATATTTACCGCATTGTGTTTCCACCCTGTGTTAAGCCCTTTGGATGATAAAAACCATTAAAAGTCAGTAGTAGCTGGCTTGAAAGAATTCACAATTATTTAAAGACCTGCTTAGGAAAAATAACTAGCAAGAAGAGCTGTATGGCATAGCCAGAGGTAGTGGGAGAATTTAGAGAAGAGCAACTCTGTATAAATTAAATGACTGTCCGGTTGAGAATATTGGGTATGATTTATAAATACATGAGGAGCTCAGAAAATTTTTTAAATTAACTTATAATGTATGATTTGTTTCGGGGATACAGGTCTGTGATTCACCAGTCTTACACAATTCACAGCAGTGTCCATCACCCAGCCACCCTAGCCTTCCCCCCTGCACCAGCAACCCTCAGTTTGTTTCCTGAGGTTAAGAGTCTCATGGTTTGGGGCGCCTGGGTGGCTCAGTGGGTTAGGCCTCTGCCTTCAGCTCAGGTCATGATCTCAGGGTTCTGAGATCGAGCCCCGCATCGGGCTCTCTGCTCAGCAGGGAGCCTGCTTCCCCCCCCACCCCCCCACCTGCCTCTCTGCCTACTTGTGATCTCTTTCTGTCAAATAAATAAATAAAATCTTAAAAAAAAACAAAAAACAAAAAGCAATGTTTAAAAAAAAAAAAAGAGTCTCATGGTTTGTCTCCCTCTCTGGTTTCATCTTGTTTCATTTTTCCCTCCCCCTATGATCCTCTGTCTTGTTTCTCAAATTCCTTATATCAGTGAAATCATATGATAACTGTCTTTCTCTGATTGACTTATTTTGCTTAACATAATACCCTCTAGTTCCATCCATATCATTGCAGCAAGATTTCATTTCTTTTGATGGCTGCATAGCATTCCATTGTGTATATATACCACATCTTCTTCATCCATTCATCTGTAGATGGTCATCTAGACTCTTTCCATAGTCTGCTATTGTGAACATTGCTGCTATAAACATTCGGGTGCACGTGCCCCTTTGGATCACTACATTTGTATCTTTAAGGTAAATAACCAGTAGGCCAATTTCTGGGTCATAGGGTAGCTCTGTTTTCAACTTTTTGAGGAGTCTCCATACTATTTTCCAGAGTGGCTGCACCAGCTTGCCTTCCCACCAATAACGTAGGAGAGCTCCCCTTTCTCCATGTCCTCAGCAACACCTGCCATTTCTTGACTGGTTAATTTTAGCAATTCTGACTAGTTTGAGGTGGTATCTCATTGCGGTTTTGATTTGTATTTCCCTGATGCCGAGTGATGTGGAGCATTTTTTCATGTGTCTGTTGGCCATCTGGATGTCTTCTTTGCAGAAATGTCTGTTCATGTCCTCTGCCCATTTCTTGATTGGATTATTTGTTCTGTGGGTGTTGAGTTTGATAAGTTCTTTGTAGATTTTGGATTCTAGCCCTTTATCTGATATGTCATTTGCAAATATCTTCTCCCATTCTTTTGGTTGTTTTGGTTTTGTTGACTGTTTCCATTGCTGTGCAAAAGCTTTTGATCTTGATGAAGTCCCAATAGTTCATTTTTACCTTTTTTTCTTTGCCTCTGGAGACATGTCTAGCAAGTTGCTGCAGCTGAAGTCACAGAGGTTATTGCTTGTGTTCTCAAGGATTTTGATGGATTCCTGTTTCACAATGAGTCTTTCATCCATTTTGAGTCTATTTTTGTATGTGGTGTAAGGAAATGGTCCAGTTTCATTCTTCTGTGTGTGGCTGTCCAGTTTTCCCAACACCATTTGTTGAAGAGACTGTCTTTTTTCCATTGGACATTCTTTCCTGCTCTGTTGAAGATTAGTTGACCAAAGAGTTGAGGGTCTATTTCTGGGTCTCTATTCTGTTCCACTGATCTATGTGTCTGTTTTTGTGCCAGTACCATACTGTCTTGATGATGACAGCTTTGTAATAGAGCTTGAAGTCTGGATTGTGATGCTGCCAACTTTGGTTTTCTTTTTCAACATTCCTCTGGCTATTCGGGGTCTTTCCTGGTTCCATATAAATTTTAGGATTCTTTGTTCCATTTCTTTGAAAAAAGTTGAGGTATTTTGATAGGGATTGCATTAAATGTGTAGATTGCTCTAGGTAGCATAGACATTTTCACAATATTTGTTCTTTCAATCCATGAGCATGGAACATTTTTCCATTTCTTTGTGTCTTCCTCAATTTCTTTCATGAGTGTTCTATAGTTTTCTGAGTACAGTTTCTTTGCCTCTTTGGTTAGATTTATTCCTAGGTACCTTATGGTTTTGGGTGCAATTGTAAATGGGATTGACTCCTTAATTTCTCCTATTTCTGTTTTGTTGTTGTATAGAAACGCAACCGATTTCTGTGCGTGGATTTTCTATCCTGACTACTAAATTCCTGTGAGTTCTAGCAGTTTTGGAGTGAAGTCTTTTGGGTTTTCCACATAAAGTATCATATCATTGCAAAGAGTGAGAATTTGGTGTCTTCTTTGCCAATTCGGATGTTTTTAATTTCTCTCTGCTGTCTGGTTGCTGAGGCCAGGACTTCTAGTACTATGTTGAATGGCAGTGGTGAGAGTGGACAGCCCTGCGTGTTCCTGACCTCAGGGGAAAACTCTCAGTTTTTCCCCATTGAGAATGATATTAGCTGTGGTTTTTTCATAGATGGCTTTTATGATATTGAGGTATATATTCTATAACCCTACACTGTGAAGAGTTTTGATCAAGAAAGGATGCTGGGGGGCACCTGGGTGGCTCGGTTGGTTAAGCAGCTGCCTTCAGCTTGGGTCATGATTCCAGGGTCCTGGGATCAAGCCCCGCATTGAGCTCCCTGCTCAGCAGAGAGCCTGCTTCTCTCTCTCTCTCTCCCTGCTGCTCTGTTTACTTGTGCTCTCTCTCTCTCTGTCAAATAAATAAATAAAATCTTAAAAAAAAAGAAAGGATGCTGTACTTTTACAGGTGCTTTTTCTGCATCTATTGAGAGTATCATATGGTTCTTGTTCTTTCTTTTTATTAATGTATTATATCACATTGATTGATTTGTGGATGTTGAACCAACCTTGCAGCCCTGGAATAAATCCCACTTGGTCGTGGTGAATAATCCTTTTAATGGACTGTTGGATCCTATTGGCTAGTATTTTGGTGAGAATTTTTGCATCTGTATTCATCAGGGATATTGCTCTGTAATTCTCTTTTTTGATGGGGTGTTTGGTTTTGGGATCAAGTTAATGCTGGCCTCATAAAATGGGTTTGGAAGTTTCCCTTCCATATCTATTTTTTGGAACAGTTTCAGGGGAATAGGTATTAATTCTTCTTTAAGTGTTTGGTAGAATTCCCCTGGGAAGCCGTCTGGCCTTGGGCTCTTGTTTGTTGGGAGATTTTTGATGAATGCTTCAGTCTCCTTACTGATTACGGGTCTGTTCAGGTTTTTGATTTCTTCCTGGTTCTGTTTTGGTAGTTTCTAGGTCTCTAGGAATGCATCCATTTCTTCCAGATTGTCAAATTTGCTGGCATATAGTTGCTCATAATATGTTCTTATAATTGTTTGTATTTCTTTGGTGTTGGTTGTGATCTCTCCTCTTTCATTCATGATTTTATTAATTTGGGTCCTTTCTCTTTTCTTTTTGCTAAGTCTGGCCAGGGGTTTATCAATCTTATTAATCCTTTTAGAGAACCAGCTCCTAGTTTTGTTGATCTGTTCTACTGTTTTTGCGTGTGTGTGTTTGTTTCTATTTTATTGATTTCTGCTCTGATATTTATTATTTCTCTTCTCCTGCCGGGTTTAGGCTTTCTTTGCTGTTCTTTCTCCAGCTCCTTTAGGTGTAGGGTTAGGTTGTATATTTGAAATCTTTCTTGTTTCTTGAGACAGACTTTATCCACTTTCCTCTCAGGACAGCCTTTACCGCATCCCAGAGATTTTGAACTGTTGAGTTTTCATTTTCACTTGTTTCCATGAATTTTAAAAAAATTCTTTAATTTCCTGGTTGACCATTCTTTAGTAGGATGCTCTTTAGCCTCCAAGTATTTGAATTCTTTCCAACTTTTCCTCTTGTGGTTGAGTTCTAGTTTCAAAGCACTGTGGTCTGAAAATATGCAGGGAATGATCCCAATCTTTTGTACCAGTTGAGACCTGATTTGTGACCCAGGATGTGATCTATTCTGGAAAATGTTCCATGTGCATGACAGAAGAATGTGTATTCTGTTGCTTTGGGATGGAATGTTCTGAATAGATATGTGATGTCCATCTGGTCCAGTGTGTCATTTAAGGCCTTTATTTCCTTGTTGATCTTTTGCTTGGATGAGCTGTTCATTTCAGTGAGGCGGGTGTTAACGTCCCCTACTATTATTGTATTATTGTCAATGTGTTTCTTTGATTTTGTTATTAATTGGTTTATATAGTTGGATGCTTCCATGTTAGGGGCATAGATATTTAAAATTGTTAGATCTTCTTGTTGGACAGACCCTTTGAGTATGATATAGTGTCCTTCCTCATCTCTTATTATAGTCTTTGGCTCAGACAAAGACTGTAAGGATTGCTTTATCCAGCTCAACTACACCAGCTTTCTTTTGATGTCCATTAGTATGGTAAGTTGTTTTCCACCCCCTCACTTTAAATATGGAGGTGTCTTTGGGTCTAAAGTGAGTTTCTTGCAGACAGCATATTGATGGGTTTGGTTTTTATCCATTCTTATACCCTGTGTCTTTTGATTGGGGCATTTAGCCCATTTACATTCAGAGTAACTATTGGAAGATATGAATTTATTGCCATTGTATTGCTTGCAAGGTGACTGTTACTGTATATTGTCTCTGTTCCTTTCTGGTCTGTAACTTTAAGGCTCTCTCTTTGCTTAGGCTCTCTCTCTCTTTCAATATTTCCTGTAGGGCTGTTTGGTGTTTGCAAATTCTTTCAGTTTTTGTTTGTCCTGGAAGCTTCTTATCTCTCCTTGTATTTTCAATGATAGCCTAGCTGGATATAGTATTCTTTGCTGCATATTTTTCTTGTTTAGTGCTCTGACTGTATCAGGCCAGTCCTTTCTGGCCTGCCAAGTCTCTGTATATAGGTCTGCTGCCATTCTAATATTTCTGCCATTCTGGGTTACAGACCTCTTGTCCCAAGCTGCTTTCAGGATTTTCTCTTTGTCTCTGAGACTTGTAAGTTTTACTATTAGATGACGAGGTGTTGATCTATTTTTATTGATTTTGAGGGGGGGCTCTCTGTGCCTCCTGGATTTTGATGCCTGTTTCCTTCCCCAAATTAGGGAAGTTCTCTGCTATAATTTGTTCCACTATACCTTCTGCCCCCTCTCTTTTCTTCCTCTGGGATCCCAATTATTCTAATATTGTTTTGTCTTATGGCATCATTTATCTCTCGAATTTTCCCCTTGTGATCCTGTAGTTGTTTATCTCTGTTTCTCAGCTTCTTTATTCTTCATCATTTGGTCTTCTATATCACTAGTTCTTTCTTCTGCGTAATTTATCCTAGCAGGAAGAGACTCTTTTTTAAAAAAAAAATTTATTTATTTGTTAGAGAGAGAGTGAGCAAGCACAGGCAGACAGAGTGGTAGGCAGAGGCAGAGGGAGAAGCAGGCTCCCCACCAAGCAAGGAGCCCGATGTGGGACTTGATCCCAGGACGCTGGGATCATGACCTGAGCCAAAGGCAGCCACTTAACCAACTGAGCCACCCAGGTGTCCCAAGAGACTCTTTTTTTTGATTGTACCTCATTAGTAGCTTTTTTTGGTTTCAACTTGGTTAGATTTTTGTTCTTTTATTTCTCCAGAAAGGGATTCTCTAGTATCTTCTCTGCTTTTTTAAAGCCCAGCTAGCATCTTTATAATCATCATTCTGAACTCTAGTTCTGACATTTTGCTAATATTCATATTGATTAGGTCCCTAGCTGTCAGTACTGCCTCCTGTTCTTTTATTTGAGGTGAGTTTTTCCACCTTGTCATTTTGCCCAGAGAAGAATAGATGAGAGAACAAAATGCTAAAAGGGTAACAATGACCACAGAAAAATATACACTAGCCAAATCAGAAGAGACCTGAAACCAGGGAGAGAAGAAAGAAAGAAAAAAAAAAAAAGAATATGATTAGGCTGGTGAATAGAACAGAGCCACACACTTAAATTTGGGTGTATTTTGGTGTGTTGGAAGAAACTGTGTCCCAAAATTTTAGAGAAAGAAAAACCTATATATCTATAAAAATAAGGGTAAACACAATGAAGGGATGGATATGACTGTAAAGATAAAAATTTAAAAAAAGTTTTTAAAGGAATTGATAAGATAATCAGGTGGTTGAAAAAAGAAAAAAAGAAAAGGAGAGAATGTGATCAGGCTGGAGATTAGAACAAAGCCATATGCTAGATTTAGGGTATATTTTGTTGTTAGAAGAAACTGTATCCCAAAATTTTAAAGAAAGAAAAACTTATATGTATACAAAAAATAAGGTTAAATACAATAAAGGGATAGAATATTACTATAAAAATGAAAATTAAAATAGATTTTAAAAAAGGTATTGATAAGAAAATAGTTAAAATAGGAAAGAGGAAAAATTAAAAAAAATAGAAGACAAAAAAATAATAAAAATTAAAAAAATTTAACTTTGAAAGACTAAAGGATCATGGGAAAAAAGCCATGAATTCTATGCATTGTTTTCCCCTAGCTCTGGAATTCTGCAGTTCTTGTTGATTGGTGAACTTGGTCTTGGCTGGATGTTCTTGCTGATCTTCTGGGGGAGGGGCCTGTTGCCGTGATTGTCAAATGTCTTTGCTTCAGGCGGAATTGCACCACCCTTGCCAGGGGCTGGGCTAAGTAACCTGCTCAGGTTCACTTTCGGGAGCATTTGCTCCCAGAACACTTTCCGTACAGCTTTGGAGGACGGGAATGAAGATGGCAGCTACCCAGTGTCTGGCCCAGAGGAGCCAAGAGCTCAGGTCCCACTCCTCAGTGCGCCCTCAGAGAAGAGTAATCAATCCCTCCCATCTCCCTTGTGTCCGGCCGCACTCTGAGCTCACCCAGCCTGTGACTAAGCATTTCTATCTCTGGTGCATGGCACCATTTGGAGTCTCCAAACCCAGCAGGTTCCTGCCATGGTGCTCCCGTGCCACTCCTCCCAGAGGAAGAAGGAGGGGGTCTCCCCAGATCTGCCACTTGTGGGGTTCCTGCTTGAAGAGTAGTGGCTTGACTTTTCCTTGGATCATGGTTGATGGCAACCCTGAGATGAGAGCTCATTACTGGGTTCTGTATTTGCACCCAGCTTCCCTGCTCTGATACCTGGGAGCTCTGCCACACACAGGCACCTCTGGCCTTTCTGTGACTCCAGGGTCTTGAGACCACACTGACCCAGGGAGGGTTCCACCCCCTGCTTAGCCTCTGGAGCAATGTCCCTCCGTGGAGCAGACTTCTAAAAGTTCCAATTTTGTGCTCTGCTGCTCTCTCACTTGCCGGGAGCCAGCTCCCCCCCTTCCCCGGGGTCTAATGTCCCATGTATCACCTTGGATTTACTTCTCCACATGTCCTACCTTCCAGAAAGTGGTCTTTTTTCTGCTCAAAGAATTGCTGCTATTCTTCTCTGTGATCTCCTGTTGAGTTTGTACATGTTCAGAATGGTTTGATAACCATCTAGCTGAATTCCTCAGACCAGGAGAAATTTAGTTCTACTCTTCTGCCATCTTGCTCCTCACCACCAGAGCTCAGAAATTCTTGAAAAGACATATTTTTGAAGAGTAGAGCAGCGAAGATATAGTTAGTTGACTAAAGATGAGTAGGGAACACTGAAGGAAGAGCTGGCCAACCTGCTTTCACGGCAAGAATAGAGTAAGTAGAAACCTGCTTATTACTTACATACCAATGGCAGTGGGTGAAATTTATTCTCTCTTGTTTCTCAATTCTTCTGCAATCTTGTGAACTCTTGCAATTGCCTCGGTGATTACTTTGGCCTCTAGGGTACAAGTGGAAGCTTCAGATTCTCCAGTGTGAATTTCAAATTAGTGATGTCTGAATTAGTAAAGTGTTACTTTGGTTGAATAGTTAATCTTAGAATTCTGAGAAGCTAGAGGACAGGATTAAATTTTATACTTCCATTTTCACATTAACCACCCTGATTTCTGCTCTTATTGCCAAATTGGTTGTGTTATGGACTGAGCTGTGTCATCATTTCCCCACCCCAAGTTGGTAAACCATGGAAGGCTTAACCCCAGTGTGACTGTTTTGGAGAAAAAGCCTTTGAGGAGGCAGTTAAGGTTAAATGAGGTCATAAGGGTGGGGTCCTAATCCAACAGAATTGGTAATTTTGTAAGAGAAAAAGAGAGCTCTCACCTGAGAGCACAGAGGGAAGGTAATTGAGGACTCAGTGAAAAGGTGGCCATGTACAAGCCAGGGAGAGAGACCTCACCAGAAAGGGAATTTTCCTACAGCTTGATCTTGGATTTCCAACTTCCAGAATTGTGAGAAAATCAATTTCTGTTGTTTAAGACACACAGTCTGTGGTACTTTGTTATGGCAGCCCTAGAAATCTAACCCAGGTAGCAACCCTCAAGATGAACAACATGAGGGCCTGTGGGCTGTGGCTTACAGCTGCTTAGCCTGCCTGTAGTCCATCCCAGGCATGGGGAGTATCTAGGCTTGCAGTTTTCTATTAGAAATACTGTAGAGTATGAGGCCCCAGATCCTGACTTTGTCATCATCACGTACCTACAGGTCTCAAGTGTCAGGGGATCATATTTTGACAATACCTTGGTAAAGTCTATTGTAAATTTTGATCATGGGTGAGGAATACATGAGAAAATTTCCTTGAGGAAATCCATCCTTTTGTGTGGTTGAGAGTAGTTATGCTTCTTAAACCAGAGTATTGATTCACAGTCTCTAATTGAAGTTGGTGAGTGACTGATCTCTTGACAATAGCAGGGACTGACACTTCTGTTTGCCTAGCAAGTAGATGGCCATTTATTTAATGGGCATTATTCGATACTATGCCAACAAAACTCTTTCTCTTGAACAAATCTGTGTTGCAATTTGTATTTGTATAATAGTTGGTTTCCAGGCAGAATCAATATGGTTTTGAAAGGTGAGTTTCACCTGTGTTTCTCAGATCTCTTTCAGGTTTCCCATTCCCTTAAAAATCAAATTTGTACGATTCTAAGGTTAAGCCCGGTTTGCCAGAAACTATTTATTTTGTGCCAGATGATGCATAATAATAATAATAATAATATCGCTTCCTTCCCTCGGTCCCTCTGTGCCTTCAAAACTGCTACTTGTTTTTAATCTCTTTGCCATAAAAAGTAAATTAATTCAAGCATAACCTATTAAGATGTCTTGTTTTCAGGTTTTGTAACATTTTTATTTTAGTAGGATAGTTACTGTAGGTTCAAATCAGTTCTGATCATTTGGAATGGAAGCAATCTGGCCTTGCCTGGTATGACTGTAATCTAGAACTGGTGATCTCTGTGGCTCATGCCCAAATGCTAGCTCTTTCTCTTGTGGAGTTTTTCATTGGTTTTTCAGATATCCCTCCCACTCCCTGGCCAAGAGCCTTCAACATTTCTCTGAAGTTGGCTTTGTGTTCCCTGGCTACCCCCTTGCAATGTCCATTCTTGTCTGTGCCATGCAGTATCTTTCTGTGTGGCTTAGCTCACCCCTCTGGCAGTCATCTGGGGCAGGGTTCCTCCCAGGTCACTCAAGCCTGACTCTGTTCTGCTTGGCCCACTATGAGTGTAAATGTCATGTTTTCTCTTTGCCCCATCCAGTCAAAAGTCACTCTAGCCAGCCTCTCCTGTAAGGTTTTCTAGATAATAACAGGCCCCAGAATGTACCCTTTCCAACCCCAGAGGATACAGGTTAAACTCTGTTCCATGGTTACACAGGCCCAGTGCTCAGTAATGTTCTCCTGGGGCTCCCTTCCTCATTGTCCATCCTTCATTTTCCCAGAAAACACCTCTGTTCTCTCTGAGCAGTTTCTGAAAGCCCTATCCTTAGGCTAGTGGCAGGGGATGGCAGTCCTCTAGTGGGGTTGGGGTGGAAATGCATAACACTCAGAGTTCTGGTCAAGGACTCGCCAACAACCTTAAATCACATATTGGCTTGCTTTCCTGTATCCTGGAGATTGGTGAAATGCTATGGATTGTAGTTTTCTTTTTTTTGGGGTGGGGGGAATGATTCTTAGCCAGTCCTGTATGGGTAGTTGGCACCTCTCTTTAGAACCTAGAGTTAAGTCACACCTATTAGTTTCAACTGAGATTCGGAAATGTCCCGTTTAACATCCTATTTTAAGAAGAATGATTGGAATTGAGAAGGGGAGGAAAATGTTATAGGAGTAGTCAAAATGAAATCTGAATATAAATCATCAACAACTTTTAATCAAGTTAGGATAGTGTAACAGAAAAGTATGTTTTAGAATTGGGAGCATCGCAATGCAAGTTACTGGGGACAGTTAAAGATAGATAGTAAGTATACCATATGCTATCTTAGACACAGATTTTATTATGAGAGCTCTTTATAGGGCATACACATGAAGTGCCAAACTACAGGGAATGTATTAGAGAGTACAGCTTGCCGAGCATTCATATTAATAGTGCAGCATTCAATTCTTGGGTTTATTAAGTGTCATACTTAAGAATAATGTGATTGTTAATTGGGCTTATGATTAAATATATATAAATGAACGATGAAATGCACCAAAATGTTGTAAACATCTGTGAAAATTTGATAGAACAGTAGCAGGTATTCTTGATTCTTTTAAAATAAACATTTATGTTAGAACAGTTTCAATTTCACAAAAGAATTGCAAAGATAGCACAGATCATTCTTGTGTACCATGTACCGAGTTTCTTTTAATGTTTACATTTACACTTACATTTTAACATTTACATTTTAACATTTTACATTTGAATGGTACGTTTGTCACAACTAATGTGTATATAATGTATATAATTTTTACATACATTATTATTAACTAAGGTCAATGCTTTATTCATATTTTTGTAATTTTTTTATTTTAATAAACATATAATGTATTTTTACCCCCAGGGGTACAGGTCTGTGAATTGCCAAGTTTACACATTTCACAGCACTGATCATAGCACATACCCTCCCCAATGTCCATATCCCCACCACCCTCTCCCGGCCCCCTCCCCCCAGCAACCCTCAGTCTGCTTTTTGAGATTGAGTCTTTTATGGTTTTTCTCCCTCCCAATCCCATCTTTTCATTTTTTCTTTTCCTACCTCCCCCCAACCCCCCCGCCTTGCATCTCCACTTCCTCATATCAAAGAGATCATATGATAGTTGTCTTTCTCCGATTGACTTATTTTGCTAAGCATAATACCCTCTAGTTCCATCCATGTCGTCCAAAGAAATGGCAAGATTTCATTTTCAAAAGAAATTTCAAAATTCAAATTTCAAAAGAAATTTTCATTTCTTTTGGTGGCTGCATAGTATTCCATTGTATATATATACCACATCTTCTTTATCCATTACTCTGTTGATGGACATCTAGGTTCTTTCCATAGTTTGGCTATTTTGGACATTGCTGCTATAAACATTCAGGTGCACATGCCGCTTCGGAGCACCACGTTTGTACCTTTAGGATATATACCCAGTAGTGCAATTGCTGGGTCATAGGGTAGCTCTATTTTCAGGTTTTTGAGGAACCTCCACACTGTTTTCCAGAGTGGTTGCACCAGCTTGCATTCCCACCAACAGTGTAGGAGGGTTCCCCTCTCTCTGCATCCTTGCCAGCATCTGTCATTTCTTGATTTGTTAATTTTAGCCATTCTGACTGGTGTGAGGTGGTATCTCATTGTGGTTTTGATTTGTATTTCCCTGATGCCGAGTGATGTGGAGCATTTTTTCATGTGTCTGTTGGCCATCTGGATGTCTTCTTTGCAGAAATGTCTGTTCATGTCCTCTGCCCATTTCTTGATTGGATTATTTGTTCTTTGGGTGTTGAGTTTGATAAGCTCTTTATAGATTTTGGATACTAGTCCTTTATCTGATATGTCGTTTGCAAATATCTTCTCCCATTCTGTCAGTTGTCTTTTGGTTTTGTTCACTGTTTCCTTTGCTGTGCAAAAGCTTTTGATCTTGATGAAATCCCAATAGTTCATTGTTGCCCTTGCTTCTGTTGCCTTTGGTGATGTTCCTAGGAAGAAGTTGCTGCGGTTGAGGTCAAACAGGTTGCTGCCTGCATTCTCCTCAAGGATTTTGATGGATTCCTTTCTCACATTGAGGTCCTTCATCCATTTTGAGTCTATTTTCATGTGTGGTATAAGGAAATAGTCCAATTTCATTTTTCTGCATGTGGCTGTTCAATTTTCCCAGCACCATTTGTTGAAGAGGCTGTCTTTTTTCCATTGGACATTCCTTCCTGCTTTGTCGAAGATTAGTTGACCATAGAGTTGAGGGTCTATTTCTGGGCTCTCTATTCTGTTATATTGATCTATATGTCTGTTTTTGTGCCAGTACCATACTGTCTTGATGATGACAGCTTTGTAATAGAGCTTGAAGTCTGGAATTGTGATGCCACCGACTTTGGCTTTCTTTTTCAATATTCCTTTGGCTATTCGAGGTCTTTTCTGGTTCCATATAAATTTTAGGATTATTTGTTCTATTTCCTTGAAAAAAGTGGATGGGATTTTGATAGGGATTGCATTAAATGTGTAGATTGCTTTAGGTAGAAGACATTTTCACAATATTTGTTCTTCCAATCCATGAGCATGGAACATTTTTCCATTTCTTTGTTTCTTCCTCAATTTCTTTCATGAGGACTTAATAGTTTTCTGAGTACAGATTCTTTGCCTCTTTGGTTAAATTTATTCCTAGGTATCTTATGGTTTTGGGTGCGATTGTAAATGGGACCGACTCCTCAATTTCTCTTTCTTCTGTCTTGTTGTTAGTGTAAAGAAATGCGACTGATTTCTGTGCATTGACTTTATATCCTGACACTTTACTGAACTCCTGTACAAGTTCTAGCAGTTTTGGAGTGGAGCCTTTTGGGTTTTCCACATATAGTATCATATCATCTGCAAAGAGTGACAGTTTGACTTCTTCTTTGCCAATTTGGATGCCTTTAATTTCTTTTTGTTGTCTGATTGCTGAGGCTAGGACTTCTAGTACTATGTTGAACAGCAGTGGTGATAACGGACATCCTTGCCGTGTTCCTGACCTTTGCGGAAAAGCTTTCAGTTTTTCTCCATTGAGAATGATATTTGCAGTGGGTTTTTCATAGATGGCTTTGATAATATTGAGGTATGTGCCCTCTATCCCTACACTTTGAAGAGTTTTAATCAGGAAGGGATGCTGCACTTTGTCAAATGCTTTTTCAGCATCTATTGAGAGTATCATATTGTTCTTGTTCTTTCTTTTATTAATGTATTGTATCACATTGATGGATTTGCGGATATTGAACCAACCTTGCAGCCCTGGAAGAAATCCCACTTGGTCATGGTGAATAATCCTTTTAATGGACTGTTGGATCCTATTGGCCAGTATTTTGGTGAGAATTTTCGCATCTGTGTTCATCAAGGATATTGGTCTTTAATTCTCTTTTTTGGTAGGATCCTTGTCTGGTTTTGGGATCAAGGTGATGCTGGCCTCATAAAATGAGTTTGGAAGTTTTCCTTCCATTTCTATTTTTTGGAACAGTTTCAGGAGAATAGGAATTAATTCTTCTTTAAATGTTTGGTAGAATTCCCCTGGGAAGCCGTCTGGTCCTGGACTTTTGTTTGTTTGGAGACTTTTGATGACTGTTTCAATCTCCTTACTGGTTATGGGTCTGTTCAGGTTATCTTTTTCTTCCTGGTTCAGTTGTGGTAGTTTATATGTCTCTAGAAATGTATCCATTTCTTCCAGGTTGTCAAATTTGTTGGCGTAGAGTTGCTCGTAGTATGTTCTTATAATTGTTTGTATTTCTTTGGTGTTGGTTGTGATCTCTTCTCTTTCATTCATGATTTTATTTATTTGCATCCTTTCTCTTTTCTTTTTGATAAGTCTGGCCAGGGGTTTGTCAATCTTATTAATTCTTTCAAAGAACCAGCTCCTAGTTTCGTTGATTTGTTCTATTGTTTTTTTTTAGTTTCTATTTCATTGATTTTTGCTCTGATCTTTATGATTTCTCTTCTCCTGCTGGGTTTAGGCTCTCTTTGTTGTTCTTTCTCCAGCTCCTTTAGGTGTAGGGTTAGGTTGTGTATTTGAGACCTTTCTTGTTTCTTGAGAGAGGCTTGTACCGCTATATATTTTCCTCTCAGGACTGCCTTTGTTGTGTCCCACAGATTTTGAACCATTGTGTTTTCATTATCATTTGTTTCCATGAATTTTTTCAATTCTTTAATTTCCTGGTTGACCCATTCATTTTTTAGAAGGATGCTGTTTAGTCTCCATGTATTTGGGTTCTTTCCAAATTTCTTCTTGTGATTGAGTTCTAGCTTCAGAGCATTGTGGTCTGAAAATATGCAGGGAATGATCTCAATCTTTGATACTGGTTGAGACCTGATGTGGTCTATTCTGGAGAATGTTCCATATGCACTAGAGAAGAATGTGTATTCTGTTATTTTGGGATGGAATGTTCTGAATATATCTGTGATGTCTATCTGGTCCAGTGTGTCATTTAAGGCCTTTATTTCCTTGTTGACCTTTTGCTTAGATGATCTGTCCATTTCAGTGAGGGGAGTGTTAAAGTCCCCTGCTATTATTGTATTACTGTCACTGTGTTTCTTTGATTTTGTTATTAATTGGTTTATATAGTTGGCTGCTCCCATGTTAGGGGCATAGATATTTAAGATTGTTAGGTCTTCTTGTTGGACAGACCCTTTGAGTATGATATAGGGTCCTTCCTCACCTCTTATTATACTCTTTGGCTTAAAATCTAATTGATCTGATATAAGGATTGCCACCCCAGCTTTCTTCTGATGTCCATTAGCATGGTACATTGTTTTCCACCCCCTCACTTTAAGTCTGGAGGTGTCTTCGGGTCTAAAATGAGTTTCTTGTAGGCAGCATATTAATGGGTTTTGTTTTTTTTTATCCATTCTGATACCCTGTGTCTTCTGATTGGGGCATTTAGCCCATTAACATTCAGGGTAACTATTGAGAGATATGAATTTAGTGCCATTGTATTGCTTGTAAGGTGACTATTGCTCTATATTGTCTCTGTTTCTTTCTGATCTACTACTTTTAGGGTCTCTCATTGCTTAGAGGACCCCTTTCAATATTTCCTGTAGAGCTGGTTTGGTGTTTGCAAATTCTTTCAGCTTTTGTTTGTCCTGGAAGCTCTTTATCTCTCCTTCTATTTTCAATGATAGCCTAGCCGGATATAGTATTCTTGGCTGCATGTTTTTCTCATTTAGTGCTCTGAATATATCATGCCAGTTCTTTCTGGCCTGCCAGGTCTCTGTGGATAGGTCCGCTGCCAATCTAATGTTTTTACCCTTGTATATTACAGACTTCTTTTCCCGGGCTGCTTTCAGGATTTTCTCTTTGTCGCTAAGACTTGTAAATTTTACTATCAGGTGATGGGGTGTGGACCTATTTTTATTGATTTTGAGGGGCGTTCTTAGCATCTCCTGGATTTTGATGTTTGTTCCCTTTGCCATATTAGGGAAATTCTCTCCAATAATTGTCTCCAATATACCTTCTGCTCCCCCCTCTCTTTCTTCTTCTTCTGGAATCCCAATTATTTTAATGTTGTGTCGTCTTATGGTGTCGCTTATCTCTTGAATTCTCTCCTCATGGTCCAGTATTTGTTTGTCTCTCTTTTGCTCTGCTTCTTTATTCTCTGTCATTTGGTCTTCTATGTCACTAATTCTTTCTTCTGCCTCATTTATCCTAGCAGTAAGAGCTTCCATTTTTGATTGCACCTCATTAATAGATTTTTTGATTTCAACTTGGTTAGATTTTAGTTCTTTTATTTCTCCAGAAAGGGCTTTTATCTCTCCGCAGAGGGTTTCTCTAATATCTTCTATGCCTTTTTCGAGCCTGGCTAGGACCTTGAGAATTGTCATTCTGAACTCTAGATCTGTCATATTACCAATGTCTGTATTGATTAGGTCCCCAGCGTTTGGTATTGCCTCTTTTTCTTTTTTCTGTGGTGACTTTTTCCACCTTGTCATTTTGTCCAGATAAGATTTGCTTTCTCCTCCTCTAGAATTCTGCTTCTTGGTGAGTGAAGTTGGTCTTGGCTGGGTTTCTTGTTGATCTTCTGGGGGAGGGCCCTGTTGTAGTGATTCTCAAGTGTCTTTGCCGCAGGTGGAATTGCACCGCCCTTGCCAGGGGCCGGGCTAAGTAATCTGCTCGGGTTCACTTTTGGGAGCTTTTGTTCCCTGAGCGCTTTCCGTAGAGTTCTGGAGGACGGGAATGAAGATGGCGGCCTCCCAATCTCCAGCCCAGAGGAGCTGAGAACTCCCGCTCTTCATTGCACCCTCAGAGAAAAGCGCCCAACCACCCCACCTCCTGGCCTGTGGTCACCCCTGGAGGAAAGCAGTCAATTGCTGGCACTTGGAGAAAAGCGTCCAGTCGTTTCTGTCTCCGTGGTCTCCGGCCGCGCTCCAAGCCCACCCAGCCTGCGACCGGCACAAGGTAACCCCGGGCTTAGAGCTCACTCCTCGGCTTTGTCGCTGTAGCCGGCTTCCCTGCTCTAATACCTGTGAGCTCTGCGGCACTCAGACACCCCCAGTCCTTTTGTGACCCTGCAGGACCTGGGGTTACACTGACCCCGCCTGGGTTTCCCCCCGGTTTAGCCTCTGGAGCGATGTCCCTCTGTGGAGCAGACTTTTAAAAGTCCTGATGTTGTGCTCCGTCGCTCCGCCGCTTGCCGGAAGCCGGCCCCTCCCCCCGCGGTTTGTCTTCCCGTTGCTTTGGATTCACTTCTCCACAGGTCCTACCTTTCAGAAAGTGATCGGTTTTCTGTTTCTGGAATTATTGCTCTTCTTCTCTTCGATTTCCCATTGGATTTGTAGGTGTTCACAATGGTTAGATAAGCTGTGTAGCTGATCTCCTGCTACCTGATGTCGTCTCAGCCTGCTACTTCTCTGCCATCTTGACTCCCTCCTCTCTATTTTTGTAATTTTTAACCCAAAGTTCTTTTTTCAGTCCCTGGATCCTGTCCAGTTATCACATTCATTTAGTCATCATGTCTTCTTAGCTCCTCTGCTATGACAGTTTATAAGACTTTCTTTGCTTTTGATGACCTTGACAGGTTTGAGGATTGCTCAGATGTTTGAGAGAATGTTACTCAATTTGGATTTCTCCCAGTTAGATAGGACATATGGGTTTTGGAAAGATGACCACGGAAATAGAGTGCCATTCTCATCACATCATATTAAGGGTACATGACTTATCATCATGACTTATCACTGTTAACATTAACCTTGATCACCTGACTGAAGTAGTATTTGTCAAGTGCTGTTACCTTTTGTTCCCCTTTCCATTCCATTCCCCATTCCCTCTTTGGGAGGGGGTCACTATGCATGGTCTACACGTTAAGTGATGAGGAGTTATGCTCTATCTCCTTCAGGGGACACTATATAGATGATTTGGAATCCTATGTGGATTTTTTCCTATCTCTGTCATTTTTAACTTAGTAATTTATTTAAATCATTATGGACTTATGGGTATTTATTTTATACATTGGGCTATAATCCAAAACTACATTCCTAAAATTGTTCCAGCTTTGGCAATTGGGAGCTCTATCAGTGAACTACTATGTCTCTTTGACACACCCCTATCATTTTGTTTTTTGAGGACACCCTTGCTTTCTGAAACTAGAAGATATTTTAAATTCATCTTGTATATTTCCTGCCCCAGCCTTAGAGTCAGCCATTTTTCTAAGGATCTCTAGTTCCTTTAACTGGAGAATGATCTTGGAAACCAAGGTTTGGGCACTAAATATGCTCATTGTTCCTGGGGGGGATGGTTGTATTTTTAAACTTTGGAATTTCCATGGTATCAGGAAAGAAGTAGACAGCTGTGATGTCTGTGTAGATCATAGATCAATGAAGAAATTTCCAGCAACCTTTGTACCTGGAGCACACAATCTTAGAGAGGTTTTAGAGTATATGTTGAAGCTCTTCTGGGCAATTAGGATTGACTTTCTGGGCTGGGAGTGAAGACTTTTGTTCAGAGAAGTAGGAAAGCTTCCAAACTTTAGGAGATGAATTTCCTGAAATTGACAAGGCATCGATGTACCAATTTCCATGGGTATTAGAGTCCTGTGTCCTATTTGTATATAGGTCTCAAGAGGTGGCAGAACCTTGCATGATGACTCTATGGGTACCTTACTATGTGGGACACTTGGGTGCCTCAGAAGTCCTCATGGCAGAGTGGATACCAGGAAAATATAGTGACAGTGGAACAAGACATCTTCAATGGTCCATATCACCTGGGAAAGGAGAATGGCCTGAGAATAAGGACTTTCTTTCATGTTTTTCTGGAGTTCATAAGCCCTGAGTTCACTTATGCTTCTCTGTGTGTTTATTCCAAACAGCAATATTTATTTCTTTTTAAAAAGTACAAACCAGTCAGCCTAAACTTTAGGAAGTATGTGTTCTACCAGTTTCCTGTGTTCTATGTGCCCTTTTTTGGGGGAAGCATATCTAAAAAACATCAAAACCACAGTTGAATGTGATTGCTAGAATATTCCCATGTTGAACCAACTAGGACAAGGTCAGGAGCTTGGGTAACAAGAGAAACTAAAACTGAGTGGAATCATGGTCTGGTTACTATTGCTGCATAAGAAATTGCCCCCAAACACACTGGCTCAAAACAGCATTTTATTTGTTCACAGTTTGGCAACAAATACTTCAAGAAGGACTCAGGGAGGCAGTTTTTGCTTGGAGGGTCTCACACATTTGCTTTCAGGTGTCAGCTAGGATTGCAGTCCTCTGAAGACCCAGGTCGACTGGTCACACAATGGCTCACTCTTATGGCAATTGAAGCTAGTTGACAGCAGGGAGTCATCGGGAGCTGTCAGCCGGAGCACTGGCGCCTGAGCTCTCTCCTGCATGGTGATCTCAGAGTCAGCAGATTCCTTACACGTGATGCTAGCTTCGCCAGAGTGAGCATCCCAAAAGGACCAGGTAGAGAACTGATGGTCTTTTCTGACTTAACTGAGGAAGTCGGAGTACAATTTTTTCCTACTTTATTGATCTAGGCTGGCACAAACACATCTAGATTTAAAGAGAGAGGATGTATACTCCTTCTTGAGGTGGAGTAGTATCATGTAATCTGAAGACTAGGTTTTAAAATTGCCATAAGCAATAAGCGTTTCCAACTTTAAATACATTTCTTACCCTAGTCTATGTAAGTGTGTCTATCTACTGTTTGAATTTTGATTTTGAATGTCATAGAACAATTCTCACTTGTCTCATATCTTTGAAGCATTGGTTCTGGGTGAGTCATAAGAGAGACAAAGCAGTAGATGGCTTGGCAGGTGTAACTCTGAGGGTGTTCACATGGCATGGCAGTGCCTGAGACCTGGTAAGGAGCACAGGTTTGGGTGAACCCCAGCTCTGACACTTGCTGGCTATGTGACAATGAACAAGCGACTTAATGTCTAGAAGTTGACATTTTTTCTTATCTGTAAAAAAAGGACAGCTACAGTTTTCATGTAATAATTTTTTCAGGTAATTTTCAAGCATCTATTTTGCACCAAATTTACAGCATTGTTGTGAGAACTATGCACGAGAAGCACTTGTAACAGTGCCTGGAACATGGCTACAACTCAGTAAATGTTTTTATTATTATTATTATTTAGGTAGTAGTAATATTTTGGCAACATGATATAGATGAGAAGGTAGATGAATCTATGATTCAGCCTGACACTCACCCAGTAGGCCAGAGGAACCAGCGTAATGGTCAACATGAACTGTGGAACTGATCCTAAGGTTGAAAAATTCTATTTCAGGGAAGGAGAAGGCTAGTCTTAAGGCTATCTGGGTGTTTAGTACATTCATTCATATTTTTCCATTTCTTGCACTTCTAAACATGTATCTCTAAACATTTGATAATTTAAATACTTTTGAAGATTTATTTATTTACTTGAGAAAGGGGGGAGGCAGGAAGAGAGAGAAAGTGGGGGTAGAGGCAGAGGAGAGGGAGAGAGAATCTTAAGGAGACTGCCTGCTGAGTGTGAAGCCTGATATGGGGCTTGATTCCATGACCTCAGCTGAACCCAAGAGTGAAGGGCTGCTCAACTGACTGAGCCACCCAGGCATCCTAATAATTTAAACAACTCTGTTTTTCTGTGTCAAAGTCAGTAATATATTGTTTTATAGATCATCCTTAGGGAATCTGGTGCAGTTGAATATGTAAATTAAGAACAAAATTCACAGCCTGGTTATATTACTTTGTAGAGCAAAATTAGGTATAACTAGTTGATATCATAATTTCTTAGCATTCCAAATGTTGACTGTAGTGATGGCTTGTTTCTGGTTTATTTCATTGCCTCAATGTTTTTGATACATTCTTATATACTGTATATTCCTTTATTTACTTATTTTATTCCCAAAGTAAACCTTTCTAGTGTCCAGGCATGTTATAAAGTAGATCAGTAGGCTAGGCAGAAATAATTAGCATTTCACATTGGATAATAACATTATGGCCAGTAGAGGGCATCAAGGAATTGTCCCAAGTACAGGTTTTGATAAGACAAAAATATTGGTGTTTTAATTGCAGAACATTTTCAGCCAAAGCTTCTATACAAAAATGACTCCATGATGTAAATATATTCAAAGCATCGTGGCTATATTATTGAGTGATTTTGGGTCTTGGTCACTGTAGACATGCTTTAGTTATACATTTTGAAGTAAGAGTAGTTCTTACTCATGTCAAAATGGAAACTGTTGAATTTTGCATTCTTAGGAGAAATAATAAAAGGTTAACTTTCAAAATAAATAGTGTAATTTCTAACTTTCAAAATAAGTATACACAGCCCCTTAGTGTCTTCATTTCCTCATCTTTTAAATATGGGAGATTGAGGAAGTACTCTCCAAGGTCTTTTCTAGTTATATCATAATGTGATGATGAGTTTTTATTCATCTTCTGAGAGCATCAGCTCGAAAGGGAGAATTCAGATGCATCCCTATCTCTCAACCACTGGAGGGCTCCCGACATCAGATCAGAACTTGGATTAAAAGTACTATGTAGTTTGTGGACATGATGTGTCTGATTTCTCATCGAGCGTTCTTATCAAAATAGAGCCCTCATTACATTGCATTATGTTAGGCAGTTTTAGAGATTTTCTGATTTCATTTCCCATCCTGTTCAATCTTTTTCTCCCTTCTCCCTCCTTCCCTTCCTCTCTCCCTCTTTCTTCTTTTTCTGGCTTTGTCGTGTACCAAGCACTGTTCTGAGCATTATGCCATTTAACTCTCAGCATGAGAAGGTGGAGGGGCAGAGGAAGAGGGAGAAGCAGACTCCCCGCTGAGCAGGGAGCCTGACTCCAGGCTGGATCCAGGGACTCAGGATCATGACCTGAGCTGAAGGCAGACACTTAATGGACTGAGACACCCAGGTGGCTCATTTTTATAGATGAAGAAACTGAGGCTCCGAGAGGTTAAACAACTTCCTGTTGTCACTCATTAATTTTGGGATGGAAATTTAAATCCAGGCTTTCTTACCCCATGTTCAATATTCTTTTCAGTCTACCAGATAAGTCCACACTTAATTCCAAATATGTAGTTTGCTAAGAGTAACTTACTAAACTACAATTATTCATGAATATATTGTCAAGAAAATAAGATTTTAGAGGTGGAAGGAATTAGCTGTTCTAATTCCTCATTAGCAAAAATGCTAATGGCTCTGTGCGTATCTCTACCCTTATTTCATCTTATCTCTTGGGTTGGTCTCATTAGCTCAGGCTCCTCCATGCAGCAGAGAATATGGTCACTGGGTTCCCATGTTCACAATTCTCAGGGAGTGAACGTAACTCCTAGGAATGGACTTTGGCTTCCTGGAGCCACATGAAATGCGGGCAAGGGAGAATTCTCCAAACTCCTGAAGGAGCTATTTCCGGAGGAAGAGAGAGATAAAATGGTTTTGGAGAATGGGCTGTTGGCCCAGTGTGGGTGTCTCAAGGAAGATCTGTGGGCAGCTCCTTTACTGGGGGCAGGCCAATAAATGCAGCCAAGAGCAAGCGTAGGCAAGGCCTAAAGAATCTAATGGTGTTAAGGACTGATCTTCAGAAGTATCCTATAAGACACATTTTGGTTACCAATGTAACAAAGGCCAAAGAGAACTATGCAAAACCGTGATTCCTGGCTTTTCTTGACAGTCATGATGTACCTTCTTCTTGGGGCTCATCTCCTGCACTGAGGCATTTACCAGGACACACAGGGCTCAGAAGTACAGCTTTCTGGACGGGAACAAGCTCACTGAATATGGTCTCATAGAGCTCTGGAAGCCAGGAGAGCCATATTTCAGGATGCTGACTTAGGTAGACATTTAATATCTTCTGTTAATGATACAGGTATAAATTGTAGAATTTAAAGACACATTTTAGATGTTATATTGTATTAAAATGCAAAGTAAAGAGCATTCCCTGGGGGAAGAATCTTTCATCGATGTCTCCAGATTTCCTGCATTATGTTTCTGTGCCTTGCTGTTGCATTGTTAGGATTCTGGGTTTGCAGTATCCAATATTGTCAGATGTGAAGCAGGCTAACTAAATAAACAGGGGCGACTTCCTTCCTTTTTCCATTTGCTTTCCATTTCTGTTGACCTATTTATTTATGTATTTATTTAAAGATTTACTTATTTATTTATTTGAGAGAAAGAGTGCGAGCAGGGAGAGGGAAAAAGGGAGAGGGAGAGAATCCCAAGTGGACTCTCCAATGAGTGTGGAGCTGGACGGGAGTTCCATCCCACAACCCTGAGATCATGACCTGAGGCAAAATCAAGAGTCCAACACCTTACTGACTGAGCCACCCAGGCGCTCCTCTCTTGATCTTTTAACATGAGGATTAATTGAGGAGATATCAGCCCATGGGATAAAGTACATTTATTTATAGGGTGGTCAATGTAAGCATAAAAGCACACTGAAAATTATTTAAAAAGTACTGATATAACTTAATTTGGGGCCAGATGTTAAATACGAATTCTTCTACATTGTGCTGTGATTAAAAAAAAAAATGAAAGCTGTGAGATGAAGTAAGTGTTCTGTCCTGGCTCTTGTCCTCTACAATTCTATAACTCATCTTCTACATTTCTGCTTGAGGTTCCAAGTGTGGGCACTCTCATCCCCATTATTTTCTGTCACAACTTTCTCAAAGATCAGCTGAGATCCCATCAGAATTCTGCAGATCTACATGGATGGTGCTTGTTATTTCTTTTTCTGTTCTTAATTGCCTTTGCTCAAATTATGAAATGTGGGAAATGCAAGAGATTTTACTCTCCTGCCAATTTCTCTTCAGATGGCTTCGGATGAAGATGTCCTAGACTACGTTACATGATTCTATGCCATGCAGGGTTCGGTTCCTAGACCAGCAACATCAGCATCACTTGGGAAATTGTTAGAAATGCACTACCTTGGGTCTTACTTCAGACCTTCCATATTGGTAGTTGGAGAAATATTGCTCTTTACTGAATATCTAGGAGCTAGCATATAAGTCCTGGCAGATAGTAGGTTCTCAGTAAATTTTTGTTAAATGATAAATGAATATCTGCTTGAGGAAAGGTTGTTTGCTTAACTGAGTTGTTAAGTAACCAGTGTGTTTAGAAGGAATCAATGAAAGAGTAGTGCTAACTGTGGAGACAAATGAGGTGTGTAATTAACCTATTGTAATTTCTTAGGAAAGATTTTCTGCCCAGTTGACTATGATTAAGGAAGGGTAGACAATCTCCAACATGGGAAAAGGATTGGTCTATTTGGCAAAGAAGGTTACTCTTGTTCTCTTCTATTATATCCCCAAATTGTGGGATTTATGATCTGCAACTGAAATTATTATACATTCTCTTTGGCAGTCTGAAACTTTGCTCCCTTTCAGTTTAAAAAGGTTATCTTCTAGATAAGTCTACTGATTTGTCTGTTCTCTAGTTTAATCTTTGAAATTTCTTCAACATCTTCCACCACCTCTCCTTTTGCTTACTTTCCTTCTCTTTAGTACAGACTACTTTTTTTGCTCCCTGGCTTATTCCAACACCTGCTAATCTGGTCTTCATTCCCCTATCCTCTTTCAATCAAGGATGCTTTCAAAGCTTCAAGTCTGATCATGTTCTCCTTTGGTTAGAAACCTCAGGCAATTTTCTGCTGTCTGCAAGATAAGATCTAACATCCTTAGTGAGGCGTTTGAGGTCCTTCATGGACACACCTGGACCACAAGTCTCCTTTCTCCTTCCTACCTCATATGCTGGTTATGGCAAGCCTCTTCTCATTCCCCAAACAACATTCGAATCTCTGTGTCTCCATGGTTTTATTTATGCTGTTTATCAGAATGAATTATCAGCCAACCGAATTCTTATAGCATGTTCCATTTCAAATAGCATGTTCCATTTCAAATTTTTAGTGAAGGTTACTCTCCTCTATCTCGCACAGAACTGATATATTTTTCCTCTGTGTGCACATAGCAGATTGTATATATCTCTACAATGCAATGTATCCTACTCTATGGTTTACTTGGTTTTCTCTTCCATTAGATCATGTTTTTCTTAGGGACTGGGGCTGTGTCTCATTCATAAGACAATATGTAGTGAAACTGGACCCATAGATGTTAATAGATATGTGTTGAATGAACTTTATATTCAAATTGTTATTTAGTAGACTAAATTTCACACACACCCCTTTGCTGGATTTTAGTAATTTCTTCTGGTTATTTTTATTAAGAAGGTGCTCATACCAGTAGAAATATGCTCTTTTGCTGGAGTATATTCAGATCTACAATATTTTATAAGATTCAAAGAGGTGATTCTCTTCCCTAGGATGCTTGTGACAGAACTAAGCCTGGTTGAGTACACAGTGGTCATTAATGTCATGACTCTGTTCCCCTGTAGAGATGCCAATGACAGGCTGTCCCAAGATGGACCACATTGGTTTATTGGTTTTAAATAAAAGTTACTTAAGAGACAGCTTGAGCAAGAAGGAAACTCAGACCCTTCTCTACCCCCATGAAAGCAGGAATTAAGTCTCCCATGTGAAAGGTACCCTCCCTGTACCAGGACATAAAGAGACATCCTTATTACTAGAGATGGGAAATTTAGAGCCAAGAAGACTGTATAAAAAACCCCTGTTACTTTTTACTAATTTATGGCCCCAGCCCAGATTCTGCTTAGAACTTCTTGAAAATTGGGGCACCTGGCTGGCTCATTTGGTAGAGTCTGCTACTCTTGATCTTGGGGTTGAGGGTTCCAGCCCCATGTTGGGTATAGGGACCACATTAAAAAAAAAAAAAAACCAACACTTTTAGAATTTTTTACTAATCGAAGCTCCCAAAGTTAAATTTTCTTTGTCTGTCAATTTCTCAAATGTTTATTGTCTCATTGTCTAAAAAGTATAAAAGCTGCCTGTCTTGGTCACATTTTTAGGTCTCAATTTCATTATTGGGCCTCCATGTGCCCATAATAAAACTTTTTGTTTTTAACCTCCTGTTCAACTGTCTCATATAAATTTAATTCTTAGTCCTCAAGGAAGACCTTGAGGATAGAGGAAGAATATTTCCTTCCCTCACCCAAAGCCCTCCAAACATCTGCTGAGGATGCAAGTATAACTGGTTCACAAACCCTCTCAAGATGACTGTTAGTACTTGTCATGCAATGAGTATTGTGTCTCCCTCAAATTCATATATCAAAACCTTCCTCAGCATTCTATGAGCCAGGAGAGGGTCTTTACCAGAACCCAACCATGCTGGAATCATGACCTCAGATTTTCAGCCTCCAGAACAGTGAGAAATAAATTCCTGTTGTTTCTGAGCCAACTGGTCTATGGCATTTTCATTATAGCGGCTCTGACAGACTGACAGTACTTTGGTCTCTCTGCCCACTGCCCCTCCCACCCTGTCCTTTCTATTCCTGTCCGATTCCCAAGGCTAAGAATTAAGGAAGTAAAAGTCAGTTACTCCTTGGGCAAAGATAGGTTACTTTATCCTGGGGCCAAAGCAAAAACAAATAACAACAACCTAAAAATAAAAAACAACCTATGAGGAACAGAATTGAAATTCATGGAGTAAAAACTAAATGGAAAAATTTAGTTTCATGAAGACAACTGAGACATATCAGAGTAATGGAAACTATGTACATTTCTACACTAGAAATGTCAATGGGGGGGCGCCTGGGTGGCTCAGTGGGTTAAAGCCTCTGCCTTCGGCCCCGGTCATGATCCCAGGGTCCTGGGATTGAGCCCCGCATTGGGCTCTCTGTTCAGCAAGGAGCCTGCTTCCCCCCTCTCTCTGCCTGCCTCTCTGCCTACTTGTGATCTCTGTCTGTCAAATAAATAAATTAAAAAAAAAATGTCAATGGGAATGAAAAGACTTGACTCTTGTCCAGTTGCCCTTATTGTCCGAATGGAGCCAGGGAGTTTGTTCCAGAAGCTTCTGGCTCAGAAACCTAGGAATTCTGTGTGTTCAGAATCCTTCCATTGGAAGAAAGAGAATAATACCAGTTACCTCAAGTAGTGGTGGTTGATTGTAGTGGTAACTGTTGCAATGAGAGAGAAAGGAGTCGGGGAAAATTGGAGAGGGAGACAAACCATGAGAGACTGTGGACTCTGAGAAACAAACTGAGGGTTTTGGAGGGGAAGGGGGTGAGAAGTTGGGTGAGCCTGGTGGTGGGTATTATGGAGGGCACGTATTGCATGGAGCACTGGGTGTGGTGCATAAACAATGAATTCTGGAACACTGAAAATAAAAAAAAATTAATAAAAATTTTTAAAAATGTCAAAAAAAAAAAAAGGTAAAGAGAGAGAGAGAGAGAGGAGTCTTTGGAATATTCTCACAGCTAAACCTCAAGGACCTGGAGCTTGAGTTTGGGAACTGGAAGGTTGTCTGGGATTATAAAAGGCAACTCTAAAGGACAGGCAACATTGTTAGTTTCTCAGCAGCAGGAATTAATTGAGCTTCATTCTTATGCTTTGCCATGGATGCCAGTTGGCTGCTCTTTTTGTTTTAGCTTCACTTTGCTTATCTTTCTAGTTCTGCTTTCACTGACAATAGTATGACTCTGTATTTTTTGTTCAAATTCTTGAGCGGTAAGAATGTCATCACTGGGGTGCCTGGGTGGCTCAGTGGGTCAAGTATCTGACTCTCAATTTCAGCTTGGGTTGTGATCTCAGGGTTGTGAGATTGATCCCTATATCAGGCTCTAGGATTCTCTCTCTCCCTCTCCCTCTGCTCCTCCCCCATTCTAAAAAGAAAGAAGGAAAGAAAGAAAGAAAAAAAGAAAGAAAGAAAGAAAGAACAAAGAAAGAAAAAAAAAGAAAAGGAAAGGAAAGTCATTATCACAAGCAATCACCTTCTGCGTGGGGGGAGCTTTCACCACCAGACCACGTCATAGCATACGGCTAGAATATAGATCCTCTGTTCTTGGGTCAGGGGCCCAACTGGCCCAACTAATCAGCTGCAGATAGGGGAGCTCAGGATAGGCAGGGGAAGTCACATGGTGCCACAGTGCCTTATGCTTAAAGAACCACTTAGAGCTGCTTTTCTCAGTAGGAGCTATGTCTTGTAACACAGTTAGAAGGAGTTTATGGGCAAGGCAAGATTCTAAGGCAAGATCTCTCTACTATAGACATATCTTGGAAGCTCTGATCATGATTCTTCCTAAGTATTAACAATGAAGTTGTTATCTTTTTATCTTCCTATTCCACTTGTAGAATATACAATAACTATACATGAAACAACATGTGCATACAGAGCACACTTGACATTCATTTCTGTTTATTTATTTATATTTAAAAAGATTTTATTTATTATTTAGAGAGAGAGAGAAAGAGTGCAAGAGAACTCAAGCAGGGGGAGGGGCAGAGAGAGAAGCAGGCTTACCACTGATCAGGGAGCCTGACACAGGTCTCAATCCCAGGACCCTGGGATCAGGACCTGAGCAGAAGGCAGATGCTTAACTGACTGAGCCACCCAAGCGTCCCCTGGTATTTGTTTCTAAATGAACTCCTGTAACAGTTCTACCAATGATATCTGCCTGTATAAAACTGGCCTTTGCTTTCCTTATTAGAGTTGAAGACATTGTTTTTATTTCTAGATGCAAGCGTATGTGATTAGAAAGGGCAGTTAGGTCTTAGTTTTTTGTTAGTGAGAAACAGATAAATAAGAAGTAATCAGGTAAAGTTGTCAGGTAATACTATTTACATTGTGGTGGTGCTTATTGTTCTTTATAAAATATCTCTTCTCTGCCCGTCCCCTCCAAAGTGCAGGAATAGAGGATGACTGATGGTTTAGCATTTTTATATCACTGCTTCATACATCTGAATGCACATTTTATTAGCATGTTTCTTATGGACTTACATAGATACTTTTTTTTTTTTTTAAGATTTAATTTATTTGGATGTGGAGTTGGAAGTGTGGCTGATTGCCAGGACCCTGAGATCATGACCTTAGCTGAAGTCAGATGCTTAACTGACTGAGCCACACAGGCGCCCCACAGAATTACTTTTGTTATATTACCAAGTTGTTCTCCTTTGCCATCCAAATGGTAACACAGGCTTGATGTCTTAACTGAATAACTCATTTATTCGTTTCCCAATTCCTTACCGAGAGCTTAACCATGAACCAGAAACACTTGTGGTCACTGGTCTGCTTATTATAAGATTCCTTATAAATCTACATTTTCCTCAGAGCTCTGTTTCCATCCTCATTCCTTTGGATGTCTTCATAAATTAGCTTTTTTTTTTTAAGATTTTATTTATTTGACAGAGATTACAAGTAGGCAGAGAGGCAGGCAGGGCGGGGGGGGGGGGGGAAGCAGGCTCCCTGCTGAGCAGAGAGCCCGATGTGGGGCTCGATCCCAGGACCCTGGGATCATGACCTGAGCTGAAGGCAGAGGCTTAACCCACTGAGCCACCCAGGAGCCCCATAAATTAGCTTTTCTTAAATCGTCCTTTGATGTACCAACTGTTTGATACCATGCAAACAGGAAACACATGACCTTAAGACCTTTTTTCTTGTATCCATGTTGTTTATACACTCTCTTTGAAGAAACATCTGTTCTCCTCCATTCTTCAGAGTTTTTGGTATCACCTTCCTTTTCCCTAAGATTCGAATGTGCAAAATGCTCTCCTCTGTCTTCTTTCTCCCCCACCCCTTAGGCAAAGGCAATGTTTATAACTCCCCCTGAAATGCTGTTTTATCCAAATAGAAAATAACTATGATCAGCTTTCTACAAATCTGCTCTTAAGGTTTGGATCTTGTAGTAGTTTTCCACCTGAATTATCTGTTCAATTCTTTCCCTCCCTCTTTCTTTCCTTACAGAGATCCCAGCGCCTTGTACAAGGTCAAACTCATGGCCGGTGCTCACTTGATGTATGTGGACCTCAAGCCACCACCACCAACCTTATCTTCCCAGCTTCGCTCTTTTCATTGTTCTGTTCTTGCTTTCGTCATACGATTGCTCTTACACCACTTTTTCTTTTTCAATGAAGAACTTTTATAATCTACTCAAGCTCACCACAGATGGTTAATGTTTTTTTATTACCTAAAACTCTGTTGATATTATCTCTAAACTCCTCCTGTTGCTGTTTCTTTTGTATCGTCATTGTCCTGATGCCCTCTTTCCTTAAAAAAAAAAAAAAATTAAATATTTGACAACTCCATATGAGGACATTCCCTTCTTAACCACAACAGAGTAAAACTTTTAAATTTCTTGATTTCTGTAATCAGTGTGTTCATTTCAATTAAGTTCAGCAGGCATGTAAGCTATGTAAATTGAATGCCACCATGTACCACCCTCTGTGTTAAGTGTTAGGAGCTTCCAGGGAGCTGACAGTTCACTTTTATGAAAAAATTCCCTTCTCCTAGTAATTCTCTTCTATTCTGAAGGAAATAATTTCAAACCATTTTCCTGGCAAGGCTGAAGCCTGCCATGTTTTCTCCAAGGTGGGGTATGGGGAGAGAGGAGCGCTGTGGGATAATTTAAGGGTCCCAGGAACATCCAGGGTCATCCTTCCTACCTTTTGAAATATCTCCTGCTTCTAGTGACAAGTACCTGAGATTCTCTTTCAACTCTAACTCTGAAGTGGCTTAGGTGAGACCATGTTTAACTTCTGAAAGCCTTTCCATCAAATAAGGATCTGAGTCAATCCTCTGGGTCACCAATACCTCCTCCTTGCTGATAGACATTGTATTGTGTTCCTTTTCTCAATGATCTCTTCCAATGTCATGGGAGACTCTCTAATCAATGTGTTGTCTATATTTGTTGGCCTGACCCTCACTTTGATATTGGACAGATTCAAATTGGCCTTGAACCTCTGCAACCCTCCATGGCTTGCAAAAAAAGTTCATAGCAGCACTTTTGCAATGCTTAGTCTTCTAAATTCTCAAAGAATCCCTAGCCAATACCTGAATTAACATTAGGTTTCTGCATATCCCATGTCGATGCTGGTACTCCTGCATTTCTTAGCAAAGTAGTGATATTGGTTTTTGGGTGTGGCAATTCTTTATTGAGTGGGGCTTCCCCCCACTCCCGCAAATGCAGAATTTAGCCTCTGTGCCTCCTCCTACAAAATGCCATTAGTGTTCTCTATTGCGACAGATATGCCCATACACACTCTCAAACACCTTTTAGAACTACTGTGTGGTGATCACAACTGCTGTGTGGTGCTTCATCTCATTAATCATTTTTCCTTGTTTCCTGCTGATTATAGTCAATAATTTAGGCACATTGCTTTTTCACGTGTTGCATATGGTGGTCCTTGAAAACTGAACAAGGTTTGATCCCATTCTCATACGTGGTGCTTGTCATTTTCTCAACACTTCTAATTTAAAAAAATGCCTTTGCTTGTATTTCCTTTGTAGTCATATGCTCCTTTTCACTAATTTTTTCTGATGTTCTTACTGTATTTACAAGCACCGTATATCTGGAGTTAGAAGTTGTTGTGCATAGAAGACTTTAAAAACTAAGCAAACACAGCAAACACATGGTAGACTGAGACCAGTATGACGCTGGATGTCTTGTGCTGGTAGCCAGAACAGTTACTGAACCTCACTCTGGAATTTCCCTTGTACCTATGTGTCAGAGTTTGCAAACTGAAATTCATAAGTATAGGGGGCTATATAGTTATCCTAAGCAGACAATGGTGGCAATGCTCATAGGGGTTCTTATTGCTACTGGTTATAACTGAACACCTACCAGGTCTCCAAGGGAGTGACTCATATCCAAGAATTCTTTCACCAAGTACACAAATCGGGAAGTCCTAATTTATTAGTTAGTGGGAGTGTTTGAAATGTCACCCCTGAGGTTTACTTTTAATCCTTTAATATTTACACTAGAAAAACTAACGATATTGGAAGGAACCATTATTCAAGTTTTAATTGAAAGCAGCAATGGCAGTCAATACTAGCTAGCACCACTGGTTAAATGAGTAAACCAAACAACAGATTTTTTTTTTCCCCAATAGGTTTGATTTATGCTAGGAAATAGATACAGATTCTTGGCCAAGGTAGGTATGAGAGAGTTGCATTTAATTAGGACTTATCTAGTAAATTGTAAATATGTTAGTAAAAATGAGTAAGTGAAAATTACTTGTGCATCTGCTTTTTGTTTTTTATTTACTTAGACTCTTAACATTTTAAAATGTTTAAAATTACCAAGAATTTTCAATAGATGATATGTGGAAGATGATGAGAAAGCAAGTGAGTTGTTCATATCATTTCTAAATATTAGAGATACAGTCATGATAAATATTGTATTTTCAGCATATGCACAATCTCAGTCCAGTCACCCATAATTTAAATCTCCACATCCTCATGCATAGATCGTCAGGAGCTGGGTAGCAATTGACTTGCCTTGAGATACCGGAGCTCTACATACAGAAACCAATATCCCTTTGAGGTAGACTGTTCATTTTTCCTGTGTACTCATTCTCTCGTTCTTCCTTTTATTATAATGTCCTCAATTTTAGCAAAGCATGAGGTGCCCAGCTAGAGATTTACTCTCCTATTCTCTTTTACAACTTGGTGTGGCCATGTGACAAATTATTGACAATGGAGTACAAGCAGAAGTTATGTGATCCCCACATAACTTAAAAGGAAACTGCTCTCTACTTCTGTCTCTTACTTCCTATGGACTGGAGTGTGGATGTGATGGTGAGTCAGCTTTGGCCATGCAGATGAGAGCAAGCCCTGGGAGGAAGGACCACCTTGTCCTGGACAATGTTGTGCAGCAGAGTCTCCTGCTCACTCTAGGCTACCCTCCTACCTCTTTACTCTCATGTGAGGGAGAAAGAAACTATCTTGTTGAACTACTGTATTTGGGGGGGGGGCCCTTCTTTGAGAGCAGCTTATCTTGAATCCCATTGCTTAAAGTATATTCATTTATATTCAACAGGCAATCCTTTTTCTTTCCATGTGGAAGCTTTTTCTAGCAGTTTTTGAACAAGGTTGGGAAGTGGCAGAGTAAGTTTTGGGGAAAAAGAAAGTATTGTACCATGGGATTTTAGAAGTTTGGTTTTCTCACTGGGAGAAGATGGCACATTGATATTTTCTTTTCTGAGAACATAATTCCATTCACATTAACAGACATTTATTGAGGGCCTACTGTGTGCAAAACACTGTAGAAGTCCCTAGGGATACAGAGATGAAACAGACATGGTTCCTGCCCTTAAGGAGCTCACAGTCTATTAGGGCAGACAGCAGAAATACATAAACAATGCACTATAAAATAGGGTGCATATAGTAATAGTGATAGAAATGGGGTTCTATGGAAGCATAGAGCTGGGAGAGAGGATTTTCATAGTGATAGAGAAGGAAGAAGGATCTTGGAAAGACTTTACAGAGGAGATTGCATTTGTGCTGCAAGATTGCTTGAAGAGCTGGTAGAAGAAGAAAGGAAAGCCGTGGGGTCAGTTTCCTGAAGCAGTGGGATCTACTGTTAGGGGAGCTCAGAAGACCCAGAAAATAACCAGACTTTTCTGGAGTATGAGGTGGGTGAGAAAAAGTGGTGAGACACAACTCTGGAAAGGTAGTTAAAGTCACATAGTGAAGGAGCCTTGAATGTTATACTAAGGAATCTTAATTTATTTTAAACTGATAGAGAAATAGTAGAGGATTATGAGTACTATAATTAAAACCTGTGGTATGCTTGAGGATAGTGATTCTCAAATCAAAATCTCCTAGAGGGCTTATTAAACAGAAATTTTGCTCTCCAAATTTGTGATTCAGTATGTCTTTGGTAGGGCCCTGGACATTGCATTTTTCACAACTTCCCAGGTGATGCAAATGTTCCTGGTCGGGACCTGCCACTCTGAAAACCACTGTTCTAGAAGATGTATCTGATAGGTGTGCAGGTGTGTGGGGGCGGAGTTGCAAGCCAAGGACTCCAGAGGTAGGTGGGTCAGATAAGGCTTGGAATAGATGAGGGGACCAACTTATTGGAGAAGAAGGAGGCATATTTCTGTAGAGGTAAATGGAGAAGACTTTAAGACTATCTGAATGTTACAGACAAGTCATGAAGAGAGAGGATCACATTTATCTGATAGGAATGATAAGAAGCAACGTAATCCTGCTATCTGAAACCAGGAAGGTGGAAGGAGGAGAAGGTTTGAGTGTGGGAAAATGGTCACGAGATGAGTATGGAAAACCTGTGTTTGAAGAATGAACAGGCTAGTCACAGGGAGGTGTTCACTGGAGGTAATTCATGGGTCTGGAATTTGAGAAAGACAAATCAGAACTAAAGACAAAAATTGAAAAGCCACAGGCATGTGATGGGGATGGGACAGAGTATGGAGATACAGGAGGTAAGAGCTGAGGACAATGCCCCAGGAGGAAGAAAAGGAGACAAAGAATGAGGAGGTAGTTGGAGAACCAGGGGAGTAATGTATTCTGTATTTTGGAAGTCATGGGTTTAATGAGAAAGGGAGGCTTAGCTATTTTAACCGATGAGAGATTGGAAAGTAGATAAGTAGATAAGGACAGTAGATAAGGACAGGAAGGCCATTATATTTGCTTACTGGCAACTCACCAAAGACCTCTGGGAGTTCTGTTTCAAGAGAACTAGGAGGGACAAACTCACATGGCACAGGATAGGAAAGTCAGTGGAAGGTGAGAGGTGAGCAGAATGAAGGATTGGTCAGTGGAGAAACTCAGGTGGGAGAGCCAGGAGAGAGATGAAGCAGGCTCTTGAGTGGGAAGTAGGAGTAGAAGAAATGTACACCAGTGTCCAAGATACTTGAGCAAACTGATAAGTGAGATTAAAGAAGAGAGGAGGGGGATGGGAGAAAGGGAGGGGAGAAGGGAGGAAGAGAGAGGGGGTAAAGAGAGAAGGGGGGTGGTGCCTGGGTGGCTCAGTGGGTTAAGCCTCTGCCTTTGGCTCAGGTCATGATCTCAGGGTACTGGGATCGAGCCCCGCATCAGGCTCTCTCCTCAGCAGGGAGCCTGCTTCCCCCTCTCTCTCTGCCTGCCTCTCTGCCTACTTGTGATTTCTCTCTGTCAAATAAATAAAAATAAAATCTTAAAAAAAAAGAGAGAGAGAGGAGGGATAGTAGGGAAGAGGAATTGGGGGTAATGAGAAACGTGCAAGATTACAGAAAAGATTAGAGGGTGTAGATTTAAGGCTAAACTGTGGAGGTGGAGAGGGAGCAAATTCATGTCTTCTCAGTGAACGAAGAAGAGAGATGACCTGTGGAGAGTGAAGAGATGGGGAGAAGCTGTGGTTGAGATGAGAAGAGGTATAAAATAGTCACTGACTTGAGAGTGTACACAAATTTGCAAACTTTCTTTTCCTTCTGTTACACTCTTGACTGTGGTAAGCTCCTCTACATGACTAGAGCAGTCACCCCAGGTCAGGCAGGCGCTGTGGCCTCAGGTCAGGTTCCGTCTGCAGCTTCCTGGCCACAAGGTGCAGTCTGGCGTGGAAGCCACTGAGATCTCAGGGGATGCAATTTCATGCTTGTTTAGTCTATGGGTGACCTTTGCGCTAAACATAGATTTTCAACTTTTAATGGTTTTTCCAAGTGCACAACTAATAATGAGTAACATTCTCTAACAAAGTTCTTCAGATAATATATTCCTTCATTTGATAACTCCACCCTGTGAAGCTGCTTGTACTCCCACCCAAATCCTGCTAGAGTCAGGGAGAGTGTGCAAGGCTCGGTGGGACTCTTCTCAGAATGTGAGGAGGTCCAGTGTTCCTGTCAGGTCATATAACAACACATCAAAGGAGATTTAGATTATCTTGTATTTGTTTTTGTTTCATTTTCATAGTTAAATACCTGGGAAAGTGCCAGAGTATTCACTCCAGGTTCTTTTTAGAGAATGAGGAAGCATATTTAATCATGAACTATAAAGGACACGTCAGCTGTACTATTTGTGCCTAAAAGGAGTGGGCTATGTAGTCACAGTAAATGACTTTAGCTCAGGTCTGCAAGCAGATGACAGTGCACCACTTTTTTTTTTTTAAATTAATGCTTTATGTAGTCATGCAATTCCCTCTAAAATTTGCACGGATATGGAGCCACGACCTCAGATTTAATGGCACAGGAGGGCAAGTTATCAGGTATTTGATTTATAAGTAATAAGAAATTCTGCAAATGAAGATTTATTTTGGCATTCTTTAATTGCAAGATTAACTGAAATGGCTAAAAAAAAGTAGTTACTATTTCACCTTATTATTATGTCTATGAAATTTCTGTCTTTATAGGATGTTTATTTGAAATCATGTACCACAAATAAAACCAGAGGTAGAAAACGGCACACCAGATAACAAACCTCAAACAAAACAGAACAAACAAACAAACAAAAAGACCACACTACCTTACAAACTTTTCTGAACCAATTATGTTCAAGAATTAATAAGTTAACCCCTTTCCTCTGTCCACAAACAAGGCTGGTAAAAACAATGCCTTTTGGCTTTATGCAATCTACGCATGTTCTCGGCACTTAATTAGCTTTTTAAAAGCCAGCTTAAAGTCTTCATTAAAGCTTGTATAGAGCAGAGGGTTGATCAGCGAATTAACATAACCAAGCCATGTTAAAAAATCAGCCACTTCAGAGGACACTGTGTAGATACTCAGACCCACAATCAACTCTTTGATGAAAAATGGAAGCCACGACAAAATGAACGCCCCCAAAATCAGTCCTAGGATGCGTGCTGCCTTGCGTTCCCTGGTACTAGAGATCTGCTGACGTTCTCCTGGGTGATCTAGATCATTATCGAAGGAAGGGATCCTGATAGAGTTGTGGATCTTTTCAAACTCGGTGGTAGGGTCTGAGGTGGAGAAATCAGACACACAGAAAGTCTGTGTAAGTTTACAACTCGCAAAAGAATTTTGGCTATCCGTGCTTCTGTTGCTTAAGTGCCGGCTTGATCCTCTTTTCTGGTAAAGGCTCTTGGCTGCGTGGTAGATCCGGTAATACAGAATAAGTATCAAAGTCAAGGGGATATAAAATGCTCCAAGCGTGGAGTAGATGGTGTAGATGACATGGTCATGCTGGATGGTACACTCACTAGGAGGTGGGCTGAGTTGGCGGTGGCTTCTCCAGAACAGGGGGGGCATGGAGATGAAGATGGAGATGGTCCAGACGGTGAGGATCATCAGCCCAGCCCTCTTGGCGGTCCTCTTCCTGGCATATTCAATAGCATTGGTGATGGCCCAGTACCTGTCTAGGGCAATCACACAGAGATGGAGGATGGAGCAGGTGCAGCAGGTCATGTCCACACTCAGCCACACCTCACAGATGAAGTACCCTAGTTTCCAGCTGTCCATGACAATGTACATGATGCTCAGTGGCATGACGAGTACTGCCACCAGGAGATCCGTCACAGCCAGGGAACAGATCAGGTAGTTGGCAGGCTGGTGGAGCTTCTTGGTGGTACAGATGGCCATGATCACTGCCAAGTTCAGTAACATGGTCAGGGTGGTGATGATCACCAGAGTCATGGAGATGAGCATCTTTTCAGTGATGGTCTTGGGTCTCGCAGCCACACTGGCTTCTGCGGTACAGTTAGTGATATTCATGTTTTCCCTGTTTCAATCCACACTGTGGAGAAGCTGTTGGTTATTTTCCTTCAGCTGGAAATTACTTAGACTTCAATGCCTCTCATTTATAAGAAGACTGTAGTTTCTTCAGCTCTGTAGTTTCTTATGTTCCATTTTGTATGGGTAAAAGGAAGCACCACATCATTTCTTCTGAAGGTTCCTGGAAGATAGTATGCTACTGGTTAATGAATGAAAAAGTCATATTTTTCCCCCTGGAAAATGTTATCGTGTTTCAGTACTCATAAATTCTTTACACATTTTTGATATAATTTTCTTTTTATCTCTAGGTATAAAGTTTACCTTTACATTATTCTTCAAAAGATACTTTTTAAAAAATTGATGTATAGTTGACACACAATATACATAATTTCAGGTATACAACATAGTGATTCACAAATCTAATCCTTATGCTGTGCTAACCACAAATGTAGCTACCAAAAAGATACTTTTTAAAAAAGTTAAGTTCCCAAACTCTCATGAAGACATTATCAACTTTTAAGTCTATCTTGCCACCTGAATTACTTTCTTATTTATATTTATTAATGTATATATGCACTTAAACATAAATTATTTTTTTATTTGGAAACATATATTCACCTTGCACCATACTTTAAAATTCTGGGACATTATAGAAAAAAATTGTTTATAATAAAGTAGACTTCAAAGCAGTTTTAAAGTTTCATAGCAAATGCTCAACTCCAAAGATACTTTAGTGTCACCATGAAATTGTGTGATTTTTGTCTAATTCTTTCTTTTTTTTTTTTTTAGATTTTTTTTTTTTATTTATTTGACAGAGATCACAAGTAGGTAGAGAGATAGGCAGAGAGAGAGAGGAAGGGAAGCAGGTTCCCCGCTGAGCAGAGAGCCTGATGCAGGGTTCAATCCCAGGACTCTGAGATCATGACCTGAGCTGAAGGCAGAGGCTTTAACCCACTGAACCACCCAGGTGCCCCTGTCTAATTATTTCTGACATTTTACTTATACCACTGTGCATTTCTTTGGAGAAAAGAGAGAAAAAAAGCATATAACATTACTTTGATGTTTATGGCAAATTGTTCTCAGAGTAATACAGTAAATTGACAGTGAAACAGCATCATCACCAAGGTCAAAGAATTCCACATTAAAAATAAATGTCTTTAGTTTTGGTTAACATTTGTGTTCTTTCAATATCTATCTAACTATCATCTATCTATCTATCTATCTATAATCTATCTATAATCTATCTATCTATCTATCTATCTATCATCTATCTATCTATCTATCTATCTATCTATCTATCATCTATCTATCTCTATCATTTCTCTCTCTCTATCTACCTACCATCTATGATCTGTCTCCTGGATAGCTGTGATTAAGTTGGGCAATCAGTGAGATAGTGACATTTATTGAATGCATAGTTGTAAGGAATTTAAAAAAAGGTACAACAGTCCCCCTTATCTGTAGTTTTGCTTTCCGCACCTTTGGTTACCTTGGTCTTCAAGCTGATGATCCTCTTTCTGATGAATCCGCAGAAGGTCAATAGTAGCCTATCGCTATGTCACAAAACCTGCGTCACTCACCTTACTTCATCTCATCACGTAGGCATTTTATCCTCTCACGTCATCACAAGAAAGGTGAGTACAGCAAGATAATTTGAGAGACTCCATTCACATAATGTTTATTATGGTATACTGTGTGTTTTTTAAAGACTTTATTTATTTATTTATTTATTTATTTATTTATTTATTTAAGAGAGAGAAAGCAAGAGACAGCATGAGTGGGGGAGGGACGGGCAGAACGAGAGGCAGAAGCAGACTTCCCTGGGATCATGACCGGAACGGAAGGCAGATGCTTAACCGAATAAGCCATCCAGGCACCCCTACAGCATATTGTTATAATTATTCTATTTTTTTATTAGTTATTGTTGTTAATCTTTTTGTTGTACCTAACTGATAAACTTTGTCATAGGTTTGTAAATATGGGAAAAAACAGAGTACATACAGGGTTCAGTACTATCTGTGATTTCAGGTATTCAGTCTTGTAATGCATCTTCTGCAGGTAAGGGGGGACTACTGTAAACTCAAATACGAATGTATATTCATGAAGACATGATCAAAATCCACATAGGAATATTCACAGCCAATGGCTGTTTGTCAGAACATTGATCAAATCCTCTGATTTGTCTCTGTGGGATTAGGTCCAGGAAAACTTCAAAGACAACTGGCATTTTGGCAGTTATAAGAAGGGACATAGATTGATGTGGATTAGGCTTAACAGACATTCTCTAATGAGGGCAGGGGCAGGTGAGGCATGTATGAAATGGAGAATGGAGTGGATGAAAGTCTTTGGGTAGACTGGGGACTGGAAGTCAGGGGGGTAGGAAGAAAAGTCTCCAGCTAGGCTGAGAGCTATTTAGCTCTGGATTTAATTTCTTCTGCCCACTGGGCAAAAATCAAGAAGACTGGGGGATGATTACCATTTATTCTTTAGATATAGAAAGTGAAAGAAAATGATTTCACTAAAGACAAAAAATGGGGCAATTGTTTTTAAAACAGTCTTTATCTTTCAGCAGTGAAATGAGAATCAAATGAGCCTCTCTGTTTTCATTATGCTTTTATAGCATTTCTCTAGATGTACCTTCTTGAAATTCATGTTTCCCTACTTCTTCTATGGGTTTTGCTCCACCAACAATACATTCTTTCTTGTAAATTAAATGTTTCCTTCTCTCCTGTATATTTTCCATTCTTTTCTAGTCACTTTAAACTTGCATTTGTATCTGAGACAGGCTATAATATTGAAAGTATATGGGCTTTGGAATCAGAGACCTGGGTTGCACCTGAGCCATCTATTAGCTTGGACAAACTCTCTACGTTTCTCCCCTTTTCCTTAATTACATGAAATAGAGTTGTTTTTTTTTTTTTTCCTGCAAACATTAATCCTAAGTTATATTTTTCTTGGGTCCTTAAGGTTTGTTGGAAGAGTAGTTTTGTTTTGTTTTAAAAGTAGGCTCCATGCTAGGGGCGCCTGGGTGGCTCAGTGGGTTGGGGCATCTGCCTTCGGCTCGGGTCATGATCCCAGGGTCCTGGGGTCGAGCCCCACATGGGGCTCTCTGCTCAGCGGGGAGCCTGCTTCCTCTTCTCTCTCTGCCTGCCTCTCTGCCTACTTGTGATCTCTGTCTGTCAAATAAATAAATAAAAAAAAGAAATCTTAAAAAAAAAAAGTAGGCTCCATGCTCAGTGTGGAGCCCAATGTGGAGCCCAATGCAGGGCTGGAACTTCAGATAAAACCTAAGCTGAGATCAAGAGTTGGATGCTTAACCAGCTGAGCTACCCAGGCACCCCAGAAGACTAGTTCTAAACAAAAAAAGCTTTTCCACTTTGATTGGAAGAATCAGATTCTTCTACTCTTCAATCTTCTCAGATTGAGAATATAGAGAGTAGCCTGGATAAGAGACAGAAAACTTTAAAAGTTTTAAAAGTTTTAGTTTGATAATAGAAACAACTAGGAAATGCTATTTTAAAAACAAGAAGTTAAAAAAAAATCAAATAATTCAGCTTCATCAAGCTTTTAAAAGCTGCTCTTTTTCTGAGCTCCCATACATCCTAGTTCTTATTTCTCTGGTGACACCATCTTCTTCCTTATTTTGTACCTATTTATTTTTCATTCCTCTCCCTCCCCTCCACTCTACTCCCCAGCTAACTATACATTTCTGGAGGATGGGAAGTATGTCTGAGTCCTCTTTTTAACTGTCTCCTGTTAAATTAGCAAAAACATTACTGGTTGGGGCTATACTGTCAGTCCTTTAATGTGACTTTCTGGTTTATTTCATGCCCCAGGCTTTCAGAATAGGAGTTAAGTTTTATATCCCGGTGTTGCTCGTCCCTCAAAATTCCTGCATGCATCCAGCTTGCCATCTTTTAGCTTGAAGTGTGTTCCATAACACCATGTAGAACATAATCTTTTGAATAGCTGGATGGGATGAACTGGGGAGCAATTGTGGATTGAGCTAGTCTGAGAACTGGGTCCTGGAGCTCTTCACTAATAAAGGATCAGAAAGAAAAGGAGGAACCAGGAAGGCAGAGGAGAACAGCTATTCAGGTAGAGGAGAGTGATGAGAGATAATTCCATCCCAAGACCGGATGAAAACAGTTTATGAAATAAGAGTGATCAGCTATGTAAGTGCTGCTGACAGACAGTGGGCGATGAGGACTTGACCGTTGGTCTGGGTGATGTGGATGACACCAATGACCTTCACAAGACTCGTTTGGTGCTGTGGTAGAGATTGAAGGCTGAATGTGGTGGTTCAAGAAAGAATGAGAAGAAAGGAAATAGAGACATTGAATAAGAACAAGTATTTAAAGCGTTTTGCTGAAAAGGGGAGCAGAGAAATAAGGTAGTTGTGGAGGGAGATGTGGGTTCAAGGTTGTTTTCTTTTTAGGATAAAAGATTGTCTTTTTAAACTGGACTATTTGCAGTTTTCTTTACTACTATACTGTGTATTCTTTTTATTGGTACCGAGAGCATTTCTGGAGTGAGTGAAATGTAAAAGAGGAAGCAGGAAAGCAATAATGGAAGAAGCTGGAAGTCCGTGGGGCTGGGGGCACCAGGGAAGTAGAATTCTTTGATCAGTTTAAGGGATTATACTGGGGACTGTGAAGCAGACAAAGATGCAGCCATACTCAGGAAATGATCCCCAACTCCAATTATCTTGGGTTCCTTTATCTTCTTAAGAAAATAACAGCATGGATTTATAATCACCACCAACTCCTTAGGAGGCAGTATGATGTCTAATTAGAACAGTGCTAGTTAAGCAGCACCTGAAAATTTAAGTATCTTTAGCTTTTTGCATAGTAGGGGAGGAGGAATTATAACACTCAACTCAAAACACCCTCTGCAGAACTAGTCCAAACACCAATATCAATATACCAAACTCCTATTAGTCCAATGGAATGCAAAATTAACTGCAATAATCATAGCTAAAAATGGACATATCCCATGAGGAGTTAATGTAGGTCCTTCTTTATGGGTTTGTAACTTTTAGTTTCTGCTCTGATTATGACATGGAAAATACAAGTGCAGTCAAAAGCTATATTTAAATGGTTTCTCATTGAAATCACAAACAGGAGAGAATCACTATAAACCAAATGGGTCAATGTATGCTGCTCTCATTTACTGAGATGCTTCAGAATTTCTGATTTGTACTACCCCAGTGACAGAACACCAGGGACAAGAGGTCATGAGTACACTCATTTTTAATTTCACCATCTTATCTAGTCTTTCATTGGTTTTCAATAATTATTGTTAATTTATCAGAAATATCCTTTCATCTCTTCTTTGGCCACTTTCATTTTGCCTAAATTTCTTCAAATAATTTCAAAATTCTTTAATATAAGATCTAAGAAATAAAACAAAACAAAACCACACTCATAAATCTCATAAATACAGAGAACAAACAGGTGGTTTCCAGAGGGAAGACTGGGAGGATGGATGAAATAGGTGAAGGGGATTAAGAGATACAAACTTCCAGTAATAATATAAATAAGTCATGGGGTTGTGACGTGTAGCCTAGGGAATATAGTCAATAATACTGTAATAACTATGTGTGGTAATACATGGGAACAAGACTTACCATGGTAATCCCTTCTTAATGTATATAAATATGGAATCACTATGTTGTCTACCTGAAACTAATATAATACTGTATGTCATCTATGCTTCAATTAAAAAAAGGAAGAAAAAATCTTTAGTATGTACCAGTTTCTTTTTTTTCTTTTTTTCTTTAAATTTCAGGAGCAGCTGCTTGCCCTCATATTACTAGTTTTATCTTTCCAATTACTCATTAAATTCACTTCCTCAGCCTTTGTAAAGAATTTTCTTGGCCCATCTACAGAAAAGAAGGGGTGGATAGTAGCTTGCTTCTCATTTGGTCTTCACTGGGAGCAAAGGAAGATGTAGAGGAGATACTGGAGTGTAGGGTTCTTTATTCTCTCCTTCTTGTTTATTTAAATTGTGACGTGACATGTGGTCATTATGAGGTTATTATATTCATAATAACAGGAAAACATTATCATTGTAAAAATCAAACAAAACAGAGTACATAGAGTTTTAGGAGATGTTTAGATATTCTGGACACATGTCTTTTGTCAAAATAATGTTTTGTGAACATTTTCTTCTACTCTGTACTTGGCTTTTGTATTTTTTAATGATGTCTTTTGAAAAGCAGAAGATTTCAATTTTGATGAAGTTTAAGTTACCTATTTTTCTTTATGATTAGAACTTCCTGTGTCCTAAGAAATGACACAAGGTCACAAAGATATTTTCTATATTTTCTTCTAGAAACTTAGTACTTCTAGCTTTTGTATTAGAAGAGGTCATCAGGGGGACCCTCTGGTGTCCTGTGAGCTGGACCCAGACAATCAGAGGCATCTCACCATCTATAGTCCTCCATCCTTGGAATGTGTGTTTGGCCTACTATTCCTACAGTGGGAGCCATTTTCAAGGATACAGCCTTGAGAGAGCAAGTGCTGGTGAGACTATCTGGATGATACACATTATTGAACACAGGTAATTCTTCTATATAAACTTTAAAGATTCTGGAGGGTGGATGTGCAGGGCTACTCATCTCCTGGCCATCCAAGACAAGCCTCCTGTGTAGTTTCCCTTGGTTATTAAACCTGTCACTTACCAATCTGAAGTGGTCTGTCTCTTAGACTCTCCTTGCCCTCCATGTTCAGGGACCAATTTCAGATTTCACCTGAGAAATTCCTGAATTTATGAACCAACAATTCATGATCTATCTTGAATAAATTTTTGTATTTGGATATGAGGTAGGTGTTGAGATTTATCTTTTTTCTTCCATGTGAATATCTAGTTGTTTCAACAAATTTTGTAGGAAAGACTTCATTTCCCCATTGAAATGCTTTGATGTCTTTGTCAAAAATCAATCAGTTGTATGTGTCAGTTTATTTTTATGCTCTCTCTCCTGTTTCTTGATCTACCTTTATAGTCAGTATAACACTGTCTTTATTACTATAGCTTTTAATGTAAGTCTTGAGATCAGGTGGTGTGAATCCAATTTTTTTTTTTCCAGCCTTGTTTTGGCTATTCCAGGTTCTATGAATTTCCAAATAGATTTTGGAATCAAATTATCAGTTTCTACAAAAACCTGCTGGAATTTTAGTTTGCCTTGTATAAAAACTAGACTAAGGAGAATTAAAATTTATCAATATTGTGTGTTCTCCAATTAAAGAAAAAAGAAGCATTCTCTAATTGTTTTGTTGTTTCTTAGTTTCTCTCAGTAATATTTGTAATTTTCAGTGTAGAAGTTTTGTACATATTTCTTTAAATTTATCCCTATGTATTTGTAAATTTAGTCTTTATATTTGAATAGAAGTGGCATGCAATGTTACATTAGTTTCAGGTATACAGTGTAGTGATTTGACAAGCTTATATATTATGCTTTGCTCACCACAAGTGTAGCTACCATCTGCCACCATACAATACTATTACAATATCATTGACTGTATTCCTTATACTGTGACTTTTATTCCCATGACTTATTCATTTCATAACTGGAAGCTTGTATCTCTCACTCATTCATCCATTTTGTCCATCCCATGCACCCACTTTCCCTCTGGAAATCATCAGTTTGTTCTCTGTATTTATAGGTCTGATACTGCTTTTTGTTATTTGTTCATTTGTTTTGTTTTTTTAGATTCCACATATGAGTGAAATCATATGGTATTTGTCTTTCTCAGTCTGACTTAATACCCATATACCTATATGACAACGTACTACTGAGTAATACCCTTAGGTCCATCCATATTGTCACAAATGGCAAAAATGGTAAAACAAACAACCCCCCAACCTTTTTAATGGCTGTGTAATATTCCTCTGTGTGTGTGTGTGTGTGTGTGTGTGTGTGTGTGTGTATACACCACATATTTTTTAAGTATTCATGTGTCAGTGCTCACTTGAGCTTCTTCTAGATCTTGGCTATTGTAGACAATGCTGCAATAAACATAGGGGTGCACAAATTGGTAGTGTTTTTATAAACTCATAATGAAGTAGCAGAAAGATGGATCTCTCTATGTATTTTAATATTTTTGATGTTTCTATACATGGTACTTGTATTTCAATTTCCATTTTTATTCCTTGTATAGAGAAATGTAATGTATTTCTGGATATTGATTTTGAATCTGTGATCTCTTATCTCTTACCGATCCTAGTAGATATTTGATAGATTCTTAATATTTTTCTATAAAAACAATCATTTCATTTGCAAACAGAGATGCTTTTATTTCTTTTCTGATTTTGTTGCTCTTATTTCTTTGTCTTCCCATGTCATACTGACTAGAACTATAGTAAAATGCTAAATAGAAGTGGTGAGGGCCGACATTCTTATCTTCTTTCCTACCAGACGGGGGAAATGTTCATCATTCATCATTAATATATTAGCTATAAGTTTTTCTTAGATCATGTTTATTAGTTTGAGGAAATTTTCTTCTATCCTAAATCTCTGATAGTTTTTATAATAAGTGGGCATTTTATCAAATGTATCTTTTTCAACTACTGAGACAGTTTATGATATTATGTGGTGAATCATGGTAACTGATTTTTGGAAGTTAATCCAATCTTGCAGTCCTGGAAAAACTTCAGTTAGTTATGATGTATTTTTGAAAACATATTACAGAGTTTGATTTGCTAATATTTTGTTAAGAAGTTTGTATTATGTTCAGGAGAGATTGTTTCACAATTTATTTTCTTGTATTGATCTGTGAGTTTAAAAATTTTCTGAAGGAGTTTTAGAAATATCAATGTCATTTCTTTTGAGAATATTTGATAGGATATACCTGTGGATCCCTTTGGATCTTGAGGTTTTCTTGTGGGGAGGTTTTCTTCTTTTTAAATATTTATTTATTTGAGAAACAGAGAGAAAGAGGGAGGCAGTGTGGGGGCAAGGAAGGGGAAGAGGGAGAGGGAGTCTTAAGCAGATTTTGTTCTGAGCACAGAACCTGATGTGGCTCGATCTCATGACCCTGAGATCATGACCTGAGCTGAAACCAAGTCAGACACTTAACCAGATGTGCCATGCAGGTGCCCCATGGGGGGAGATTTTTAACTGTAAATTTAGTTTCTTTACTATACTTCAATTAAAAAAAATCAACATCACAACCACCACCATCAAAATCTCACATATTGGGGTTTTTAGGGTTTCTCTTTTTTCTTGCATGACTTGGTAATTTATGTCCTTTAAGGAATTTGTTCATTTAACCTAAGTTGTGAAATTCATAGTCATAAAGTTAGTCATAATATTCCTTTCATGCCCTTTTAGTGTCTTTAATATATGTGTGGTATTCTCTCATTCATTCCTTTTTTTAAAAATTTATTTTTTATTTTTTTATTAACATAAAATGTATTATTAGCCCCAGGAGTACAGGTCTGTGAATCATCAGGCTTATGCACTTCACAGCACTCACTATAGCACATGCCCTCCCAAATGTCCATAACCCAACCATCCTCTCCCTACCCACCTCCCCCCAGCAACCCTCAGTTTGTTTTGTGAGATTGAGTCTCTTATAGTTTGTCTCCCTCCCAATACCATCTTGTTTCATATTTTTCCTTCCCTATCCCCCAAACCCCCAACTTTCCCTCTCAAATTCCTCATATCAGGGCGATCATATGATAATTGTCTTTTTCTGACTGACTTATTTCACTCAGCATTATACTCTCTAGTTCCATCCACATCATTGCAAATGGCAAGATTTCATTTCTTTTGATGGTTTCATTACATATACATAGTATCCCATTGTATATAAATACCACTTCTTCTTTATCCATCATCTGTTGATGGACATCTAGGTTCTTTCCATAGTTTGGCTATTGTGGACATTGCTGCTATAAACATTCGGGTGCACGTGCCCCTTCGGATCGCTACATTTGTATCCTTAGGGTAAAAACCAGTAGGGCAATTTCTGGGTCATCAGGTAGCTCTATTTTCAATTTTTTGAGGAACCTCCATATTATTTTCCAGAGTGACTGCACCAGCTTGCATTCCCACCAACAGTGTAGGAGGGTTCCCCTCTCTCTGCATCCTTGCCAGTGTCTGTTGTTTCCTGACTTGTTAATTTTAACCATTCTGACTGGTGTGTGTTGGTATCTCATTGGGGTTTTGATCTGCATTTCCCTGATGCCGAGTGATGTGGAGCACTTTTTCATGCGTCTGTTGGCCATCAGGATGTCTTCTTTGCAGAAATGTCTGTTCATGTCCTATGCCCATTTCTTGATTGGATCATTTGTTCTGTGGGTGTTGAGTTTGATAAGTTCTTTGTAGATTTTGGATACTAGTCCTTTATCTGATATGTCGTTTGCAAATATCTTCTCCCATTCTGTCAGTTGTATTTTGGTTTTGTTGACTGTTTCCTTTGCTGTGCAAAAGCTTTTGATCTTGATGAAGTCCCAATAGTTCATTGTTGCCCTTGCTTCCCTTGCCTTTGGAGATTTCTAGGAAGAAGTTTCTGTGGCTGAGATCAAACAGGTTGCTGCCTGTGTTCTCCTCAAGGATTTTGATGGATTCTTTTCTTACATTGAGGTCTTTCATTCATTTTGAGTCTATTTTTATGTGTGGAGTAAGGAAATGGTCCAGTTTTATTTTTCTGTATGTGTCTGTCCAATTTTCCCAATACCATTTGTTGAAGAGACTTTCTTTCTTCCATTGGACATTCTTTCCTGCTTTGTCAAATATTAGTTGACCATAGAGTCGAGGATCTATTTCTGGGCTCTCTATTCTGTTCCATTGATCTATGTGTCTGTTTTTGTGCCAGTAGCATATTGTCTTGATGATGACAGCTTTGTAATAGTGCTTGAAGTCTGGAATTGTGATGCCGCCAGCTTTGGTTTTCTTTTTCAACATTTCTCTGGCTATTCAGGGTCTTTTCTTGTTCCATATAAATTTTAGGATTATTTGTTCCATTTCTTTGAAAAAAAAATGTATTTTGATAGGGTTGTCATTAAACATGTAGAGTGCTTTAGGTAGCATGTACACCTTCACAGTATTTGTTCTTCCAATCCATGAGCATGGAACATTTTCCCATTTCGTTGTGTCGTCCTCATTTTCTTTCATGAGTACATTATAGTTTTGTGAGTACAGATTATTTGCCTCTTTGGTTAGGTTTATTCCTAAGTATCTTATGGTTTTAGGTGCAATTGTAAATGGGATCGATTCCTTAATTTCTCTTTCTTCTGTTTTGTTGTTGGTGCATAGAAATGCAACTGATTTCTGTGCATTGATTTTCTATCCTGACACTTTACTGAATTCCTGTATGAGTTCTAGCAGATTTGGAGTGGTGTCTTTTGGGTTTTTCACATAAAGTATCATATCATCTGCAAAGAGTGAGAGTTTGACTTCTTCTTTGTCAATTTGGATGCCTTTAATTTCTTTTCATTGTCTGATTGCTGAGGCTAGGACTTCTAGTACTATGTTGAACAGCAGTGGTGATAATGGAAACCCTGCCATGTTCCTGACCTCTTAGCAGAAAAGCTCTCAGTTTTTCTCCATTGAGAATGATATTCACTGTGGGTTTTTCACAGATGGCTTTGATGATATTGAGGTATGTACCCTCCACCCCTACACTTTGAAGAGTTTTGATCAAGAAAGGATGCTGTACTTTGTCAAATGCTTTTTCAGCATCTACTGAGAGTATCATATGGTTCTTGCTCTTTCTTTTATTAATGTATTGTATCACATTGATTGATTTGTGGATGTTGAACCAACCTTGCAGCCCTGGAATAAATCCCACTTGGTCGTGGTGAATAATCCTTTTAATGGACTGTTGGATTCTATTGGTTAATATTTTGGTGAGAATTTTTGCATCTGTGTTCATCAAGGATATTTAGTCTAATTCCCTTTTTTGATGGGATCTTTGTCTGGTTTAGGGATCAAGGTAATGCTGACCTCATAAAACGAGTTTGGAAGTTTTCCTTCCATTTCTATGTTTTGGAACAGTTTCAGGAGACTAGGTATTAGTTTTTCTTTAAGTGTTTGGTGGAATTCCCCTGGGAAGCCATCTAGCCTTGGGCTCTTGTTTGTTGGGAGATTTTTTTTTTTTTTTGAGATTTTTGATGACTGCTTCAATCTCCTTACTGATTATGGGTCTGTTCAGGTTTTCTATTTCTTCCTGGTTCTGTTTTGGTAGTTTCTAGGTCTCTAGGAATGCATCCATTTCTTCCAGATTGTCAAATTTGTTGGCGTATAGTTGCTCATAATACACTCTTACAATTGTTTTTATTTCTTTGGTGTTGGTTGTGATCTCTCCTCTTTCATTCATGATTTTATTAATTTGGGTCCTTTCTCTTTTCTTTTGGATAAGCCTGGTCAGGGGTTTATCAATCTTATTAATTCTTTCAAAGAACCAGCTCCTAGTTTCATTGATTTGTTCTACTGATTTGTTGGTTTCTATTTCATTGATTTCTGCTCTGATCTTTGTGATTTCTCTTCTCCTGCTGGGTTTATGCTTTCTTTGCTGTTCTTTCTCCAGCTCCTTTAGGTGTAGGATTAGGTTGTGTATTTGAGACCTTGTTTCTTGAGAGAGGCTTGTATCGCTATATATTTTCCTCTCAGGACTGCAGTTGCTGTGTCCCACAGATTTTGAACAGTTGAGTCTTCATTTTCATTTGTTTCCATGAATTTTTTCAATTCTTCTTTAATTTCCTGGTTGACCCATTCATTCTTTAATAGGATACTCTTTAGTCTCCATGTATTTGGGTTCTTTCCAACTTTCCTCTTGTGATTGAGCTCTAGCTTCAGAGCATTGTGGTCCGAAAATATACAAGGAATGATCCCAATCTTTTGGTACCAGTTGAGACCTGATTTGTGACCCAGGATGTGATCTATTCTGGAGAATGTTCCATGTGCACTAGAGAAGAATGTGTATTCTGTTGCTTTGGGATGGAATGTTCTGAATATATCTGTGATGTCCATCTGGCCCAGTGTGTCATTTAAGGCCTTTATTTCCTTGTTGATCTTTTGCTTGGATGAGCTGTCCATTTCAGTGAGGGGTGTGTTAAAGTCCCCTACTATTATTGTATTATTGTCAATATATTTCTTTGATTTTGTTGTTAATTGGTTTATATAGTTGGCTTCTCCCATGTTAGGGGCATAGATATTTAAAATTGTTAGATCTTCTTGTTGGACAGACCCTTTGAGTATGATATAGTGTCCTTCTGCATCTCATATTATAGTCTTTGGCTTAAAATCTAATTTGTCTGATATAAGGATTGCTTTATCCAGCTCAACTATCCCAGCTTTCTTTTGATGTCCATTAGTGTGGTAAACTGTTTTCCACCCCCTCACTTTAAATCTGGAGGAATCTTTGGGTCTAAAATGAATTTCTTGTAAACAGCATATTGATTTTTTTTTTATGGGGCATTTAACGCATTTACATTCAGGGTAACTATTGAAAGATATGAATTCAGTGCCTTTGTATTCCTGTAAGGTGACTGTTACTGTATATTGTCTCTGTTCCTTTCTGGTCTGTAACTTTTAGGCTCTCTCTTTGCTTTGAGGACCCCTTTCAATATTTCCTGTAGGTCTGGTTTGGTGTTTACAAATTCTTTTAGTTTTTGTTTGTCCTGGAAGCTTTTTATCTCTCCTTCTATTTTCAATGATATCCTAGCTGGACAGAGTATTCTTGGCTGCATGTTTTTCTCATTTAATGCTCTGAATATATCATGCCAGTTCTTTCTTGCCTGCCAGGTCTCTGTTGATAGGTCTGCTGCTAATCTAATATTTTTAGCATTATATGTTACAGACTTCTTGTCCTGAGCTGCTTTCAGGATTTTCTCTTTGTCACTAAGACTTGTAACTTTTACTATTAGATGATGGGGTGTGGACCTATTTTTATGGATTTTGAGGGGGGTTCTCTGTACCTCCTGGATTTTGATGCTTGTTCCCTTTGCCACGTTAGGGAAATTCTCTACAATAATTTGCTCCAATATACCTTCTGTTCCCCTCTCTCTTTCTTCTTCCGGAATCCCAATTATTCTAATATTGTTTCATATTATGGTGTCACTTTTCTCTCGAATTCTCCCCTCATGGTCCAGTAGCTGTTTGTCTCTCTTTTGCTCAGCTTCTTTATTCTTCATCATTTGGTCTTCTATATCACTAATTCTCTCTTCTGCCTCATTTATCCTAGTCATAAGAGCCTCCATTTTTGATTGCACATCATTAATAGCTTTTTTGATTTCAGCTTGGTTAGATTTTAGTTCTTTTATTTCTCCAAAAAGGGCTTTTATTTCTCCAGACAGGGTTTCTCTAATATCTTCCATGCCCTTTTTGAGCCCAGCTGGAACCTTGAGAATCATCATTCTGAACTCTAGATCTGACATATTACCAATGTCCATATTGATTAGGTCCCTAACCTTTGGTACTGACTCTTGTTCCTTTTTTTTTGTGGTGAGTTTTTCCACCTTGTCATTTTATCCAGATAAGAATATATGAACGAGAGGATAAAATACTAAAATGTTCCAAAGACCTCAGAAAAATGTATAGTAACCAAGTCAGAAGAGACCCCAAACTGGGGGGAGAAGAAAAGGGGTAAAGAGAAGTTTAAAAAAAAGTTAAGAAAAAAAAAATATATATATATATCAGACTGGTGAATAGAACAGAGCCACTCACTTGATTTTTGGTATATTTTGGTCTCTTAGAAGAAACTACCTTCCACAATTTTAAAGAAAGAAAAACTAATATATGTATAGAAAAATAAGGGTAAACACAATAAAGGGATGGAATATGACTGTAAAGATGAAAATTTAAAAATTTCTAAAAAAAGAATTGATAAGATAAGTTGTTTGGGAAAAGAAAGAAAAAGAAAGTGGAGAGTATTTGCTCAGGCTGGAGACTAGAACAAAGCCCTGTGCTAGATTTAGGGAATATTTTGATCTATTAGAAGAAATTAAATCCCAAAAATTTTTTAGAAGAAAAAACCATATATTTACACAAAAAATAAAGTTAGATACAATGAAGGATAAAATATGACTGTAATAATGAAGGTTTAAAAAGATTTTTTTTGAAAGTTATTGTTAAGATAAACTAGTTAAAAAACGTTAAAAGAGGAAAAGTTAAAAATATTAGAATAAGAAAAAAATAAAAGTAAAAAAATTTATCTTTTGCAAGACTAAAGAGTCATGGGGAGAAAGCCATGAATTCCATGCTTTGCTTTCTCTTCCTCTGGTATTCTGCTGTTCTCCTTGATCAGTGAGCTTGGTCTTGGCTGGATGTTCTTGCTGATCTTCTGGGGGAAGGGCCTGGGCCTGTTGTAGTGATTCTTGTGTCTTTGTCCAAAGCGGAATGGTGCCACTCTTGCCAGGGGCTGGGCTAAATAATCTGCTCAGTTTCGCTCTTGGGAGCTTTTGTTCCCTGAATGCTTTCCGTAGAGCTCTGGAGGACAGGAATGAAAATGGCGGCCTCCCAATCTCCAGCTGGGAGGAACCAAGAGCTCAGGACCCCACTCCTGAGTGCACCCTTGGAGAAAAGCTCTCAATCACTTCTGTCTCCCTGGTCTTCGGCTGTGCTCTGAATTCATCTGCCCTGTGACCGAGCATTTCTGTCTTTGGCACATACCCCCGTTTGGAGTCTCCAAACCCAGCCAATCCCTGCTGCTCTTCCAGGGTGGTCTCCATGGATTGGCCACTTGTGGGGTTCCTGCTCAAAGAGCAGTGGTCCGACTGTACTGCAGATCACAGGTTAAGGTAACCCCAAACTGAGAACTCACTCCTCGGCTCCATCTCTGTAGCCGGCTTCCCTGCTCTGATACCTGTGAGCGCTGCCACACTCAGACACCCTTGATCCTTCTGTGACCCTGTGGGACCTGAAACCATACTGTCCTCTCAAGGGCTTCACCCTCGCTTAGCCTCTGGAGTGATGTCCCTCAGTGGAGCAGACTTTTAAAAGTTCAAATTTTGTGCTCTGTTGCTCCACCACTTGCCAGGAGCCAGCATCCTCTTCCCATGGTCTGTCTTCCTGTTACTTCAGATTCACTTCTCTGCACATCCTACCTTTAAGAAAGTGGTAGATTTCTGTTTCTAGAATTGTTGCTCTTCTCTTCGATCTCCTTTTGGGATTGTAGGTATTCAGAATGGTTTGATAACTATCTAGCTGAACTCTTGCAACTTGATGTCATCTCAGTCTGCTACTCCTCTGCCATCTTGACTCTTCCCCTCTCTCATTCTTGATATTGGTAATTTTGTTTTCTCCTTGATCACTCTAGGTAAGGATTTTTAAATTTTATTAATATTTACAAAGGATCAGTTTCTGAATGACTTGATTTCATCTATTATCTATTCTTTAATTACTTTCAGCTTTTATATTCATTATTTCCCTCCTTTGTTTACTTTAGCTTAACTCTTCTTTTTCTAGTCTCTTAATGTAGAAGATAATTAGTTTAGAACTTTTTTTCACCAACAATAGAAGCATTTAGAATTATAAATTTTGCTCTAAGCACTATTTTAGCTGTATTCTGCAAATTTTAATATTTGTATTTTCATTATTCAGTCAGAAATATTTTCTAATACCTTCATGGTTTCTTCTTTCACTTATATAACATTTAGGAGTCCATTTCTTAACTTCAAAAATATTTAAGGATTTCATGTATTCTTTTAAAACTGACTTTTAATATCATCATACCCAGGCTCACAAAACATAGTCTTATGACTTCAATCATTTGAAATTTATTAGAACTTATTTTATGCCTCAGTTTGTAGTCTATCTTGATGATATTACACATATGATTAAAGAGAATGTGTTTTCTGTCATTGTTCCATGTAACTTGCCTGACAGTATTGTTCAAGTTTTCTATACCTTTATCAATATTTTTATCAGCTCCTTCTATCAATTGTTGAGAGAAGGGAGTTAAAATCTCCATAATTTTAGATATGCCGATCTCCTCCTTTGGTTAGGTCAATTTTTGAGTCATGTATTTTGAAACTCAGTTATTAGATGTATACTCATTTAGAATTGCTATGTCTTCTTGATGAATTGACTTTTATGTCATTGTATAATATCTCTGTGTGTCCCTGATATTCTATGTTCTGATGTTTACTTTGTATGATATTAGTATAACCACTCCAGCTTTCTTTTAACTGATGTTTGCATGGTATATCTTTTTTCCTTTTCCTTTTAGCCTATCTATGTTTTCATATTAAATGGGTTTCTTATGGACAGCCTCTAGTTGTGTTTTGCATTTTTGTCCAATCTGACTTTCTCTGCCTTTTAGTTAGGATATTTAAATTATCTGTACATAATGTAATTATTGATGTGCTTGCTTTTAATTCTACCTTTTTTGTATTTACTTTATATTTATTCAAGTCTCCTTTTGTTTATTTCTTTAGAATTTTGTGATTTTTCAGCATACAAGTCCTGCACATGTGATGGTAGAGTTATATGTAAGTGTCTTATTCATTTTTTTTTTTTTTTTGGAGTGATTGTAAGTGGCAATGTGTTTTTAATTTCAGTTTTGTACATTTATTTTTAAGATACAGAAAAGTGGTTGATTTTGTGTTTTGATCTTGTTTAAATCACCTATTAGTTATAGGACATTCTGAGCAGACTCTAGAGTTTTCTACATAGATGATGATGTCATTTGCAAACAGGAACACTTTCCTTTCTTCTTGCTTGTCTGTATGGCTTTTCTCATCTTATTGAAGTAGGTAGACCTTCCAGTTCTATGCTGATTATTAGTAGTGAGAGCATACTGTTTTAGCTTATTCCCTATCTTAGGGAGAAAACATTCATTCTTTCCCTATTAACAGAAAAGGGATCATTTTTGGGGAATGGAATGCAAGCACAAATGGTATGTGCCACTTCTAGGCCTGGTCTACAAAAACTTTTAATGTACTATCCTTGCTCTCAATCTCCATCCACCAGTGGACAGATGGAAATAACTTGGTGGGGGGGGGGTTGGCTCTGAATGACCAGGTGGAGCAGAGTACAACCCCTTCCCCTTCTGACTTCCATTAGATGGTGATATAAATGAGAAGTAGCATTTTATTGTGCTAAACCACTCATATTTTGGGGTTTATCAGTTAAAGGAACTAATTACTTACCATAAGTAATATACCCTTGGGTGATTTAATCATTGGATGCTTGGTTTTACAATTTGAAAAGTGAGGATAATTATATTGATCCTACATATTTATAGAAAAAATGAAATGAGACAGCATTTACCAAAGTGTTGGTACATTTCCTGACACCTATGAGGTACTCAATAAACATTTGTTCAGTCTACTATTTGCTGAGCATGTTCATATGTAGATATACTAATGGATTTGTTATCTTCATATTGAACTAAGAGGTATTTACTTGTGTTTTTGTCCTTGAATATTTAATCTATCCCTTTAAAATGTATTCTTCAGTTGGGCTGATGATGGCTCTGTCAGTTCAGCATCTGATTCTTGATTTTGGCTCTGGTCATGATCTCAGGGTCCTGGGATGGAGCCCCTTCATCAGGTTCCTTGCTCTGTGGGGAGTCTGTCTGTTTCCCTCTCTCTCTGCCCCTCCCACCAGCTGGTGCATGCACTATCTCTAAAATAAATAAATATTAAAAAGTAAAATGTATTCTTCAGCAATGAAAGTGATGAACCAAAATGTAAGCCTCATATATATTGATCAAAATAATATGCATTCATCAGTCTCCCTAACACAGTTTCTTTATAAACAATCATAGTTGAATTCGACTTAAAGGGCTGTCTTTAAGAAAATTCATACCACATGTATTATAAGTTATTCCCATACCTTTCTTGCATCTTTTGGAAACAGGATTGTATGTTTCTATGCAAAGATGAGGAGAAAAAGAGCAAGGTCGTTTTCCTCATATACATAAATTTATATGGAAAGCAGACATATACCTTAAAAAAAAAAGATTTTATTTATATATTTGACAGAGATCACAAGTAGGCAGAGAGACAGGCAGGGGGGGGGGGGGAAGCAGGCTCCCTGCTGAACAGAGAGCCTGATGCGGGGGCTCAATCCCGGACTCTGAGATCATGACCTGAGCTGAAGGCAGAGACTTAACCCACTGAGACACCCAGGTGCCCCAGAAATATACATTTTTTAACCCATTAAGTCACTTCCATTCATTCACAATAATTTTTTTTTTTTTTTTTTTTTTAAAAGATTTTATTTCTTTATTTGACAGACATAGATCACAAGTAGGCAGAGAGGCAGGCAGAGAGAGAGAGAGGGGAGGAAGCAGGCTCCCCGCTGAGCAGAGAGCCCGATGCGGGGCTCGATCCCAGGACCCCGGGATCATGACCTGAGCCGAAGGCAGAGGCCTTAACCCACTGAGCCACCCAGGCGCCCCAATAATTTTTTAATTTAACAATCAGTTAACATATAATGTAGTATTAGTTTCAGAGGTAGAGTTTAGTGGGTCCTCAGTTTCATATACCATCCAGTGCTCATTACATCAAGTGTCCTCCTTAATGCCCATCACCCACTTATCCCATCCCTTCATCTACCTCCCCTCCAGCAACCCTCAGTTTGTTTCCTATCGCTAAGAGTCTCTTATGGTTTATCTCCCCTTTTTTTGGTCTTATTTTATTTTTCCCTCCATTCCTTTAAGTTCATCTGTTTGTTTCTTAAATTCAACATACAAGTATATGGTAATTGTCTTTCTCTGACTGACATTGTTTTGCTAGCATAATACCCTCTAGGTCTATCCACATCATTGCAAATGGTAAGATTTCTTTCTTTCTTTCTTTTTTTTTAGTGGCTGAATAATGTTCCATTGTATATATATACCACATCTTCTTTATCCATTCATCTGTTGATGGACCTCAATGTTTATAGCAGTAATGTCCACAATAGGCAGAATATGGAAAGAGCCCAGTTATCCATCCATCCATTCACAGTCATTTTGAAGGGATTATTATTTAGAAGTTGAATCCAAAAATGTGTCAAATGCAAGAAATAGGATTTAGTTGGGATTTGGGAGTGGGAGCGCAGGTTGGGGAATTTGGGGTGGGGCTGAAACCCTCATGATTGAAAGCTGAGGATGGCCCAAGTGGGAAAAGGAAGTAATTTAGAGAACTGGGTGGCAAGAAGGAGATACAATTTATAGGTAAAATGGTTTCACTACCTTGGAAATGATAATATAAATATCAAATAGTGTTATAATTTATCCTAGATAACTTATAAAGAGAATTTAGAGAAATCGCTCAATTTTTTTTTAGAAATTTCTCAAAATGGAAGTGTTTGTCTAAAAGTTATGTTTTTAATTTGAGTCTTTTATACTATTATACACAAACATTATTGGATATTCAGCACACTTTCGTTTCTTTGAAATCTGGTTAGTTTATTGGTTTGGGTTTTTATCTTATTACTTTTCCTGACCTATAAAGGAGAGCCTATATTTTTGTTATGTTCAGAATATATTCTGCTTCTCAGATTATTATACAAATAATACTCAGATTATTCAGTGAAGAACAAACATTACTTTTCCTTCTGATTGTGAAATGTGCTGTTCCACTCTCTCCCTAACTTTTGAACTCATTGATCTTCCCTAAGCCTTCTTTAACTGCTTCTTGGATTGGGCAATGCATTAGCTATAGAACTCTGCCAAGCTCAAGGTAGGAGAACACAATGAGATGAATTTGTACCATCTATTTTTTATTTTTTTAATTTTTATTTATTTATTTTTAAAAAAGATTTTATTTATTTATTTGACACAGAGAGATCACAAGTAGGCAGACAGGCAGGCAGAGAGAGAGAGGAGGAAGCAGGCTCCGTATTGAGCAGAGAGCCCGATGCAGGGCTCGATCCCAGGACCCTGGGATCACGACCCGAGCAGAAAGCAGAGGCTTTAACCCACTGAGCCACCCAAGCGCCCCACCATCTATTTTTTAAAATAAACTTTTCATTTTGGTATAATTTTAAATTTACAGGGAAGTTGTGAAGATGGTACAGAGAGTATATCCACCACCCAACTTTACCCATTGTTAACATCTTACATTACAGAGTATATTTATCAAAACTAAGAAAGCAACATTATTCATCACTATTAATTAAACTCCAGAACTTATTTGGATTTAACCAGCTTTCTCATTAATGCCTTCTTTCTGTTTCATTACAGGATGCCACATTGTAGTTAGTTTAGTTAGTTGTCACATTTTCCCAGTCTCCTCTGGTCTGTGACAATTTCTCGCTCTGCGTGTTTTTCATGACCTCAATGGTCTTGGGGAGTACAGGCTAAATATTTTGTAGAATGTTTCCTGATCTTGGTTTGTCTGATGTTTTTCTCATGAGTAGACTGGAGTTACAAGATTTGGAAAGAATACCATGGAATCGAAGTGCCCTTCTCGTTCCCTCACATCAGAGTACATTATATCCATGTGACATCACTGCCAATGTTAACCTTCATCACTTGGTTAAGGCAGCTCTTGTCAGGACTCTCTACAGCAAACGGACTATTTTTCCCTTTCCCTTCTCTATGTTTTGAAAGTGAGTCCCTAAGTGTAGCCCACCTTCAAAGAAAGGCAAATAAAATTCCACCTCCTGGAGGTGGGAGTATGTATATATATTACTCAGAATTCTTCTGTGAGGAAGATTTGTCTGTCCTCTATTATTTACTTATTCAGTGATTTATATTTATATGCATCTAAACATTTATGATTCAGTCCCAAGGAAAGAGTAGATTCCACTTTGGAGAAAATTATTTTTATAAAAGTGCTGTTGATGCTTATTTACATTTCTGTTTATCTATATGGACTCATGAATATTTATTCTTTTGGTTATAATCAAAAACTGCATTATTTGATTTTGCTCAAATTGTTAAAGGTTAGGCTATTGAGGGCTCTTTCAGTCAGCTGGTGTTGCATCATCTCTTTTATCACACTGTTTTCCTTTGTCCAGAATGGACTGGCTATACCTCTCTGAAAGGTGTTGGGGAAAAACAATCTGCTCTGTGAAGTATAGATAAGGTTTTAGTCAATAGAGAGTCTCTATTGCTAGCAAATAAAGCCTTTTAATATGAAGGACACCTGTAGAAGTGTTATTTACTTTTCAGCTGAGAATAATAAAAATGAACTTTATGAAGTGCCTGTCAATTGAAGTGAGCTGGTGCTCGAGGTTATATTACCATATTTAAAAAAATGAAATGACTTTCTTTCTTTTTTTTTTTTTTTGGACCCAGCTTTAATGATACCACTCAACTCCTTAGAGAAGATCTGGTCTCCTTCCTGTGCTGTGCACACACATTTTTTTTTTTAAACTCTTCTGCAATGCAATGTGCCTTTGTGGCAGACCCAAGGGAATGAGCATTTAAGCTATGTGTAGGGCTAAGGTTTCCTACTGGGCTTCCGCCTGGGGAAACATTGCTAGCTCTGACTACTTGGCTCTGCTCCAACTAGTTCCAAGGGTATATTCTACAAGAGAGAGGTTTTCAGGTATTTGTTTTTTGGGGCTCAATTCACTTCAAGGTGGAAATAAGAGATAGGGTGTTGTAATGAAGTGAAGGGGTCAAGAGCAGAGACATCTGTGAATGCATCTCAGATATATAGATGGTTGGTTGTGTGGCCCTGAAAAAGACACTCTCTATCTGTGGGTCTCAGTTTCCCTGCCTGTGTAATTAGGACTTCATTATTTCTGAGCATCTTCCAGATCTAACATCCTATGATTTTTATGCTACAATTTTATGGTGACTGGAAGAGGGGTACTTGCATATATTTACAACTCAGTTCTGAGAGTGAAGTAACCTCTAGTTTTGAGGAAATTACATTTATAAATGTACTACTGATGCCCAATAAAAATGACAACGTTTCCTGACATTTATATAACACTGCTATTTTCCAAATGTACTTTCACCTTAATTTTCTTGTTTCAATATTTATTTTCAGTTTATAACTTTGGACACATAATCTTTCTATCAAACACACACATTTATCTGTTCACTGTGACTCTGATGTTGATATTTAGACATCTCTCCCTTTTCTTTGTTGGTTTTCTCCCAGTTTGTCACTTGTCATGTGTGGTGTGTGGTCTCTCACGTTTATGCAAGTCTCGGGATTGCCTTTGTTCCAGACCATCTATTTCAAGGATATTTGCATAGAGAATAATCTTGAAAGGTAGAGATTGGGAAAGAGAGGCATGATTATTCTTTAGTATGATAAAGATAATGTCTCTTTTTGGGGTAATAGGCAGGTTGCTTACTGCCCATTATAAAATATTTGGGTTCCCTAAGCTCAGTATGCAACCTGTAATGCACTCACTGCATGTGCAAGAGTCATCTGACATTTTTTGCATCACTGTGTGGTTTGGGCTTCGGAAATTGGTACAAGAAAATGCTAATGCCCTGGATACTGCTATTGCTATAATAAAATCCTTACTCTCTGATTCAGGAATCTCCTGTCTTCTGATGGCTTTCATGAAACTGTGGCATGCTTATTTGTTAGCTTGCAAGTAGGATAAGATTTCAGATTTTTGACAGTTAGTTCTTTGTAGTGTACTTCCTATTGAGACTTTTTAGTGGGTCACTATTTGGGGGGGGGTTGTCCCCTCTTGATTCATACTTACCTCGATCTTGATATGGTACCATAAAAAGAGTTGAGAACTTGGATTCCCAGAGTTGAGAACTTGGAATCCAGTTGAGAACTGGATTCAAGTACGATTTTGGTCACCTTCCAGTTATGTAATGTTGGCAAGTCACTTAATATGTCTGTACTTCCTTCTCTTTTTAGTGGAGATGAACAGCTTTGCCAGGTTATTGTGAAGGTAAAACAAGATTCAATATACCTCTGCTATCCAATATGGCACCCACTGATGACTATTTTAGTTAAAATTAAATTATATTAAAAATCAGTTCCTTGATTATAGTAGTACCATTTTTCAAATGCTCAATAGGGGACTTTGTTATGTTTCTTTTTACCTTGATGAACCCTCTTAGTTGCTAAGCTATTATCAGCTATAGTCCTTTTAGAATATAGTTAATTAGATTTCACTATTTTCCTGCAAAGTGTTGAAGGAGTCTACAGGGATTAGTGGCACTAATCAGAATTTGAAAGAGCACTGATATCTCTATTAATATTATAGGATTATATGTATTTTGTTCTTTTTAAACTGCTACAGGTGAGGTACTTCAACTGTAATAGAAAAGGCAAATAGTTTCACCTCATATAAACTCCAACTTATGGGTCCTGATCAATGGAGTGCTGGGCTGAGAATTCAGAGGTGGTGTCTAGACTCAGAAGAAGAGAATTATGACTGATTAGTGATCATTCACTAGCAACTAGCCTAGATTGGTACCCGAAAAGCTAAGATTTTTTATTTTCCTAGAAATTAAAAAAATCATTATCCTTCCAAATGGCAGCAAAAAGCTTGAGGACAATTGTCTTGATTCAATCTAATTTCAGTTCCAGTTCTGCTTAGAGAAAGACCAATTCTTTCAGTCACCATGCTTATGAATTGAAGCTCTCATCTGAAAACTGATAGAATTTTGACCCTTCCTTGCTACTTTTTTATTGTTTATAAGAATCACATCTAGGAAGTGATACAACTTTCTTCCCTTCTCCATAACAAATAGTAAATAACAACAGTAGTGGTTACAAAATACATGCATTTAAAACATAAAATTGTCTTCTAGCCTGGAGGGTGATATAATTCTACTCCCACTAGGAAGTTCAAGACTCTGAGTCATTTTTCACAAAATGCAGTCAAATGTATTCATGTTCTGCAATTTGAGCTGTTGATAAATATTAAGTGAACACTTTATGGCCCAGCACATATTAATTATGTGTCTACATTCAGTGGAAAGTAAACTAACAAGCAGCTCCATATTGGGGTACTTGTTGAATGAAGACTGATGAAAAAATACAAATAAGAGAATAATACAATATCTGTTCCTGAGTCTGATATTCATTAAAGCAAAATATTAGTGCTTTTGGCCCAACTGTTAACTCTATGAACAGAGGATGTCTTACCTTGTTACACAACATAATGGGTACTTATTGGGTAACAGAAATACATCAAAGTCAGAGTGAGTCAAATTTTAAATATGCTGTTGTGAGATGGAGTATAATTATAATTTTTTCCTTTCCTTTTTGTTGTTTATTACATTCCTTAACTTGGCTCAGAAAGAAATAGTTTGAATGATATGTTTTCAAACATTTGATAAGAAATTATGGGTGGGAGGTTGGGTGAGTCTGGTGATGGGTATTATGGAGGACACATATTGCATGGAGCACTGGGTGTGGTGCATAAGCAATGAATTCTGGAACACTGAAAAGAAATTAAAAAAATAAATAAAAATTAAAAAAAATAAAGGGGAAAAGTAACTTAGTACTCCTGATAGGAATAATTAACATAAATTATAAGGTTATTAATAAAGATCTTAAGAACCATTAAAAAAAAGAAATTATGGATAAAAGAGAATCTGGTTAGGACACGAAAGCATTTCCAGAAGAGCATTCAAGTGTTTGACTTCTAGAATGTTTGCCTTTCAGCATTCATCAAGCTTGTTGGAGGGCAAGGGTTCTAGTGTAGTGTAGAATAAATATGATGTGCACTCTGTGGTCAGAATGCTAGGGCTCAAGGCTTGTCTTTGCTGCTTGCCAGATCCTTGCCTTTGAGGAAAAAATTAAACCTACATAGTCCTTAGTTTCCCTCATTTGGCTGTTGGAGGTGCTGGGAGAAGGATGGATTGGAACACTCATTTTCTTGCCTGCAGTTTCCCATGGAGGCATGGGGGAGGTCTGCCTTACTTCCCAGGAGAGAGCAGCAGCATTTTCAGTAACAATTTTCCACCTACTGAAGAAACTTGAGAGAAAGTGTGAGATTGGGGAAAGCCTGGCATTTGTGCCCACCCCTCCCTCTGCTCACAGTCCTGCCTGGGAGCAGGGAAGGCTAGAGCTCACATCCTCAGGCTGTCAGTAAACAGATCATCAGACCACATGAATCTGAGAACACCTCAGTTCTCTCTGTTCTAGCTTTATAGCATCACACTGGGTGGAAAAGTCAGCATGGTCATTCCCAGGTTACCTTCAGTGCAGGAGAGAAGGACCGAAAAATACATTTTTTTTTTTTAGCAGGTGAAAAGTGAATTTGCCAACCAACTTGAATAAACAGATGCCTCATTTCCCATTTGGAGACTTGTGATGGTTGGAGGAGGAATTGAGCTAACATGTAAAGTCATGTAGGTCACAGTTGGCACATAAACAAGTCCTATTTAGGTACTAACTTTGATTAGTATGATCATGATTATCATTATTATTCTCAACTGGTTAAGTTGCAAAAGATTGGCATTAGTGTTCCCAAACTTTCAACATGATTCAGTACTGTTACCTGATTCACAAGGTTGTCATGCTCATCAATTTAGATAATATGTACCAATTTGCTTTATAAAGTTTAAAGCATATTATATAATAGTGATGATAATGGAGTATTTAAGGTTTTTATGTGATTCCATGAGGTCATATTTCTTGCCAAGTTCTCACTTCTCTCCTGACTTTTCCAGGATCATTTCAATCTCTTGGTCAAATAACACAGTTAAGCATTACAGTTGAATTAGTAAGTATTTTGTTGATTTCCCAGCATGAATAATTCATGGTAAAGATATTTCATAAACAGGCCATCTCTTAACTCTCTGTTGAAACAAAGCTGTCATGGTTCTGGGCTTATGCCCGTTGTGCTATTTTAAAAAAAATTCAGAACATTTATGTAAGAACCCAAGATTGTGAATAGAATTTGGACAGATGTCAATAGTGTTTTAATGTTAACCCAAACCTGGATTGAACTCCCCTTGCTTTAAATATCTGCTAGTTCTCTTTCTAAGCTAAAGTATAGTCATTGAATGGCCAGGACCATTCCTTGTTCTTAGTATTGTCTCATAGTCCTCACTAACCTTGTCCTAATTTGTTAATTCAGTGGATAGTTATGAGCACCTACTTTGTGCCATTACTGTTGCACCTGTTGGGTGATATCGTGTAAATAAACAAATAAAAAAACTATACTTTCCACAAGTTTATATCCTGTTCCTAGCATAATTTATCTAAAATGAAATATTAATTGTGTCTCCTTTAAAAGTACATTTTTTTGTTTTTTTTTTTAAAGATTTTATTTATTTATTTGACAGACAGAGATCCCAAGTAGGCAGAGAGGCAGGCGGAGAGAGAGGGGGAAGCAGGCTCCCCGCTGAGCAGAGACCCCCCCCGATGTGGGGCTCAATCCCAGGACCCTGAGATCATGATCTGAGCCGAAGGCAGAGGCTTTAATCCACGGAGCCACCCAGGCGCCCCTTAAAAGTACATTTTATATAATTCCCAGGACACTATAACTTCTAGGAAATGTTTTAAATACATACATACATGTAAACCTTAAGTGTTTATTGAGTTGTTAATTTATTTCATCAGATTAACCTATCAGCATTATTTGCATATCCATTATATATATAATCTCCCATTAGGAGAAAGGTACATAATTGTTTTCAGCATAGATTATACTACTGATAGTATAGTTAAATATCAAACCATAGTAGAGTCAAATATCAAGTATCAAGGCAAATACGTGTATTTGACTTGATACTTTTATTTATTTATTTCAAAGATTTTATTTACTTTTTTGTCAGAGAGAGAGAATGCACAAGCAGGGGTGTGGCAGGCAGAGAGTAGAGCAGACTCCCTGCTGAGCAGGAGCCTGATGCGGGACTCCATCCCAGGACCCTGGGATCATGACCTGAGCCAAAGGCAGATGCTTAACTCACTGAGCCACCCAGGCATCCCTTGACTTATACTTTTAAATGAGAGCTTTATGTTTTCCTCAACATCTTTCAGTCACTAAAATCTTATTCTAGATCTTGAGATATATACATATTTTGAAAGACTATCTTTAAAGTCTGACTGGAAGAATCTAGCAATAGGGATATGTATGTTTCTAAATCAGCAGCTCTTAAATCAACACGTAGAAATTAATTATGTTTTAGGAAGGAGTTTTCTTTCTGGGTTTTGCTAAATTCAATTGAAACAACAAGGAGTTACATGTTAAATTAGATCTGAAAAATGGTTCTCTGTGTTACAAATTGTAAATGGCTCAAGTCCAGGAAAGATGAAAAGGAAAAGTAATCTTACCTATAGTTTAAGATAATCAAACCTGGCTTATCTATAGAAAACAAAAGAAGATTTACATCATTTCTTTTAATATTAAAGATGTTTCTGAATTTGCAATGCAGTCTGCCATCCTTAACTAAGCTTTTCTTTTGCTTTCTCTTTCTGCTTTCTCTATCAGATAACATAGACTTCACACTAGGAGGTTTAGGGTATGAAAACTGCATGGTAAGTAGAATATAATTAAATTATGTGATCCGATAATGAATCAGTAATATGCTATATTCCATACAGATTTGATTGGCTTTCATTCAAATTACCCAGTTCAGGCTATTATTTTTAGAACTTTCATATTTCATAATCTTTTCTTTATTCCATTTATTTTCCCAGGAGAGAAAGCTCAGGATCTTTTAAATTCTGCATAGTTAGATTTCAGACTGGTCTTTAGAATCTTAAAAAACCCTTTGTCTGAAAATGATGCTTATATACCTAAATTTTATATCTATGTACCAATCTAAAAAAAAACCAAAACTTTGTCTTGCAGAGAAACAGAAAATTAAACTGAAGACACAAATTAGATCCACCAGTGTGACAGAGTGTAAAGCATTCCATGCTGCTCCTTCCAAGACCTCTTTCCAGGGTTGACCTATCCCTGGGTCCTCCATTCCTCTGTCCTTTTCTCACATCTTTGCAGGTGTGTCTCCTGAGAGCACTCCCCAACCAATATTATGCACACAATTCTTGATCCCAGGATATTTTCAGGACATCCAGTATAAGACAGAAGTGAAGTGGTCAAGGGCACTGCCTCCGATCTTCCTTTATTTCTCAAAGATCAGTAAAGGTACAAAATTTCCTAAAGCATATTTAGAAGGTAGATGTCTTCTAGAGAGAATTGGAGTTGGGACAATTGGGTAATTATAATGGAAGGATATAGGAGGTAGATACTTATGAAAAAATGTGGTTTATAATTAAGAAGAGAGAAAAGAGATAGGGCTTTTCATGCCTGAAGACATGCTACATTGATGTGTCAATTGTCCCTCTTCCAGAGGTTGAGAACACTGATATTTAAGGCCAAGCCTATTTCATCCTCATTCCTGAGGGATTGGTGGATTTTGCTGAAGGTACATGTAAAGGGGCTCAGTGAGCAGAGACATCACTCAAGGGAGAAAGAAAAATTAAGTGATCACGTTTCATTATCTCTGAAAAACAATGAAGTACTTGAGATGTAGTGGATGTGTCTGGCCAGTGTTGCCAGAGACACTGGGGTAACAAGAATGAAGGTATTGGCTTTAGGATCTTAGGTTCAAATCCTGGCTCTGTCCCCTATTAGCTGTTGTCTCTGGTTAAGTTACTTGACTTTTCTGAGACCAGAAAAGTGGCAACAATGTCAAGGGAAAAGTGTGAGAATTAAACAATATACATAGTACACTTAATATGGTGTATAGTAGGTATTAAATACACAGGAATTTGTACAATACAGTAGTGTTTTTGAATACCCATCTGGCAGCTTGTATGGACTACTTCAGCCTTCACAGTGGATAAATAGCTCTTTCCTTTGTTCTAGGACCTGAAGAAGATATTAAGGATATTAAGGAGAGTGTCTTCAATGGAACTGAATTACAAAGTATATTTCTACTCTAGAGCATAATTTATCCTCCTCATTTCTCATAGCTTTGTGGAATCATTACCTAGGCATGTAAATATTTACCTGTGAAATGGTAAACATAATTTTTGTAATTCAGGGAAATGTTAAAGTTCACAGGAAGCTGTAATTGTTAGACTCAAAAAGTCACTGAGGCTTTGCTGTGTTTTAATGTCATCTGCTAGTTTCTTTATCTAAATTTTAATTTAAAATAGCATATTTAGCATTCTCTATGTCAGTTTGAAAAAGGCCCTTTCAAACTAAAGCAATCAAGAAGAGGCAAAACTGATGGATCCTATTAGGCATGATAATTAGGGATGTGCATGAGAACCACAGAATTTTAAAGCTGGAAGTGACATCAGAGACTCTGTGCCTCAACACCTTTGATGGAAATAATAGAGAAGCTGGTGAAGGAACTTGCCAGAGTCCTACAGCTTGTTAATGAAGAGACTGGTTATAGCCAGTGCCTCTCGACTTAGAGCACGGAACACTTTTCATTTGTACCACACAACCTGCGTTTTTTATTTTTTAAAGGTTTTATTTATTTATTTGACAGACAGAGATCACAAGCAGGCAGAGAGGCAGGCAGAGAGAAAGGGAAGAAGGCTCCCTGCTGAGTAGAGAGCCCGATGCGGGGCTCCATCCTAGGACCCTGGGATCATGAACTGAGCCGAAGGCAGAGGCTTTAACTCACTGAGCCACCCAGGTGCCCCCCGCACAACCTGTTTAATCAGTTCTTGAAAAGACAGACTTGATGAGCTGATGGTGGCATTTGAGATCATCTGTGTACGTGGACTTTCCATTGGTCAGCTCAGTAAGCTATACCTACCTACACTCCACACACAATTTATGTTCATAACAACTCAAAAGAGAAGTAGGAGAAATTGGAGATGGAGTCAAAGCAAACTGTCTTATGTTTATGGAAACACTTCATTCTTTGACAGTAAGGAAGTACTGCCAGGTTTGTGGAACTAGAAGGGTATTTTTGCCTGAGGGAAAAAGTATTGGATTTACTGTGAGAAAGTTAATGATTGTGAAATATGTATTTGTTTATATTCAAAAGTTGTCAACATGAAGTATAATGACTAAAAACTAACATTAACAAAATGGAAAGGATTCTAAAATATACATCTTTGTCCCAAATGTGTACCAAAGTTGTTGCAGAACCAAACGTCTCCATCTTTTAATGAGTCCTGGCTGTGTTATTTGGGCAGTGTCTGTGTTGGGGGTATCTGTTTGCTCTGTCAGATTCCTTTTCCATCCTTGACTCTGTTTGGGGCCTCTTCAGACAGGGTAATCTAGCTCATTTTCGCTCAGTTTTGTGTGGATTTAGCCAACAGAAGTCTTTGACAAGGAGGTCAGAGGATGGGGAGAGCATGAGGATGGTGTGTGTATTTTCCTGACCTCTTCCCTGTGGGGCTGTGGTTTGGGTTTCCGCACCCCTCACCTAAGGTCATAGCTCCTGTCAGGCACACTTTTTTTTTTCTAAATTTCTTTTCAGCATAACAGAATTCATTGTTTTTGCACCACACCCAGTGCTCCATGCAATGCGTGCCCTCCATAATACCCACCACCTGGCTCCCAACCTCCCACCCCCCCGCCCCTTCAAAACCCTCAGGTTGTTTTTCAGAGTCCATAGTCTCTCATGGTGCATCTCCCCCTCCAATTTCCCTCAACTCCCTTCTCCTCTCCATCTCCCCATGTCCTCCATGTTATTTGTTATGCTCTGCAAATAAGTGAAATCATATGATACTTGACTCTCTCTGCTTGACTTATTTCACTCAGCATAATCTCTTCCAGTCCCGTCCATGTTGCTACAAAAGTTGGGTATTCATCCTTTCTGATGGAGGCATAATACTCCATAGTGTATATGGACCACATCTTCCTTATCCATTCATCCATTGAAGGGCATCTTGGTTCTTTCCACAGTTTGGCGACCGTGGTCATTGCTGCTGTAAACATCGGGGTACAGATGGCCCTTCTTTTCACTACATCTGTATCTTTGGGGTAAATACCCAGTAGTGCAATTGCAGGGTCATAGGGAAGCTGTATTGTTAATTTCTTAAGGAATCTCCACACTGTTCTCCAAAGTGGCTGCACCAACTTGCATTCCCACCAACGGTGTAAGAGGGTTCCCCTTTCTCCACATTCCTGTCAGGTACACTTGTCTCACTAGTCTGGTTTCTGAGAAAACGCCCTCTTTTGGCCTCTTCCTGTTTAAGAGTGTAAATAACATTTACTGTCATCAGTCCCAGGCTCCTTCATCAGCCCTGTGGCTTCACCTAATCCTGTCTGCTTTTCTTGTAAATATAGGTGGTCCCCGATTTACGCTGGCTAGACTTAGGATTCTTCAATTTAACGATGGCATAAAAGTGATACTCATTCACAAGAAACTGTACTCCGATTTTTGAATTTTAATCTTTCCTGGATGAGTGGCCTGTGGTACAGTCCTCTCTCCTGAGCTAGGCAGCAGCAGTGGCAGCCACAGTTCCCAGCCAGCCACATGATCACGAGGGGAACAACTCTGCAGACTCACAACCATTCCATTTTTCACGTTCAGTACAGCATTCAATCAATCACATGAGGTATTCAATACTTTATGATAAAACAGGTTTTATGTTAGATGAACTTGCCTAATTGTAGGTTAACACAAGTGTTCTGAGCCTGTTTAAGGGAGGCTAAGCTAGGCTATGATGTTGGGTAGGCTAGGTATAATAAGCGCATTTTTGACTTAGGATAGTTTTGATTTAGGAATGGTTTATCTGGACGTAACCCCACTGTAAGTCAAGAAGGGGTCTGCATTCCTTTTGTTTAAATTTCTTCAGTTACCCTTTTTGATTGTGTCTTAGTTTCCTGACCGACAGATACACATCTAATTTCTACATGCGCCACAATAGATTGTCATCAAATATCTTAAAGTGGCTTCCTGTGTGGCTTCCTATGTGTTTGTTATGTCTCCCACAACAAACTGTAACAGATTCAAATGCATATACAGCCACTCGCCCTATATCCAGCAGGCACTTTCCTTGTATCTGTCCTTCCTTAGATTTACCACGACAAAATTTCAAAAATCCATCTTATTTTATTCTTTCTATCTCCTTCCCCTTTTCATGATAATTTCTCTGACCACCTACAGTTATTATTCAGTCTCCAGCAATAATTTTAACTTTTTGAGTCATGACTCCTTTATGAATTAGATGAAAATAGAATTTTTCTCCTCAGAACAGTATATAAAAATGTATGTAACAAATTTGCATAGGATTTATTTTACTAAACGGAAAATTGATTTTCCTTAAAAATTTTATTTATTTATTTGAGAGAGAGAGAGAGAGTAAGTGAGAGAGAGCATGGGGGAGGGGAGCACAGGGAAATGCTGAGTAGGGGGCCTGACAGGGGGCTCAGTCCCAGGACTCATGAGATCATGACCAGAGCTGAAGGCAGACACTTAGCTTAACTGACTGAGCCACCGAGGCGTCCTAAACTGGAAATTGATTTTGATCACAAAATACTTATTTATGGAAAAGATTGCATAAAATCTAATAGTGATTTTTCTGGAAATAATTGAAATAGATCTAATTTGTATAAAAAATCCCCCAAAACTCCCAAGGTAAATATTAACTCTGCCTAAATTAAGGTATCTGATGTTAAACTTGAAAAAGAGGTTGTCATAGCAACATGAAAGTTATCTTGGGCCCTAAGTTTGACATTTTGATTTTGATGGCAGCCAGTGCTTAATAACTGTAGCTCAAAGGTAGGTTGTTATCAAAGAATATCAGAATTTTTCGGGACTCTTTTGGGTTGAATTTATATAACATCATTTCCTTTGTCCTCAAATCAATAAGTTTACCTTTGCAAAGCTGGTATTACTGATATCCTCTATGCCAGGAAAGAAAGGACTATGAGTCCGTATTTAAGTTTTAAAGTTGCCTAAATGGAAGGAATCTGTGAGAGAATTCTCCAGGGTTTCTAACTATTTTCAGATTTCTTTCTGCAGGCAAACTGAGAAGGCCTTGTAACTCTTGACTCTAACCTATAAAAGCACTTTTCCCAGCACTGTAAGGTTGGCTTCAGTGTCTCCCTGCAATTCTGGCTTTCATACTGGAGCTTAGACATGGTTTGATCAACTAGGATGGTTTTGGCTGCAAATAAAAAATCCAAAATCAAGAAAAAATTATATAGTAAAAAAGTTTTTTTTACCTATATAACAGAAAGTTCAGAAGTAGAATTAGTTCTGGTCAGGGTGGTGACTCAGTAATTCAATGATAGTCATCAGGAATCCATATTCTTCCTATCTTTCTGCTCTGTAATCCTCAGTGTGACAGTGTTGAATTTAGACTTGCTCCTCTTGTGGTTATAAAATACTCACCAGTACTATCTGATGCAACATACATTCTTGTTCACAGCCTAAATGAGAGAAAATCCTTTCCCCCAACTATAATTGGACCAATGTAGACCATGTGACTTCTCTCCTTACAACAGGGGCCAAAGCAGTGCCATGTGCTGACTGCTTTCAAGGAAGCAGGAACAACTTGACAGTGAGGTCTGTTACCCTTAGTCACCGGGTTGGGGTGGGTGGTGGGGAGGGGGAGACAGCAGCACTATCCAAACAAAATCAGGATTGTATTAGGAAGGAAGAAAGAGAAATGGGTGTTGGGAAGGTAACTAATGTTCTCTATTGATCTTTTCAGTAGTATCTATAATAGCACCTAAAATTATATAAAAAGATTTACCTCAGCCGAAAATATCTGCCAAATAACATAAACCATGAATTAACTCTCTATTGAGTTACTTTGAGAATGAGTATTCCTCTTCCCTAAAAGTTTTCCTTTAAGCTTTATTGTGTTTCAAGAATACTTTTTAGAAATCTGGCAACCAAATGTGTAATAGAGAACAATTTTGTCTTCTGTTACACTTTAAAAAAAAAGAAATGGTTTAATACCCTGGTTTTGACAAGAACCACAACACTAGGCAAGACGTCTTTCTGGTGGTTGGTAGGGGATTGAATCTGAGACATTGACATCATCATCTACAGGATATGTAGCTTCTTTATCAAAGCAGCAAAATCAGGTGTGATATTAAGAATTGCAGATGTTCCACTTATACGTATAGTATCCATATTTTGCCTCGCTGAAGTTTTGACTGAGAACTTTCTCACCACTTGCAGGTATTTTCAAAAGTGACTCTCAAAATAGGAATCATTTAAAGGTGTCATTAAGCAAATAGATAGATAAAATCCAGAAGTTGGCTGTACCAAAATCCCAGAGTCAGTTTCATTCAGTTGTGTATTAGTGAAATGTATGAAGTAACTTTCTTCATTACTTGTTAGCAATCTTGGAATAGAGGATATGTTTTCATTCTGACAGTGACACTGCTTTGGGGCTGATTACAGGATTAGAGCCCTTTATCATGGGATTTGGTGGCCAAACTAGACTCTTCTGAATGGCATCCTGCCATTCCCTTTTCACATGTCTCCCATTTAGCCTCCTTGTTCTGTCTTTTCTGTCTTAGGTCTCTCCTCTTCCAGTCTCTCTCCCTGCTACCTTCCATTGTTCCCACCTTTTCTCATTTTCTCACCTCTCTCCTTCCTTCTGTCTTCCCTAATATCTTCCTTGTATCTCCGTTGGTTGTTGCCATTATTCCTGTTATATCAGAAGAATCTTTCTAGCAACAGAATGCAGTAGGCAGTGCTTTTCATTAAAAATACTAATAATTTTATTCTCTTTTTTCCAATTTTTGATCTTCAGAGAAATAAGTGACACTTAAGGAGTATGAGCATGTCCTACATGTGTGTGATATTTAATAATAAAAAGCTGTTACATTTTCTCTTTTAAAACGATTACATTGATGACTGGCCTTTTGGGTAGAAAAGGAGGAATACCTATTCCTTGAGTATATTTCCCATATTCTAATAAAGTCAGGGTTAGGCTAAGGACTTTAAGGTGTTAGAATGTCCGCAGACTAAAAGTTCTTCCAGTATCTCTTTTCCCTTAACTTAAAAATTTTATTATTTGTAAAGAGAGTGAAGAAGATGCCCATGTATGGGGCAGCCTGGCAGAATGAAAGAGTACACATGTAGGATGGCCTGGGATGGGTATTGGAGTCCAAGCAGGGTAAAGTTGGCATTCACATGGGAGCTAGTGGTCCAGAATTGGCATGTCAGAGATAGAACAAGCTGAAGAGGGTATACAGGGAAGGGGGTATGTAGAATAATTTGGCATGGGCTTTTGTGATGGAACAGGGTGGGAAGAACATCCATGTGTAGTCATGGCCTGAGTAGAGTAAGGAGGACATCTATGTGAGGGAGGTGGTAGTTTCAAAGATGAGAGCCTGGTTACATATAGAGGAAGTGTTTAAATAAATAATTATATTGAAGTTCATGGGAGCCAGGTTTCTCACCTTTGGAAAAAGGAATTGCAAATATGGAAAGGAAGAAGCTGGAATAAAAGTGGAGTTAGAAGTCTTAATTGCGAAAACTCAAGGTTTTCAGAATATATAGACCAATGTCTTATAACTATAGATGTAAATGTGTGTAGATTTGTATGTATGTGCACATACACATATTCCAAGATTCCTAATCTCTGTCTGCTGCATGGTCCTAGGAGCACTGATACTCCAAAAGCAGGAAGAACTCCTAGGGCTGAGACCTTGTCTTCTAAATAACATTCTTAAATGAGCCAGAAGTCCTTGTAGAAATGGATGATTCCAGGTCTGGAACAAGGAAAGTATAAACGAGCGTGAAACATCTACCACAAAACAAGGAAATGCTCAAAGAATGATGAGGAGGAGTCAAAGAACACAAGAACCACTTTGAACAGCCTCCCACTGGCCCAATCTGTGTCAGTTTGAACTTCAATAATAATGATAGTATTGGATTATAGCTAATCAAATAAAATGAACAGGGAGTTCATACTGATAAAAATACATAAATGAATAAAAGTTTCAAAGTACATCACCACAGAATATTATTAATTCCATAGTGAAAAGAGTAACTTCAGAGTTGAGAAGACTGGCAGAAATCATCTTAATCAAGTGGTCAATGTAAACCTAACCAATAAGAGAGCAAATTGCAGTCATGTACCATTTAATAGAAAAATAGCATAACTTCTGTGATATTTTTACTAAGGATGCACATAACCTAGATCGAGTCATGAGGAAATGCCAGAAAAATCCAAACTGATGCATGTTCTACTGGACCATAATTTTCTAGTGTCAAGGTCATGAGAGTTAAGACTGAGACACTATTCCTGAGTGAATGAGATTAAAGAGACATGGTAATAAAGTACAACACTTGATTCCAAACAGGATCTTTTTACTGTAAAAAGCATTACTGGAGTGAGGATTATATTATTAATGTTTTGATACAAATTTTCTGATTTTGATGGTCTACTGTGGTTATGTAGAGAATGTCTTTTTTTTGGAAGAAATACATACTAAAGTATTCATGGGTGATGGGGCATTATTAGCTTGGCAACTTACTCTCAAATGGTGTAAGAAAAAAGTTTTGTACTATAATTGCATTTTTTCCCTTGTAAGTTGGGTTGTTTCAAAATGAAAAGTGTGTGTGTGTGTGTGTGTGTGTGTGGTGTACACACACACACACACACACACACATATATATATACACAAAAAGGTAAAAAATGAAAATAAAAGGAGATGAAATGATTTTCAGTTATTGGCACAAGGAGGATTTTATGGAGGAGAAGGCATTTGAATCAAAACTTGAAGGATGGGAGGATCTGGTTGAGCAAAAATGAAGGGAAGATCATTCTAGGCAGAGGATACATGTGGGCTGTGCCATTTCTTGCCCAGACTATTGCAGCAGTCCCTAACAGATCTTCCTGCCTCCAAACATGGAGCCTAGAACCTAATGTGGGTTTTAAGCCAAGGACTTATTTATTTAAATTTTTAAAGACTTTATTTATTTATTTGACAGAGAGAGATCACAAGTAGGCAGAGAGGCAGGCAGAGAGAAAGGGGGTGGGGGGAAGCAGGCACCCTGCTGAGCAGAGAGCCCGATGTGGGGCTCGATCCCAGGGCCCTGAGATCGTTACCTGAGCCGAAGGCAGAGGCTTAACCCATTGAGCCACCCAGGTGCCCTGAAGCCAAGGATTTATGATGAGAAGGTAGACGGTAGCATTCGAGAGACTTGACAGAGAAGGAGAATATTTTTTCTCTAGGAAGATAAATCCTTCTACTGAACACCAAGGAATTACCCAAACTTGCTAAAGAATTTCTACACTGTAGACCAAGCTGTGAAGTGCAACAATGATAACAAACTAGTTGATGAGAAATAGTAGGTATAAAACAAACTTTAGTCTTATAGCCTCTTTTTAGAAAGCATTTTCTAAAAAGGGCTGTATACCTAATCTACCTACTCTGGGAACCACCATCTAGGTATTGAAATAAAACTCACTCTTACAAAAGCTATATGTATGCATTACAGAAGTTTGTGATGGTAAAAGTTGAAAAGGAGAAGCAAAAATTATCCATCATCTAATAATCACTGGCAAATTTTCTTCTTTTTCAAAGATTAATTAATTACTTACCTGCCTAATTAGTTAATTAATTTAGAAAGAGTGTGAGCAGGCAGAAAGGGAGAGAGAGAATCTCAAGAAGACTCCACACTAAGTGTGGAGCCTGATGTGGGGCTTGATCCCACAACCCTGAGATCATGACCTGAGCTGAAATCAAGAGTCAAACACACAAGTGACTGAGCCACCCAGGCACCCCTCACTGGCAAATTTTCTTCCACATGCCCCCATCCAGCTCCAACTCCACTCCCCATATCCTCATAGATAGCTGGGAGAATTCTCTGCCTCTGTGTGTGTGTGTGTGTGTGTGTGTGTGTGTGTTTAATTTTATTTAATAATTTTATTGTAGCCATCTTGCCAAGCCATGAAGTAATCTCTGAAAACATGATTTCTGAAGTTGTAGATATGCTATTATTGCTAGAAATTTAGATTTTCCCCCTATAATAAATAGTGCTATAATGACATCTTTTTTGTGTTAATTATTTTCCTAAGATAATTCATCAGAGTGTAATTGAGTCAAATGCTAAACATTTCAGGGATTTTTATACAAATAGGAAAACTGCCCTCCAGAAATAATATCTCAATGTACACAACCACCAGTAATAGTAAGGGTACCAGGTTCCTGTAAAAGAGGTTTGCTTTATCTAGTTTAGGTAAATTATTTTTCTCAGAATACCTACAGTAGTCATATATTCTGCCTGGCCTTTAAGCCATGCCTAGCTAAAAATATGAAGCATGGAAAAATACATAAAAATTTTTTAATACATTTCACAACAGAATTTAAACAGCATTAACTTATGAATAGAATGAATAATGCTTTAGCCATCACTTAAGCTATTTTAAGAAGATGGTAATTGAAACATGAAATTATTCAAGTGGTTTAAAATTTTACAGTTAATGAAAGTCCTATCAACTAAAATAGGTAAGATTTTTTAAAGTCATTGAAAATAAAAACTATAATGCCACATTAAAAATCATAATGATGCAGTAGAACAAAATAATTTCTTATACTCAGTTGACACTTGCCCCTCTGCTTTGTGGATTATCTGTTTTGAGGATTATATGAAGTAAAATTTTAAAACATATTTAAATATCTTCTGTTCCTCTCCAGCACAATGATTACCATCTTTATCACCCAGTTAACATATGCTCAGACAATCCAAACTCATTTTGGTGCCACTCTGGGCAAAATGCAATTAGGAAGGAAAATTTACTACTGAACTCATCATAGAACAAGGTCCCCAAACACATAAAAATGATTTTTGATTATCCACTACTTTGCATTCTCTCATCAGCAGAGACAATTGGAAGCTGAATAAAAATGTTTTTTATTTTATTTGCAGAACTCAGAGTAATCTCCTATAGCCATGATGTCTTCCTTTCAGAGTTTAGAGAGTTCTTTGTGATTTTTATAATCTGTAAAGATTCTGAAGAGAATTGAGCCTATCTATATGAGGAAAAGGTTGAAATAATCAGTTCTAAGAATAAGTATTTGGTATGTGTAGTTATTATTATCACAGTAGGTATATGTTCCAATAAACTTTTATTTAGAAAGACAGGCAGGGGGTCAGATTGGGCTCATGGACTGTAACTTGCCAAACACTGCCCTTGAAGATCCTTGGATGAGCTGCTGTTCAAGGAGACTATGGCCCAGTCTGCTGCTCGGTGAGATGGAAACCACTCTACGGCCTGGTGCTATGCTGACAGTTGCACATGTGGGCCCAATGGAAAATGGTATTTGGGAGTTTAGTAGTGGGTGCAGAAGCTGGAATGTGAAGGATGTGCTGGAATAGGTTGAGCCTTTCTCATAAGAAGCACGAACTGTGAGCAGAGCATCACCTATAGAGTAGCTGAGTCATTACGTTGTATACCTGAAACTAAATGTAACATTGTGTGTATACTATACTAAAAAAAAAAAAAAAAAAGCAGTTGCTAATTACAGATCAGGCCTAAATTTCTTTCCTTCTCCCTCCTTTACACACACACACAGAAATTTAGTTACCAGGACAAAGAATTACAAAAGCTGGGGTGTGAGGGAAAATGTCCACAACAGAGGAGAAAGCATTAAGAAACTAGACTGCTAAACTCTAAAGTACAGAATCCTGCAGAGAGACCGAAGAGGAATGTTTGACTCCATCTCGGCCAGCTTAGAAGTAGACCTGGGGAAATATTGTGTCAGCTGAAATATGAAAGAAAAGTTAAGGGGAACATGCCCTGGACTAGATGGGTAGGCAGAAGCCAGATGAGACAGGTGTGAGAGTTCACATTGTGGAGTCTGGACTTTATCAATGAGGGCAACTAGAATAGGTCTCCTAGGAAGAAAGAGAATAAGTAGAGGGGAGACAAGATGGCGGGGAAGTAGGAGGAGGCGCCTTTTCAACCTGCACCCTAAAGTGAGCTGATTACCTACCAAAGAACTCCGATCACCCATGAAATCAGCCTGAGATCAGAATTATACACGTCTGGATCTCTACGGGGGCCAGAAGACGCCAGTGGGCAGGTAAAGTGGAGTGGGAACGTCGGACTGATATCGGAAGATAAACAAAAGGGGGAGGGAGCCACCAGAGGCGACCGACTGGAAAATAATACCCCAATACGAGAGTGCCCGGCATCTGGGGACCAGCATTAACTTGGAGTCTTGTTGAAAGCACTCAAAAGAGCAAAGACTCGAGCGGGGAAATTGTGGGAATCGGGGCGGATAAGGGATAGGGGCTTAAGTCCCCAGACCCAGGGCACTCTCCCCTGGCGCTGAGCCAGAGAGTGCAGCGGAGAAACCTGGTCTTTGTCCCGGAGCCGCCAGTGCGCCCGAGAACGGGTGGAGTCCGGCTCCCGTGAGGGGCTGGGAGCCACACCAGACGGCAGAACGCGCACCTTACTGGAGATGCGCGCGTGCCTCAACCTCCCCTGAGAGAGGTGCACGAACGCCCAGCCTGGTGTTCTGGGACCCACGCGGCGATAGACCCACGCGGCGATAGAGCCGATAGAGCTGGAGGCGCTGCGCCCCAAACCATCCCCTGGGAGAGATGCGCGCAAGCCCTGAGCTCTTAGCCCCAGCCAGCGGGAAAATCTCAGTGTGCGATTGCTGCTTGGAACCTCTCTGGCGGTCTGGAGCTGCCCAGACAGCCACAGCTGCCTTGGTTTTGCGTACAAGCAGGAGATCCTGCGTCCCCAGGGACCGTGACTCAGAACCTGCTCTGCCAGCGGCCCAGTGGCTGCAGCACCTGCAGGGGAGCAGACTGAGGCTTCTCTCTGAGAGGGAGGTTGGGGTGCAGTTTTCTTTCCTCTAAACCTCCAAAAACCATCAAAAGCTGTCAAGGCGAGAGAAAAGAAGTGAACAAACATAAAAACCTCCAGAGAACAAAAACCTGAAAAAAAACGTTTTTCTCAGAGCCCACCCCCTTGAGGGGGTCGGGAGGACTTAACTCAGGGAACATCATTGACTGAAAACCCACGTGGCAGCCCCCTCCCCCAGAAAACAAATCAGGAAAAAAAAAAAAAAAGACTACAAGAGAACAACCACCACTACTTCATAGATACAACTTTTATTTTTAATTCTTTCCCACTATTCTGGTTCATTTTTTTTCTTTCTTTATATAGATAATTTTTTAACCTATTTACCATCACAGTGAGAGGTCCAGTACATCAAATTCCATGATAAACTTCTAACCTGAATTTTTTGATACATACACATGTGTTTTTCTTTTGCTTTTCTATTTTCTTAATTTTTTAAAAAAATTTTTAATTTAGTTTAGTCCAGTTTATTCCTTTTTTATTTTTATTTTCTAATATTCATATAGAGTTAAACTTCAAGGTAACCCCCTTTCTCCAAACAATGCTACCCCTATAGGTGAACCAATTTTTAATCCCCCTTTTTCTTAGGAAAGTTGAGTCCTTTAACAAAGATATCAAGATACATCCAGGAAGAATCAAAATAACCTTCCTCGCCCACACCGAGAATCTATAACCATGCTCCCATCTTTTTCTTCTGCCAGTGTCTCTGTGTATTTATGTTTGTCCGGATAGTATATAAATCTTATACTTGGGGTTCTTCTTGACGAGGCTCCTTTTTTTTGCTTATATATATATATATTTTCTCTCGTCATATACTTTTATCAGTCTTTTTGTTTGTCTGTTTTTGTTTGTATACGTCATAAACCTTACCCTGGGGCCCATTTGGGCTGAACCTTCACTTTTATCTTCCCTTTTTTTCCTGTCTCTCTCTCTCCCTCTTTTTTCTTTTTCTTTTCTTTTTTCTCCCATTTGGGTGGGGAATCCTGAGTGCTCAGAAGCGTTCCAGGGTGCACCTTGACTGCACCACGGTCAATACATCCAGCTACATCTGTCCAGTCATCTCTCACCAAAATGACTAGGAGGAGGAATCCCCAACAGAAGAAAAATACAGAGGATGGGCCTTCTGCAACAGAGCTAACGGCTATCAACATAGACAATATGTCAGAAAGAGAATTCAGGCTAACAATTATCCAGGCAATAGCTAGGTTGGAGAAAACCATGGATGACCAAACAGAATTGATTAGGGCAGAATTGAAAGCGACCAGAGAGGAGGTTCATAATGTTAGGGCAGAGCTGAAGGCCACCAGGGATGAGGTTCACAACGCTCTCAATGAGTTCCAATCTAATCTAAATTCTCTAAAAGCTAGGGTAACTGAGACAGAAGATAGAATTAGTGATCTGGAGGACAAACAAATAGAGAGAAAGGATCAGGAGGAAGCCTGGAACAAACAGCTTAGAAGCCACGAAAACAGAATCAGGGAAATAAATGATGCCATGAAACGTTCCAACGTCAGAATTATTGGAATCCCTGAAGGGGAGGAGAAAGAAAGAAGTCTAGAAGATATAGTGGAACAAGTTTTTCATGAAAATTTTCCCAATCTTGCGAATGGAACAAGTGTTCATGTACTAGAAGTAGAAAGGTCCCCCCCCAAGATTATAAATTCAAAAAAAACATCCAGGCACCTCATAGTAAAATTGAGGAATCATAATTGTAGATACAATCTCTTGAAAGCCGCTAGGACAAAGAAGCTCCTTACATACAGAGGAAAGCCCATCAGAATAACGTCAGACCTGTCCACAGAGACCTGGCAAGCCAGAAAGGGCTGGCAAGATATATTCAGGGCACTAAATGAGAAGAACATGCAGCCAAGAATACTTTATCCAGCAAGACTGACATTCAAAATGGATGGAGAGATAAAGAGTTTCCAAGACCGGCAAGGCTTGAAAGACTATGCAACCACAAAGCCGACACTGCAGGAAATATTAAGGGGGGTTCTATAAAAGAGGAAAAATCCTAAGAATAGCATTGAACAGAAATATAGAGACAATCGACAGAAAGAAAGACTTCAAAGATAACACAATGTCAATAAAAACGTATCTCTCAATAATCACTCTCAATGTGAATGGCCTAAATGCACCCATAAAACGACACAGGGTTGCAGATTGGATAAAACAACAGGACCCATCCATATGTTGTCTACAAGAGACCCATTTTGAACCTAAAGATACACCCAGACTGAAAGTGAAGGGATGGAGAAGCATCTTTCACGCCAATGGGCCTCAAAAGAAGGCCGGGGTAGCGATTCTCATATCAGATAAATTAGATTTTAAACTAAAGACGGTAGTCAGGGATACAGAAGGACACTACATCATTCTTAAAGGGACTATCCACCAAGATGATCTAACAATTGTAAATATCTATGCCCCCAATATGGGAGCAGCCAATTACATAAGAAAACTATTAATCAAGATAAAGAGTCATATTGATATGAATACATTAATAGTAGGAGATCTTAACACGCCTCTCTCAGAAATAGACAGATCATCGAAGCAGAAAATCAATAAAGAAATAAGAGCATTGAATGATACATTGGACCAGATGGACCTCATAGATATATACAGAACATTCCACCCTAAAACAACAGAATACTCATTCTTCTCAAGTGCACATGGAACCTTCTCCAGAATAGACCACATACTGGGTCACAAATCAGGGCTCAACCGATACCAAAAGACTGAGATTATTCCCTGCATATTCTCAGATCACAATGCTTTGAAACTGGAGCTCAATCACAAGGAAAAGTTCAGAAGGAACTCAAATACCTGGAAGCTAAAGACCACCTTGCATAAGAATGCTTGGATCAACCAGGAGATCAAAGAAGAACTTAAACAATTTATGGAAACCAATGAGAACGAAGACACTTCACTCCAAAACCTATGGGATACAGCAAAGGCGGTCCTAAGGGGGAAATTCATAGCCATCCAAGCCTCCCTCAAAAAAATTGAAAAATCCAGAATACACCAGCTGTCTCTACACCTTAAAGAACTGGAGAATCAACAACAAATCAAACCAACTCCACACGTAAGAAGGGAAATAATCAAGATTAGAGCAGAGATCAACGAGGTAGAAACCAGAGATACAGTAGAACGTATCAACGAAACTAGAAGCTGGTTTTTTGAAAGAATCAATAAGATCGATAAACCATTGGCCACACTAATCCAAAAGAAAAGAGAGAAAGCCCAAATTAATAAAATTATGAATGAAAAGGGAGAGATCACAACTAACACCAAGGAAGTAGAAACAATCATCAGAAGCTATTATCAACAGTTATATGCCAATAAGCTAAGCAACCTAGATGAAATGGATGCATTCCTGGAAAACTATAAACTCCCAAAATTGAACCAGGAAGAAATTGACAACCTGAATAGACCGATATCTAGTAACGAGATTGAAGCAGTGATCAAAAACCTCCCAAAAAACAAGAGCCCAGGACCTGACGGATTCCCTGGGGAATTCTATCAAACTTTCAAAGAAGAAATAATACCTATTCTCCTGAAGCTGTTTCAAAAAATTGAAGCAGAAGGAAAACTTCCAGACTCTTTTTATGAAGCCAGCATTACCCTGATCCCCAAACCAGGCAAAGACCCTACCAAAAAGGAGAATTTCAGACCGATATCACTGATGAATATGGATGCTAAGATTCTCAACAAGATCCTAGCAAACAGGATCCAACAGCACATTAAAAAGATTATCCACCATGACCAGGTAGGATTCATCCCTGGGTTACAAGGATGGTTCAACATTCGCAAATCAATCAATGTGATAGAACAAATCAATAAGAGAAGAGAGAAGAACCACATGATCCTCTCCATTGATGCAGAAAAAGCTTTTGACAAAATCCAGCATCCGTTCCTGATTAAAACGCTTCAAAGTATAGGGATAGAGGGAACATTCCTGAACTTCATCAAATCTATCTATGAAAAACCCACAGCAAATATCATCCTCAATGGGAAAAAGCTTGCAGCCTTCCCATTGAGATCAGGAACACGACAAGGATGCCCACTCTCACCACTCTTGTTCAACATAGTATTAGAAGTCCTAGCAACAGCAATCAGACAACAAAGAGAAATAAAAGGTATCCAAATTGGCAAGGAAGAAGTCAAACTCTCTCTCTTCGCAGATGACATGATTCTTTATATGGAAAACCCGAAAGACTCCACCTCCAAACTACTAGAACTCATACAGCAATTCAGTAATGTAGCAGGATACAAAGTCAATGTCCAGAAATCAGTGGCTTTCTTATACACTAACAATGAAAATACAGAAAGACAAATTAGAGAATCGATTCCATTTACTATAGCACCAAAAACCATAAGATACCTCGGAATAAACCTAACCAAAGAGGTTAAAGATCTGTACTCGAGGAACTACAGAACACTCCTAAAAGAAATTGAAGAAGACACAAAAAGATGGAAGACCATTCCATGCTCTTGGATGGGAAGAATAAACATCGTTAAAATGTCTATACTGCCCAGAGCAATCTATACTTTTAATGCCATTCCAATCAAAATTCCACCAGTATTTTTCAAAGAGCTGGAGCAAATAATACTAAAATTTGTATGGAATCAGAAGAGACCCCGAATTGCTAAGGAAATGTTGAAAAACAAAAATAAAACTGGTGGCATCACGTTACCTGATTTCAAGCTTTACTACAAAGCTGTGATCACCAAGACAGCATAGTACTGGCATAAAAACAGACACATGGACCAGTGGAACAGAGTAGAGAGCCCAGATATGGACCCTCAACTCTATGGTCAAATAATCTTTGACAAAACAGGAAAAAATATCCAGTGGAAAAAAGACAGTCTCTTCAATAAATGGTGCTGGGAAAACTGGACAGCTATATGTAGAAGAATGAAACTTGACCATTCTCTTACACCGTACACAAAGACAAACTCGAAATGGATAAAAGACCTCAACGTGAGACAGGAATCCATCAGAATCCTCGAGGAGAACATAGGGAGTAACCTCTTTGATATCAGCCACAGCAACTTCTTTCAAGATATGTCTCCAAAGGCGAAGGAAACAAAGGCAAAGATGAACTTCTGGGACTTCATCAAGATAAAAAGCTTCTGCACAGCAAAAGAAACAGTCATCAAAACAAAGAGGCAACCCACGGAATGGGAGAAGATATTTGCAAATGACAGTACAGATAAAAGGTTGATATCCAGGATCTATAAAGAACTCCTCAAACTCAACACACACAAAACAGATAATCATATTAAAAAATGGGCAGAAGATATGAACAGACACTTCTCCAATGAAGACATACAAATGGCTACCAGACACATGAAAAAATGTTCATCATCACTAGCCATCAGGGAGATTCAAATCAAAACCACATTGAGATACCACCTTACACCAGTTAGAATGGCCAAAATTAGCAAGACAGGAAACAACGTGTGTTGGAGAGGATGTGGAGAAAGGGGAACCCTCTTCCACTGTTGGTGGGAATGCAAACTGGTGCAGCCACTTTGGAGAACAGTGTGGAGATTCCTCAGGAAATTAAAAATAGATCTTCCCTATGACCCTGCAATTGCACTGCTGGGTATTTACCCCAAAGATACAGATGTAGTGAAAAGAAGGGCCATCTGTACCCCAATGTTTATAGCAACAATGGCCACGGTCGCCAAACTGTGGAAAGAACCAAGATGCCCTTCAGCGGATGAATGGATAAGGAAGATGTGGTCCATATACACTATGGAGTATTATGCCTCCATCAGAAAGGACGAATACCCAACTTTTGTAGCAACATGGACAGGACTGGAAGAGATTATGCTGAGTGAAATAAGTCAAACAGAGAAAGTCAAGTATCATATGGTTTCACTTATTGGTGGAGCATAACAAATAATATAGAGGACAAGGGTAGATGGAGAGGAGAAGGGAGTTGAGGGAAATTGGAAGGGGAGGTGAACCATGAGAGACTATGGACTCTGAAAAACAACCTGAGGGTTTTGAAGGGGCGGTGTGGGAGGGTGGGGGAACCAGGTGGTGGGTATTAGGGAGGGCACAGATTGCATGGAGCACTGGGTGTGGTGAAAAAACTATGAATACTGTTACGCTGAAAATAAATAAAAAATTGGAAAAAAAAAAGAAAGAAAGAGGAAAAAAAAAAAAAGAATAGGTCTCCTAGTACCCTCTGTATCATTAAAGCATTTGTTTTGGAGTTTTCTCTACTTTTTCTCCTCATTTTTTAAAGAAGATTTTATTTATTTATTTATTTATTTATTTATTTATTTATTTGTCAGAGAGAGAGAGAGTGTGTACCCAAGCAGGCAGAGTGGCAGGCAGAGGCAGAGAGAGAAGCAGGCTCCCTGCCGAGCAAGGAGCTGGATGCATGCAGGACTCGATCCCAGGACCCTGGGATCATGACCTGAGCCGAAGGCAGTGGCTTAACTCACTGAACCACCCAGGCATCCCTCTCCTCATATTTTTATCTTAACTTTTCTTTGTTCCTATTTTCTATCTTTTTTTAAAAGATTTATTCATTCATTCATTCATTTTTTAAAAGATTTTATTTATTTATTTGACAGACGGAGATCACAGATATGCAGGAAAGCAGAGAGAGAGAGAGAGAAAGGAGGAAACAGGCTCCCTGCTGAGCCGAGAGCCCGACGCGGGGCTCAATCCTAGGACCCTGAGATCATGACCCGAGCCGAAGGCAGAGGCTTTAACCCACTGAGCCACCCAGGTGCCCCTATTTATTCATTTATTTGACAGAGCGCAGGTGCACACAGGTGTGCGCAGGGGGGAGGGGCAGAGAGAGAGGGAGGGGCAGAGAGGGAGAGGAAGCAGGAAAGAATGCCGAGCTCCCATACTTGGCTCGATCACACCACCAGAGATCATGACCTGGCATTACAACCTGAGCTGAAAGCAGAAGTCAGATGCTCAAGCCACTGAGCCACCCAGTACCGCCTTCCCCCTCCCCCAATTTGCTATCTTAATTCCAGCTAGGCATTCTGCCTGTTTCCTGCATATTACTTTTTCTGTGTTCCTTGCTCTACAAGTCTATGTGGATTAGTAGGTCATTTTTAACCCCAACTGTGGTAAATTGACCCAGAGGACTTTCTAGATCCCTAAACAATAGCCTTAACATAACACTACTCTCAGGGCGCCTGGGTGGCTCAGTGGGTTAAAGCCTCTGCCTTCTGCTCAGATCATGATCCCGGGGTCCTGGGGTCGAGCCCCACATCGGGCTCTCTGCTCTGCAGGGAGCCTGCTTCCCTTCCTCTCTCTCTCTCTGCCTGGCTCTCTGCCTACTTTGATCTCTGTCTGTCAAATAAATAAAATCTTTAAAAGTCTTTAAAAAACAAAACAAAAAAACATAGCACTACTCTCTATAAAAGAATTTAATATATGGTGGAAGTGGCTTTAAAATTGTGGGGGAAAAGTGAATTATTCATTAATGCAGTTTGGACCACTTAGTAGCCATCAAGAAAAAAAAAACAAAGGTAGATTCCTATCTCACATCAAATAAATAACAAATGGATTAGTAATTTACCTATAAAATCATAGTACTGGATGAAAATGAGGGAACTTCTTTTTAAAATAATCTTGTATTAATGAATACTTTTATAAGTATGAAGTAAGCCAAAAATTATTAATTCACTAATTTATTAAAACTAGACAATTCTGTAAGGCAAAAAAATGTCATTAAAAAAGTCAAAAGACAAATGACATATTAGGAAAAATACATGCAATTCAGATTATGCACTAAGGACCAATTTCACTATTATGAGAAGAATTCCCAAAAATCAATCAGTAAAAGGACAACTACTACAAAAACAACAACAACAAACAAAACCCAAAAAACTCTGAGAGGATATAAACAGTGCACAGAAAATGAAATATTGATGTTTTTTAAACCTTGAAAAATGTTTTAAACCTTGAAAAAAAATCTCATAATTAAAAGGAAGGCAAATGAAACTATCATGAGATCTTATTTTTCACTTATCAGGTTATCAAAGATTAAAAATTTGATAGTATTGTGTTAGTGAGAGTGGGGAAATAGGCACTCCTATACTTTGATGCTGGGAATTTTAATCAATATGTATTTTTAAGAGGAGAATTTGGCAACAGGTATTGAAATGACCAATTCACATACATTTAGGCCTGGCAATTCCCTTATAGGAATTTATGGTGTGTGTGTGTGTGTGTGTGTGTGTAAAATTATATAAGTATATAAGTACAACATAAGTATATATGTAAAATAAGTATATAAGTATAAGTATATATAAAATTACATATATACATATGTATATATATATAAAACTTGCAGAGTTGTTTCTACAAGGCTATTTATTGAATCATTATAACAGCAGAAGTTTGCAGAAACAAGCAAAACAAAAACCCCTAAACATCCTTTAAGAATAGGCTGGTTTAATAAATTACGGTACATTTGTACCTAATATACGATGTAACCATTAAAAAATGAAATAATCTCCAAAATATCATAAGAGAGAGAAGTGGGGTGCAGAGCAGTGCATCTAGTATGAAGCCACATGTGTAAACTGTGTGCTAGTGAGTGCATTTGATATCTTGGGAAGGCTATGCAAGAAGTTGGTCATGGTGGCTGCCTCCAGGGGGGAAAACTGGCTGAAAGACAGGTGGGAGAGAGAGGGGTTTTGTGCGTATATTGCCTCGCTGCTTCTGCAAAGCACAACTGTCCTTTGATATTCTGACAGGATAGCTGACCCCTCTAAGCTTTTGGTCTTCTTCTGAAATGAAACTACCTCTGTTTAGTGCTTACATTTTCCAGAGACCATCTGCCACCTAATCTAGTGAGAAACGTATTTAGCACCCTTTGTAAAATAGAAAACACTGAACACAAGGAAGGAGTGACTATCGTTAGTCCTCAGATAATATTGTAAGTTACGTTAATTTGACGAGTGAAGCAAGGAAAAGTTGGAGCAGAAAAGTACATTTCTCAGGTACCAAGTAGATTTAAGCTCTCCTAACTCCTGTGTATTTAATCCTTCCTTGTCAAAGAAAGAACCATATCTTTCTGAAGTTTAGTACGGTGCTTAGCTCACTGTGGGTGTTTAACGAATGTTAAATAATAATAATAGCTATTTATGGATCATTGCACCACTTGATAATACTTTCCCTCCATTGAATCACACCTTTTAGCAAGCCATTTTTAAAATGTATTCCTAACTAAATTAAGGTGCAATAACTCACAGTGAAAATTGATATTTATATAAAAAAGAGAACTGGCACAAAACCAATGATTTAAACTGCAACTTTCCAATTCTTTCTTGGTGGCATTAATAATGGTGCCCTTTTGAAATGTCTTTTCTTCTTTCAAATACCATATTATAACTGTGATAAGCTGGCTAGAGGGTACAGTCTTCCCATGTGCTGTTTTTTCCCCTTCCCTTTGCTTTCCCATTTTGTGATATGCTGGTGAGGGGGGAGGGCATCAAAGGGAATAATAACCTAATTTTAACCTGTAATTGCTCTTGCTCTTTAACTCTGTCTGTGTTTTCACAGTCTTCCTGCTCATTATGCTGTATCACTTCTCAGCTATGGCACATGTGTACATGGGATCTGAGATAATGATCTCTGAGAGCCCCTCCAATTCAGATGCTCTATGTTTCTCTAGAGAAAAAGTGCATTTTATGTGTCTTGTATTGTATGTAAGTATGTCTGTTTAATAAGCCTGTATAAAATATTTAATAAGCCTGTATAAAATATCAACCCTTTTAAAGGATAAAAAGTCTCTAGGTCCTCTACGAATATGTCCATGGAGTGGAGTTTCAGAAACTTCAGGGTGATGAAAATGCATAGTCATGTCTTTGAAGCATCACAGAAATTGGTTATTCTTACCTGGAATGCCTTTTCTCTGCCTGACAAACGCCTACTGAGCATTTAAAACTCAGCCTAAACATCATCTCCTTTCTGAAACTTTCCCCAACAATGAAGAGCCAGCTCTGCTCCCTTGTGATCTTAACAATGCTGCAACACTCTCTTACGCTCTATACTTATTTCTCTTGCGACAGCATCTTCCATCAGACTGCGCGCTCCTTATTGGCAGAGGAGTGTTTCTTATCCATCTTTGAATCCCCAGGGGTTGGAAAAAGGTAAGTGCTCACCAAATGTTTCCTGAAGGAATGTATGAATAAAGTATTGGAAGTAAGGAGTCCCGGGTTCTAGTTCCAGCTCTACTGCTGATAATGTGTAGCTGAAAAACTAGATTAACTTTCCCAGTTTTCCAGCTTCCTCAAATATAAAATGAAGGGATAATTTAGAAACCCTCTCAGGTGCGTTTGATGATTTTGTCTTCTTAAATAAGCTTACTCCTTTTAGCAGGGATTCTATCTTCTGTGTCATTGTGCGTAACACACTAATAATATTTATTACATCACTCAGAAAAACATATATCAAAAAAGTAAGCTATGATTGAATTGTTGGGCAAATGACCGGTATCATCTCTAACCAAAGGACTGGTCTTTGTACATTTAAGTTTAAAAGAGCATCTGTAGGGGCACCTGGGTGGCTCAGTGGGTTAAGCCTCTGCCTTCGGCTCAGGTCATGATCTCAGGGTCCTGGGATGGAGCCCTGCATCCAGCTCTCTGCTTAGCAGGGAGCCTGCTTCCCCCTCTTTCTCTGCCTGCCTCTCTGCCTACTTGTACTCTCTCTGTCAAATAAATTAAAAAAAAAAGAGCATCTGTAATAAATAAATATTTGTTCATGTTCTTATGCATCTTCAAGTTTGATGGGCCACTATAAAGTGGTGGCAGAGGCCAGGTCTCAAAGAGACAATGGTTAATGGAAATGAACAATGATCCTTATTATGAATTGATATTTTATTGAACACTTATTTCAGGCCAAGTAAATTACACGTTATTTCTAATTTTCAACACAACCTTCCAAAACCTTAGAAAACCATTGAACCAAACCTTAGAAAAGTTATTTAACTTACTGTTCCAATTATCTATTGCTATATAACACTCACACCCCCCCCATCATAAGGGCATAAAACGGTTTTTGGGGGCATAAGGGCATAAAACTATTTTGTTACATTCTTGAATTCAGTGGGTCAGGAATTGAGAAATAGCATATTGGGGATACTTTGTTTCTACTCCTCTATATCTAGGGCCTCAGCTAGGAAGACTTGAAGCTAGGAATGCCTAGAGGGCTGGGGTTTGTCCTATAAGTTGATACTGGTAGTTAGGGAGATCTCAGCTGGAGCTTGGAGCCAGAACATCTGCATTTGGCCTATACATGTGGTCTCTCACTTCTTCACATCATAGTGAATGGTATCCAATAGGAGTATTCCAAGAGGACTAAAGAAAGCTATATTGCTTTTCGCGACATAGTTTCAGAAGTCATGTAGGGCCACATCCCCTGTAATCATGGGCCTACCCAGACTCAAGGGATGGAGAACATAGACCCCACCTTTCATTAGAAGATTTAACATCTTGTTGTAAAAAGGCATGTGTGATGAGAAATCTTGTGAGCATCTTAGAAAATCTGCCACAATAGCCCAAGGTTTCGGAGCTAGAAAGAGGTAGAGATGAGATTCAATCTGTCCATTTGAGTTATGACCTACACACTTTTCATTACAGTATAGGATCTCAGTCATTTGATGATGTTAATACTTGGAAAGAGATTTCCCTTATTTGTAAGTCTGTTAATTTAAGTAAGTTTACCTTTCCTTAAAATCTCAATTATTCCCTCCTCATTTTTCTCTCTTCCCCTGAATCTCCTTTTTTCATTGGACCCAATTACTTCACTTGACATTTGTTTTTTCCTCTCTTTTTTCTTGGTATGTCATTTTTCTCTCTTAAATTCCATATGGCCATAGCATTTCCTTTATTCATTTTTTTTCAGAGTCTGGAAAATTATGAAATCACCCATCATTTCATCTCTGTTGTCTTCTGAGAAGGACTATTAGTTAGAACTACTTAGTTTAGAGAAAGACCACCTATTTGTAATCATTCCTCAAGCTATTTACTTGTAGCTAGTGTGTGTGTGTGTGTGTGTGTGTGTGTGTGTGTGTGTGTTGGGAAGCCCTAGGTGGACTGGTCTGGCTGTTGGAATTACTTGAGAAGGTGAGACTGGGAGTATGTTTTACACATACTCCTAGTTTACTAGGGCAGTGGTTTTCAACCCTGGCTGCGTGCAAATTAGAACTACTTGGGGACCATCTGCAAAATGCTGAAGAGTGTAACCCACCCCAGAACCATTAAATCAGAATCTATGGGGGCAGGGCCTGATACTGATATTAAAAAACAAACAAAACCAAACTTCTAAGGTGACTAAAACACAAGGTCATGTTTAAGAAACCCTGGACTAAGGAATTTGATATTTTCAGTTGAGAATCATTGAGAATCTCTGAACTGGGACTCACAGTAGGTGGAAGGAGAGGTATAAATTCCATGCTAGGGAGAGGAACCTCATTATTGGGTAGGGAGCTCTCCTACAGAAGGTGGTGAACTGCCTAGAGGCAGTGGGCAGTGCTGGTCACACTTTGGGTCAGAGCACAACGAGCACTGCCCAGGACTGATGGAGACCCCCCCCCACCTCAGACAGCTCCCCTAAAGGGGTAGGAAGCTCAAGATGCGGAGTCCTTCAAGTCAGGACTGGTCTGGAAGGCTACCAGTGGGGCATAGAGTGGGTGCTGTGATGGAGAACTCGGCCTGTAGAGGCAATGGAAACAATGCAGAAGGTGATTTTAATTGAACAGATTTGGTTCTGAACCAACAGCCTGAATGACATAATCTGGGGGTGGATGAAGCACAGGAAATTTGGAGACCATGTTTCCAATGATGTTCCTTCTCATTTCTCTTAATGGTACCATATTGTTTTGTTCACTAATTTTAAATTATCAGTTGCAGTCTTATGTGAAAGTTATCATTTCTACATATGAAGTAACTCTTCATAATTTTAGGGAACTAAGGTGGGACATCTATGTCAACATCAGTGAAAATACAATAGCATTGAATTACTCTGCATCAGTGAGCATCATACTATTTTGTTTGCAAACTCCTTAAGAGAATTTTGAAAAATTGTACCCCCTTGCCCGTCTTGCCATTTAAAACTTATAAGTTTAAATAGTTGCAAGAAATGTAGCTTCCAGTATATTTAAATTATCGACATATCAAGATAAAGGTGTTATTTTTCATTTAAATGTAGCCAAAGAAGTAGTCTTATAGATTCCATTATCTATTTAAATATATAAAAACAAATGCTTTTAAAAAAACAACAACAACAACAAAGCATTAGGAATATTTAAGGATACTAAAATTAACAAACATTTGTTATTTGTAAAGTTTTGTTTTATTTCTTTTTCATTTAGTTCTTCAATACTGTGAATCACTTTTAAGAGAATTTAAGATACTGTGAAAAATACTCTAGCTTCTCTTCAGATCATATAAATCTTTTGCCCAAGATACTTGAAAGTCTTTCATTCAAATTATAATTTATTACCATTGCTAAGAAAAGTCCAAATAATATAGTGTAATCACACCATGTGGTCATTTAACTTAAGCAAATCTAACTATCCATGCCTGAGAAAATACATACAGAGGCAGGACGAAATTTAAATACTATGAATGACTCTGCTATATCATACTAAGTAAGTGTATGACCCTCCATGTCATTTTCCTTGGTTCTCTCATGTTGAGAACATCATGCTACTCTGAATATGATTCTTATGTTTACTGTTTAGACCACATATTTATGTATATTTATTACTGAATATAATTATAACATAAAACTGCACATGTTCACGTAATAGTACTTTATGGGCAACGTGCAAGAATTTTACAAATAATTGTAAATATATTTAATTCTTATCTTGTGTGCCAATAGTGCAACCTATCCCATCCCCCAAGATATGATTCCAGTGCATATTATTTTATTCCTACAGATGACTATATGAGCTTTATTCAAAATCAATGAAGATTTAGGTCAAAGTAATGGATGATTTTTTAACTGGAAGGCTGCATCCGTTAGGAAGCTTTCTCTAGCATAAATTGCCTCAGGTAAGGTGCCTCTCCTCTGTATTCTGTAGTACCCTGTGCACGCTTTCCTTCTAGGGCTTTCCAGAATTATGTCTTGAATTGTATAGTAATTTTTGGTTGTCTCATTGTCCTACCCCTAAGATTATAAGGGTCTTGAAAAGAGTGTTCATGTGTTTCCAGTGCTACACATAGTGTTTGGCATATAGTGGACGCTTGGCAAGTACTTACAGGATAAATGATTATATTACTCTCTTTATATCAACGTCTGGCCAGTTTCCAGTGATTTAAGATAATTTGCATTCAATCCGTATTTCTGACCCAAATGACTTCAGGCAAATGTTCTTTAAAAAAAATTTTTTTTAATGTGTCGCCTTTCCAAGGGTTGGAGATCACACAGCCGCATTTTAAATAGTTCTGTTTTTCATCACTAAGAAATTCTCCTTAATGTGCAAATAAAAATCTCACCTGCCTTATGTTCCTTTCTTCTTTGTCCATTTTCTGTAAACAAGAAAGGTACATGGAAGAAATGCTCACTTAGATTAGTCTTGGGAACTAAAGGCAAAACAGAAGCACAGGCATGGGTTGTTGATTCATTCTTTCTGCATGATTGATATTAGCCTCAGTAGAGTTTTTGGTGGTGATAGTATCCTTCCACCGGGATGTATTCATGTTCACGTACCTGTTTTCCCACACATTTTTCAGTATTGGCAGACACTCAGTGTCTGAAGCTGAGCCATGCCCCCAGCATGCACCTTAGGGAAGGAGTAAATAATCTCACAGGGGGCTTCAGTGGACCAGGGACATTTTTACACCTTCCATGGACAGGTGTCATACACACCATTTCAGATTTAATATGTCTCCATTCTTAATTCCAGGCACTCACATCATATTCTTCGTTTTTTAAGCAGGCCTGACATTTCCCTTAATGCCAATCATGAGCACGTATGCCTGATCTTGTGCCACAAGTTCATGCATTTGTTACTTATCTTCCCTGCTGTGGATGTCAGCCTTGACTTTGCTTTGACAGCACAGGAATATAAGTAGCCAAGTGTTAAGTGAATTGGAGTAATTAGAGGGCTCATATTTAAAAAGGGGTTACTCAGATGAAGCTCTGCAAAGGAGATGAATTTAGATGAGGTTAAAAAATGTGGAATATTCCCTCATTTTCACTTGCCACCTATTTCTTCCTTTCCTTCCTTTCTCTTTTTCTTTTTAAGATTTTATTTATTTATTTGACAGAGAGATAGAAAGCGTAAGTAGGGAAGGAGCAGGCAGAGGGAGAGGGAGAAGCAGGCTCTCCACTGAGCAGGAAGCCAGTGTGAGGCTTGATCCCAGGACCTTGGGATCATGACCTGAGCCAGAAGGCAGTCGCTTAACTGTTTGAGCCACCCACCACCCCTCTTGCCACCCATTTCTAACATAAGGATCCCTGCAAGGAGGCATATATTTGTGTGTGCACCTGTTCCATTACAAAAACCAAGGGCAAAATGAAGGTGACAGTCACTATTCAGTGGCATGACCTCATCCCTCTTCTCCTGCTCAGCACACTCTTTCAGTTTCTTCATCCAGAGTCAGAGCCTCTTAACAGCCATGCAGACACCTCTGGCTAACAATACCGCTCTGACGCACTTGGCAAAAGAAGGGCATGGGAGTGAATCATTAAATCCCCTGATAAGGAAGAGAAAATTAATTACAATAACCAGATGCTCAGGAAAAAAGTAATAAAATTTTACTCTGAGCTTGGGCAAATTAAACTCATATAATTGATTTTAGACACACTTCATTCTCATTCAAGTAGCATATGAAAGAACAAGAAAGAGTTAAAGTCTGGTAGAATAATAAACTGAATCAGAATAAGTATTCTTTATTTCACATGAGAGCTCACACTCAAATGCTTAGCACTATAACTCAGTCTGACTTCTAATTGTAAAGGCACGAAGGAAGGATTTTAAAACAGATGAAAAGCCCATTTGACTTCCATAGCAACAGGGGATTTTCTGAATCAAGTGAGTGGCAAGAATTTAAAAAAAAAGTCAACTCCCCAAATATTAGAAGCTTATTTGAAGCCAAAATATTAAAGACTGTAATGGTATTTGGAAATAGGACCAGATTCTCTTGATAGTTCCTAGCTTCATTTTTCTCACTGGCACAGTATTATTTCCATTTATAATTAGATAAACAGACAGTGTATGTGTAAAGCAATTTAGAACCTGTTTCTGACTCACGATTGTGGAGAAATCTGTGTTGGTTTTTTTTTTTTTTAAAGATTTTTATTTATTTATTTGACAGAGAGAGAGAGAGAGATCACAGGGAGGCAGAGAGGCAGGCAGAGAGAGAGAGGGAAACAGGCTCTCTGCTGAGCAGAGAGCCTGATGCGGGCCTTGATCCCAGGTGCCTGAGACCATGACCTGAGCTGAAGGCAGAAGCTTAACCCACTGAGCCACCCAGGTGCCCGGAAAATCTGTGTTTTTTAATATGTGTTTTGCAGTACTCAAGTGGTTGAAGTAAAATAAGCAGCAACAGCAGTGTATTTGAAAACACACAGGGTTAACATCAGGCATTAGGAGGGGTGCCTGAGACCCTTATAACCAGCAGAGTGTCTGAGATTAGATATCCTATGAAATTGTAAGGCTGGGAGAGAATCAGAGGGGAAACTGAGGCTGGAAGATGGAATGACTTGTCCCAAATTACCCAGAGAGGTGTTAAAACCCATTTGAATTCTGTTCTGTTTACACCAGTCTGGTGTTTCATTAACTCCCACTTTCCCGAAGTGGTTGTACATAATCCATTCCTCTCCCCACTAGTGCCTCATAGAGCTTGACAAAACACCTGTGATAACTGAACATGGACCTCAGCTGAGTCATAAAGGTAATCTGACTGGTGAAGTTCCCTGAGTGGGATAAGAGAGACCCAAAATGTAAGCTTTTCAAACTTATCTGCCAAATCTCATCCTGATTTATCTGCAGTTTTTCGGTGTGCCACTTAAGTTTGCTTATTTAGATAGTCTCTCTTTCAACATACTTATCCATAAAGTGGGTGGAGTGGCTTGTCTTCCTTACTAGTGCTCAAGAATGTAGCGACACTAGGAAGGAGTCACCTCAAACAAAGCTGGGGATTCAGGGCCACCTAGCCTCCACCAACAGCTTAATCTTGGCTGAGATGGGATTGGAAAGCTGGGGCTCCCATTGCCAAACTTGGCTCCAGCTCCTTTCTTTATATATGTGTTTAAACACACACATACACTCACACGTATATCTGTATACATATATATGTACATACATATATACAAGCTGACACACAATGTTACATTAGTTTTATGTGCACAACATAGTGATTCAATGAACTTGCCTCCATCTTCTGATTCTCTTTCCAAACATTGCATTAAAAAAAGGTTAAGAGAGGTTCAACGTCTATGAGGAAGTCACATAACACTTGCCTCGTCTTCACACATGCCCTTGTTCCTACTGTTTCACCACAGGACCCTCTGTGTCACTTGTGTCCACTGAAGCACAGTCATCCTGCCTGTGAGGGTTAATTTTATGTGTCAACTTGGCTAGGCCATGGTACCCTGATGTTTGGTCAAATGCTAGTCTAAATGTTTCCGTGAAGATGTTTTTTTAAAATGAGATTAACATTGGGGCGCCTGGGTGGCTCCGTGGGTTAAGCCTCTGCCTTTGGCTCAGGTCATGATCTCAGGGTCTTGGGATCAAGCCCCGCATCAGGCTCTCTGCTCAGTGGGGACCCTGCTTCTCCCTCTCTCTCTGCCTGCCTCTCTGCCTACTTGTGATCTCTCTCTGTCAAATAAATAAAATCTTTAAAAAAACGAGATTAACATTTAAATCAGTAGACTTTGAGTCGAGCAGACCCTCTATAATGAGAACAGGCCTCATCCAGTCAGTCAAAGACCTTAAAGGAAAAAAAGATATGTTCCCCAAGGAAGAAGTAATTCTGCCATAAGCTGGGACATTAATTCTTCCCTGGGTCTCCAGTCTGCTGGCCTGCTGTGTAATTTTGGACATGTCAGCTCCTTTAATTTTGTGAGCTAATTCCTTAACATAAATTTCTCTCTCTCTCTCTCTGTTTCTATCTTGGTCTCTCTCTTGGAAGTAGATAGAGTGATGCTCCCGAAGCCAGTGGAACTGTTGAATAGGACAAGAGAGAGGATGAATCTCCAATTCAAAATGTGCCCAAAGGACACAGTATTATCTTATACGTCACAGTGACAATCCTGGAAGCTCTTGTTATCCCCTCCCAGTAGTAGGGCTTGCTTGTCACATGCTGCTGTTCTTTCATCGCACCTAAGCTCTAGAAGGATTACAAGCTTAAATTCATGCTACTTTTTTCCCCTAACCATTATTACTGAGAATTACTTAATTTTATTTCCTTCATGTTTTACTATATATAACATTGTCTATTCTTCTTCTAGAATAATTCATTTCTTTATTAATTCCTGCAAGAAGAGATACTTTGAGACCAATTTTGGATTCTTTTGAACAGTATCATTGCCTCACTAACAGTCTGTGACGGGAGTCACAGTCTGATACGCGACCAAAGCTCTGTACATAAGATGGTGGCTATAGTTATTTCTTTGTGTTCTCCCCTGTTAGAAAGAAATCCATGTTTTGTCTTTTTATAAAATAAATAGAGCTATACTGTATGGAGAGAGAGAGAGCTATTGATTTTGTTTTTCTGGAGAACCCTGACTAACACGCTGCCTCATACTGTTTGGGAGCCCGGCCAAATCTGTAGATGGACATTTCCCCTTCAAGTCTCTGACTGCTAGAATCCTCCACTGGGCAAATGCTCTCTGAGGCTCTTGAAACAAGTGTCTCTAACAAAGAAGGGAGGGGTCCTTCAGAAGCAGATGTCAAACTTGAAAAAAACTGCTATTTTCCTGATAGCTCCTGCCACCTTGGAATTGTGCAGCTGAGAAGAATGGTTCAAGGGAAAATGGGCATTTGTCTCATTCATCCAAATACTTATTCAAGTATTTATTGAGCATCTACTCTATGTCAGTTCTCTTCTAAACATTGGCAAATCAAAATTGAACAAGACTGATGAAACTTATGCAGTCACAAAACCTGACCTCTAATTGGGGAAGAAGCTAGCAAACATCTGTACCAGTTAATTTTGGGTTGTGGCAAGTGTTTTAAGTTAAAAAAGGAAGTCAGGGAGAGAGTTAAGGAAGAGAAGTTACTTTAATTTTTTGAAGACAGCTTTTGTTGCATCATTATTTTTTAAAAAATTTAATTTCAGTATTGTTGATATATAGTGTTAAATTAGTTTCAGGTATACAATATAGTAGTAATTCAACACTTCCATACAACACCTGGTGATCTTCACAAGTGTTTTCTCCTTAATCCCCAACATTTATTTCACTCCCCACCAAACTCCCCTCTAGTAACTATCAGTTTGTTCTCAAGTCTGCTCTTTGTTTGTCTCTCATTCTCTCTCTTTTTTCTCTCTGATTGTTTGCTTTGTTTCTTAAATTCCACATATGATTTCACTCATGGTATTTGTCTTTCTCTGACTGACTTATTTCACTTTCTGTTATACTCTCTAGATCCCTATAGCATTTCTTCTTTAGCCACAGCAGTTTCTGGATGCTTGGACTGCTTCCATAATTCAGCTATTGTAAGTACTGCTGCTATAAACATAGGGGTGCATATATCTTTCTGAATTAGTGTTTTCATATTCTTTGGATAAATACCCAGTAGTGGAATTAGTGGATCATATAAATCTTCTATTTTTAACTTTTTGAGGACCCTCCATACTCTTTTCCAGAATGGGTGTACCAGCTTGCATTTCCACCAACAGTTCAAAAGAGGTCCTTTTTCTCCACATCCTCACCAACACTTCTGGTTTTGGTTTTAGCCATTCTAACAGGTGTGAGGTGATATCTCATTGTAGTTTTGATTTGCATTTTCCTGATGATGAGTGATGTTTACCATCTTTCCATGTGTCTGTTGGCCATTTGGATGTCTTTTTTGGAGAAATGTCTATTTATGTCTTCTGCACATTAAAAAAAGTTTTTTTGTGTTGATTTGTGTAAGTTCTTTGTGTATTTTGAAAACTCTTTATCAGGTGTGTTATTTGCAAATATTTGTCCCATTTAGTAAACTGTCTTCTAGTTTTATCAATTGTTTCCTTTGCTGCACAATAGTTTATTTTTCCTTTTGTTTCCCCGGCTTCAGGGGACCTATCTAGAGAAAAGCTGCTATGGCCAATATCAGAGAAGGTACTGTCAGTGTTCTCTTTTAGGATTTTTATGGTTTCAGGTCTCACATTTAGGTAGTCAATTCATTTTGAATTTATTTTTGTGCATGGTGTAAGAAGGTGGCCCGGTTTAATTGTTTGGCATATAGCTGTCCAGTTTTCTTCACACCATTTTTTGAAGAGACTGTCTTTTCCCGATTGTGTATTCTTGCCTCCCTGTCAAAGATTAATTGACTGTATAATCATGGGTTTATTTCTGGGGTCTCTATTCCTTTTTTCATTTTTTAAAAAGATTTATTTATTTACATACGATTTGAGAGAGAGAGAAAGGGAGAGAGTGAGCATGGAGGTGGGAGAAGAAGAGGGAGAGCCAATCTTAGCAGACTCCCCTGAGTGTGGAGCCTGATGTGGTGCTCAGTCTTGTGGGGCTCAATATTGTGGGACTTGATATTGTGACCCTGAGATCATGACCTGACCCAAAACCAAGAGTTGGGCACCTAACTCACTGCACCACCCAGATGCCCCTCTGGGGTCTCTATTCTGTTCAATTGACACACATGTCTATTTTTTGTGTTTTGATTACTACATAGTGTTTTGATTACTACAACTTTATAGTATAGCTTGAAATCTGGGATTGTGATACCTCCAGTTTTATTCTTTATCAAGATTGCTTTGTTAATTTGGGGTCTTTTGTGGTTCCATACAAATTTTATGATTATTTGTTTTAGTTCTGTGAAAAATGCTATTGGTATTTTGACAGGGATTGCATTAAATCTGTAGACTTCTTTGGGTAGTATTGACATTTTAACAATATTTGTTCTTCCAACCCTTTAGTATGGAATATCGTACCATTTTTTTGTGTTGTCTTAAATTTCATCAAAGTTTTATAATTTTCAGAGTACAGGTCTTCCACCTCTCTGGTTAGGTTAATTCCTAAGTGTCTTAATTGGTTTTGGTCTGATTGTAAATGGGATTGATACCTTAATTTCTCTTTCTGCTGCTTCATTATTGGTGTACAGGACTGGAATGGATTTCTGCACATTAATTTTATATCCTGCGACTTTACTGAATTCATTTGTCAGTTCTAGTAGTTTTTAGTGGCCTTTAGAATTTTCTATATAGGGTATCTTGTCTTTTGCAAATAGTTAAAATTTTACTTCTTCCTCTCCAATTTGCATGCCTTTTATTCCTTTTTCATCCCTGATAGCTGTAGTTAGGACTTCCAGTACTAAGTTGAGTAAAACTAGTGAGAGTGAATATCCTTGTCTTGTTCCTGACCTTTAGGAGAAAGCTCTCAGTTTCTCCCCATTGAGTATGATGTTTACTCTGGGTTTTTTATATATGGCTTTTACGATGTTAAAGTGTGTTCCCTTTAAACCTATTTTGCTGAGGGCTTTTATCATGAATTGATGTACTTTGTCAAATGTTTTTTTCTTCATGTATTGTCTATTGAAATGATCATATGGTTTTTTTCTTTCTCTTGTTGATGTGGTGTATCACATTGATTTGCAGTTATTGAATCATCCTTGCATACTGGGAATAAATCCCACTTGATTGTGGTGAATAACTTTTTTAGTGCACTGATAGAGTCTGTTTGCTGGTATTTTGCTGAGGATTTTTGCATGTAAGTTCATCAAAGTTTGGCCTGTAGTTGTCTCTTTTTTTCTGGTGTCTTTATCTGGTATTTGTATCAGGGTTATTCTGGCTCCATAGAATAAGTTTGGAAGCTTTCTTTCCTCTTTTATTTTTTGGAATAGTTTTTAACTCATTAACTATTAAGGAATAGTTATTAATTCATTAACTCTTCTTTAAATGTTTGGTAGATTTCACTTGGGAGGCCATCTGGTCTTGGACTTTTGTTTGTTGGGAGTTTTTTGATTACTGATTCAATTTCATTGCTGGGAATTGGTCTGTTCAAATTTTCTCTTTCTTCCTGATTCAGTTTTGGGAGGTTATACATTTCTAGGAATTTATTCATTTCTTCTAGGTTGTCCAATTTGTTGGCATATTATTTTTCATAATATTCTTTTAAAATTGTATTTCTATGGTATTGGCTGTTATTATTTTGTTTATTTGAGTCTCCTCTCTTTTTTGATGAGTCTGGCTTAATGTTTATAGACTTTGTTGATCTTTTAAAAGAACCATCTCCTGGTTTCATTGATGAGTTCTATTTTTTCTGTTTTTTTCTTTTATTCATTGTTTGTTTTTTTGTTTTTTTATATATTTTAATTTTTTTATTTTGTTTTTTGTTTTAGTTTCTATTTTGTTTATTTCTGCTCTGATCCTTATTATTTTCTTCCTTCTACCTGTTTTAGATTTTGTTTTTCTTTTCCTAGCTCCTTTACATGTAGGGTTAGGTTATTTATTTGGGATTTTTCTTGCTTTTTAAGGTAGGCCTGTGTTGCTATAAACTTTGAAAAAAAAAGAATCATGGAAACTACATCAAAAACTAATGATGAACTGTATGGTGACTAACATAACATAATTTAAAAAAACCAAAAAACAACAAAAAAGAGTCATTTTTGCTATACCCCAAAGATTTCAGACTACTATATTTTCATTTCAGTTGTCTTTATGTATTTTTTAAATTATGTCAGTCACCATACAGTATACCATTAGTTTTTGATGTAGTGTTCCATATAACATCCAGTGCTCCATGATATGCACCCTCCTTAATACTCATCGCCAGGCTAACCCATTCCCCCAGTCCCTTCCTCTCTAAAACCCTCAGATTGTTTCCTGAAGTCCATAGTGTCTCATGGCTCATCCCCCCCTCTGACTTCCCCCTTTCATTCTTCCCTTCCTTCTCCTAATGTCCTCCATGCTATGTCTTACGTTCCCCAAATAAATGAAACCATATGATAATTGTCTTTCTCTGCTTGACTTATTTCACTCAGCATAATCTCCTCCAGTTCCATCCATGTTGATGCAAATGTTGGGTATTCATCCTTTCTGATGGCTGAGTAATATTTCATTGTATATATGGACCACATCTTCTTTATCCATTCATCTGTTAAAGGGCATCTCAGCTCTTTCCATAGTTTGGCTATTGTGGACATTGCTGCTATGAACATTCAGGTGCATGTGGCCCTTTTTTCACTACATCTTTGGGGTAAATACCAGTAGTGCAACTCCTGGGTCATAAGGTAGCTCTATTTTTAACTTTTCAAGGAACCTCCATACTGTTTTCCAAAGTGGCTGTATCACCTTGCATTCCCACCAACAGTGTAAGAGGGTTCCCCTTTCTCCACAACATCTCCAACATTTAGTTGTTTCTTGCCTTGTCAGTTTTTGCCATTCTAACTGGTGTAAGGTGATATCTCAATGAGGTTTTGATTTGAATTTCCCTGATGGTTAATGGTGTTGAACATTTTTTAATGTGTCTGTTAGCTATTTGTATGTCTTCTGTGGAGAAATGTTTGTTCGTGCCTTCTCCCCATTTTTGGATTTATTTGTTTTTTGGGTGTTGAGTTTGAGTATAGAACTTGGATACCAGACCTTTATCTGTAGTGTCATTTGCTAATAACTTCTCCTATTCTGTGTGTTGCCTCTTTGTTTTGTTGACTATTTCCTTTGCTGTGCAGAAGCTTTTTATCTTGATGAAGTTCCAAAGTCCATGTATTTTTTGATTTCCTCTTTGATTTCTTGATTGACCCATTCATTGTTTAGTAGCATGTTATTTAACCTCGATGTATATGTGTTTTTTCCAGATTTTTTCTTGTGGTTGATTTCCAGTTTCATAGCATTGTGGTCAGAAAAGATGCATGGTCTAAATTCCATCTTTTTGAATTTGTTGAGACTTGTTTTGTGGACTAATATGTGATCTATCTGAAGAATGCTTCATGTGCACTTGAAAAGCATTTGTATTTGTATTCTTATGTTTTAGAATGGAATGTTCTGAATGTATCTGTTAAATCTGTCTGATCCAATGCATCACCCAAAACCACTGTTCCCTTATTGATTTTCTGTTTGGATGGTCTATCCATTGATGTGAGTGGGGTGTTAAAGTCCCCTTCTATTATTGTATTACTATCAATTATTTCCTTTATGTTTATTATTAGCTGCTTTATGTATTTGGGTGCTCCCATGTTGGGTGCACAAATATTTATAATTGATATATATTCTTGTTGGATTGTTCTCTTAATGATTATATAGTGCCCTTCTTTGTCTCTTATTACAGTCCTTGCTTTAAAGTTGATTTTTTCTGATGTAAGTATTGCTACCCTGGCTTTCTTTTCATTTTTATTTGTATGATAAATGCTTTTTCATCTCTTTACTTTCAATGTGGATGTGTCTTTAGGTCTGAAATGAGTCTCTTATAGGCAGTGTATAGATGGGTCTTGCTTTTTCTTTTTTTTAAGATTTTATTTATTTATTTATTTATTTATTTAACAAAGAGAGAGAGAGAGAGAGAGAGAGAGGGAGGGAAGGAGACCGCAAGAGAGGAAACACAAGCAGGGGGAGCAGGAGAGGGAGAAGCAGGCCTCCTGCCAAGCAGGGAACCCAATGCCAGGCTCCATCTCAAGACCTTGGGATCATGACCTGAGCTGAAGGCAGACACCCAATGACTGAGCCACCCATGTGCCCCTGGGTCTTGCTTTTTTATCCATTTTGTCACCCTGCATCTTTTGATTGTAGTGTTTGGTCTATTTATATTCAACGTAATTACTGATAGGTGTGTACTTATTGCCATTTCATTACTATTTTATGGTTGTTTTTGTAGTTTTCTGTTCCTTTCTTCTCTTGCTCTTTTCTCTCATGGTTTGCTTTCTTTTGTGATATGCTTAGATTCCTTTCTCTTTATTTTTTGTATGTCTATTACTGGTTTTTCATCTGAGGTTGCTCTTTGGTTTGTATATACCTTCTTCTGGATATGACGGTCTATATTATGTTGATGGTCACTTAAATGTGAATCCATTCCTTACTTTTCTCCCCTGTGTTTTAGGTATATGGTGTCATACTTTACATCCTTTTATTTTGTGAATTTCCTGACCAATTTTTATAGATGTATGTATTTTTTTTTTCTGCTTTTGTTTTTCCTACTTTTCTTACTCTTGCTTATGGTCTTTCCTTTCTATACAAAGAGTCCTTTCAAACATTTTTTGTGGTGCTGGTTCAGTGGTCATGAACTCCTTTAACTTCTATTTGTCTGAGAAACTGTCTCTCCTTCTATTCTGAATGATAGCCTTTCTGGATAGTGTATTCTGGTGGCAGGTGTATTCTGGATAGTGTATTCTGTTGTTGTTGTTTTTCCTATCATCACTGAATATATCATGCCACTCTCTTCTGGCCTGCAAAGTTTCTGCTGAAAAATTAACTGATAGTCTTATGGAGTTTTCCTTATATGTACTTGTTGTCTTTTTTCTTGCTGCTTTTAACACTCACTCTTCATTGCTACTTTTTACCTTTTTAATTACTATGTGTCTTGGTGTGGACCTTCTAGAGGCTGCCAACAGTTCTGTGCCATGTGGCTTACTCTGTAGTTCACAGCTTTCTTAAGGCCAGTAGGAGAATGAGAGTATATCTGTTAGCGAAACTCAGTCTTATGTAATGTAAGGGAGTGGCATCACATCAACTTTGCTGTATTTTATTGGTTAGAAGAAAATAACAGGTCTCACTCACATTCAAGGGGAGGAGAATATATAAAAGTATGAATACCAGAAGGCAGAATCATTGGGAATCACCTTATGGTCTATCAACCACAAACAGTTTTCTGAGTTTTAAAATTTGAGATACTGGGCCTGATGGAATCCCCTCACTTTAACCCTCACAGGAACCAATTACAGAAGGAGTGGCTATTGTATGAAACCCAGGCGATAAGGAATCATGTTTATATTAGTGCATGAATAGACAGACCAGTGAAACAGAATAGAAACCCCCAAATCGACTCAGGTACAAGTGGAAATTTTGATTATGATAAAAGTGGCATCTACAATCACTGAGAAAATGATGAATGTGTAAATAAGTGATGTTGGGATAACTGGATAGCAACCTGAAAAAAGATAAAATTAGATCTGTATCAGAATTCCAAGTTAATCAGAATTTTAAATATGAATGTATAGCTGTCTAAGAACAGAAGAAAATACACATGAGTTCCTTTATAACCCAGGGAAAGCTTTGATGATGTCGATTCAAAATCCAGAAGCAATGAGAGAAAATATTAACAAATTTGACTACATTAAGAAAAGTCACGGGGCACCTGGGTGGCTCAGTTGGTTAAGTGTCTGCCATTGGCTCAGGTCATGATCCCAAGGTCCTGGGATCAAGCCTCACACTGGCTCCCTGCTCAGTGGAGAGCCTGCTTCTCCCTCTCCCTCTGCCTGCTGCTCTGCCTACTTGTGCACTCTCTCTCTCTCTGTCAAATAAATAAATACAATCTTTAAAAAAAAAAAGAAAAGTCACGTTGCAGAACACAGATATACACAAACTCCCAGGGAGAAAATTTTTGTAACATTTATTAAAAATAGAGATCTAATCTTCCTAATATAAAAGAACTCCTAAATTGAGTAAAAAAGACCCAAACCCAATATAAAAAATGGGCAAAAGTCATGAATTGACAGTTCATAGAAAAGATATGTAGATAACTTTTAAACATATTAAAACATGTTCAAATTCACTCACAATAAGAGAAATGAAAAAAGTTATACTGAAATATCATTTTTAGCTGAGTAGGAAAATTTAAAAAATTGGCAATATACTTTATTAGGCAAGGTTGAGAAAAGAGTATCACTCTCTCACACAGCTGATATATATTTATAACATTTCTAGGGAAGTTTAACCATTGTCTTAATAATTTTAATTGTTTAATTTGTTTAATTAAACAAATATAAATTGTTACCTGTGGGGAGGGTAAGTGAGGATGAAGTAAAGAATAGGTATACTTACTTTTCTGAGTATACTTTGAGAAAATATATTTTGGCTTTTGAAGTCAGTCAATATTTTGTGTTCAAAAAATAATTAATTGATAAATCATGGAAAAAGCAAATTATGAAGTTTATTGTAAATAGAAATGAATGTACATAAACTGATAATATAGTGACACAAGCTCTATAATACAAAATGACATATATTCTAAGGGAAGAAAAGGAACTGCAAAGAAATCTTGACGTTAGAAGTTTTATTGTTAGCAGTAGTATTTGGTTGAGTATTCTGAAACTATTTTGTGTGTACTGCAGGACAGAACACATGAGTAATACCTGAATGTAGCTGGAACTACAAAGGAGTTCTCCCAGTGAAAGAAGGGAGATACATGCAAATATGAAACAGGGGATGGTGAGAATGACCTCCAGGGTGCTTGATTTGAATTGGAAACATCAATATAATCTCATAATTTAAAATTGTTTTCCTGGTTCTCCAATTATTGACATTTTCCTACATTGATTTGCCTTCCTATTCCCTCTCTCAGAGAGAGAAAGACAGACACAGACACACAAATTAAACATAAATACACAATGCATGCTCTATTTCTGTTTACCAAAAAGACCTAGAATTGGGGCACCTGGGTGGCTCAGTCAGTTAAGTGTCTGCCTTCGGCTCAGGTCATGATCTCAGGGTTGTGGGGTGGAGTGCCATGTAGAGCTCCCTGCTCATCAGGGAGTCTGCTTCTTCCTCTCACTCTCCTCTGCGCATGCACTCACTTTCTCTCTCAAATAAATAAATAAAATCTAATAAATAAATAGGTCTAGAAGTAATGACACCCTAGTAACAAGTACACTTAAAGCTCAGATTGTGGTTTATAAATACTGTTCTCCATTAAAAGAAACAAGTACTCCTTGGAGAAACGATGATTCCAAACTGATGTAGAGTAAGTCCAAGATGAGCCCAGAACATCTTGTAACTTCAAATAGTACAACCTATACATATGAGTGTGTGTATAAATATATATAGACATGTATCAATATGTATAATATATTTATGTTTAATTTGTATATCTATCTCTATTATCTATCTATCTATCCATCTATATCACCTATCATCTATAGAGAGAGAGAAAGAAAGAGAGAAAGTCAGAAAACAAATGTGGGAAAATGTTAATAATTAGAGAATCTAGAAGGATATATTCATGCTCATTGTACTAGTCTTTCAACTTTTCTCTAGATTTGACATTTATCAAAATAAAATATTAGGGGAGGAGAAAATTTTAACTGTAAGAATGAAAAATAATGGGGAAAGTTACTAAATCCAGAACATAATTTGAAAATGTTCTAGCATTTTGTGAGTCTTCTTGACACTTTGGGAGTAACATCAAGGATGAGAACACATGATCTGTTAGAGAAAAATTCAAAGAAAATCACAGAAGACAATAATGATAAATTTAGGAGAAAATTATGAAGGGATGTGAAAAGATGGGTGGTCCAAAGGGCTTCTAAAGTAGACCAGTGTGACAAACCATCTTGGAATCCACTGGCAAGTTTTCTGGAGGCTTTTTCTAGGACAACCAATCTTTGTTAAATTCACACACCTTTGGCCTTATTCTGATGTACTTATTCAAGTGTTTCTCCTTAAAGAGGAAGGCTAGGAGGAAAAGCCTCAAAACTTTGCAAGAGGCAGCAGCCTCCTGGGGTGGTAGAGCAAAAATTCTTTATGTGGTCACCTGCATTTCCAGGGTGAGATTTAAAAAAAAAAATCTTTAAAATTAACATATATTGTATTATTTGTTTCAGGGGGTACAGGTCTGTGATTCATCAGTCTTATACAATTCATAGCTCTCACCATAACACGTACCCTCCCCAATGTCCATCACCCAGCCACCCCATCCCTTTCACCCCCTCTCCCCTCCAGCAACTCTCAGTTTGTTTCCTGAGATTAAGAGTCTCTTATGGTTTGTCTCCCTCTCTGGTTTTGTCTTGTTTCATTTTTCCCTCTCTTCCCCTATGATCCTCTGTTTTGTTTCTCAAATTCCTCATATCAGTGAGATCATATGATAACTGTCTTTCTCTGACTGACTTATTTTGCTTAGCATAAATCCTCTAGTTCCATCCATGTCATTGCAAATGGCAAGATCTCATTTTTTCTTGATGGCTGCATAATATTCCATTGTATATATGTACCACCTCCTCTTTATCCATTCATCTGTTGATGGACACTTAGGCTCTTTCCATAGTTTGGCTATTGTGGATATTGCTGCTATAAACATTTGGGTGCACGTGCCTCTTTGGATCACTACATTTGTTTCTTTGGAGTAAATACCCAGTAGGGCAATTGCTGGGTCGTAGGGTAGCTCTATTTTCAACTTTTTGAGGAACCTGCATACTGTTTTCCAGAGTGGCTGCACCAGCTTCCATTCCCAACAGCATAGGAGGATTCCTATGCTGTTTTCTCTGCATCTTTGCCAACACCTGTCATTTCCTGACTTGTTAATTTTAGCTATTCTAACTGGTTTGAGGTGGTATCTCATTGTGGTTTTGATTTGTATTTCCCTGATGCCTAGTGATGTGGAGCATTTTTTCATGTGTCTGTTGGCCATTTGGATGTTTTCTTTGCAGAAATGTTTGTTCATGTCTTCTACCCATTTCTTGATAGGATTATTTGTTCTGTGGGTATTGAGTTTGATAAGCTCTTTATAGATTTTGGATACTAGCCCTTTATCTGATGGTTGTCTTTTGGTTTTGTCGACTGTTTCCTTTGCTGTGTAAAAGCTTTGGATCTTGATGAAGTCCCAATAGTTCATTTTTGCCCTTGCTTCCCTTGCCTTTGCAATGTTTCTAGGAAGAAGTTGCTGTGGCTGATGTCAAAGAGGTTGCTGCCTGTGTTCTCCTCAAGGATTTTGATGGATTCCTGTCTCACTTTGAGGTCTTTCATCCATTTTGAGTGTGGTGTGAGGAAATGGTCCAGTTTTCTTTTTTTTTTTAATTTTCAGCATAACAGTATTCATTGCTTTTGCACCACACCCAGTGCTCCACGCAATCCGTGCCCTCCCTAATACCCATCACCTGGTTCCCCCAACCTCCCACCCCCCCGCCCCTTCAAAAGCCTCAGGTTGTTTTTCAGAGTCCATAGTCTTTCATGGTTCACCTCCCCTTCCAATTTCCCTCAACTCCCTTCTCCTCTCCATCTCCCCATGTCCTCCATGTTATTTGTTATGCTCCACAAATCAGTGAAACCATATGATAATTGACTCTCTCTGCTTGACTTATTTCACTCAGCATAATCTCTTCCAGTCCCGTCCATGTTGCTACAAGAGTTGGGTATTCATCCTTTCTGATGGAGGCATAATACTCCATAGTGTATATGGACCACATCTTCCTTATCCATTCGTCTGTTGAAGGGCATCTTGGTTCTTTCCACAGTTTGGCAACCATGGCCATTGCTGCTATAAACATTGGGGTACAGATGGCCCTTCTTTTCACTCCATCTATATCTTTGGGGTAAATACCCAGTAGTGCAATTGCAGGGTCATAGGGAAGCTCTATTTTTAATTTCTTGAGGAATCTCCACACTGTTTTCCAAAGTGGCTGCACCAACTTGCATTCCCACCAACAGTGTAAGAGGGTTCCCCTTTCTCCACATCCTCTTGGAACCTGCTCTGCCAGCAGCTGAGGGGGAGCTTATGTGCTCTGCAGCACCCACAAGGGAGCAGTTTTATTTTTCTGCATGTGGCTGTCCAATTTTTCCAACATCATTTGTTAAAGAAACTTCTTCCCACTGCATATTTTTTCCTGCTTTGTCAAAGATTAGTTATCCATAGAGTTTAGGGTCCATTTTCGGGCTCTCTACTCTGTTCCGTTGATCTATATGTCCGTTTTTGTGCCAGTACCATACTGTCTTGATGATTACAGCTTTGTAATAGAGCTTGAAGTCTGAAATTGTGATGCTGCCAACTTTGGTTTTCTTTTTCAACATTCCTCTATTTGGGGTCTTTCCTAGTTCAATATAAATTTTAGGATTATTTTTCCATTTCTTTGAAAAAATTGATGGTATTTTGATAGGGATTGCATTAAATGTGTAGATTGCTCTAGGTACATAGACATTTTCACAATATTTGTTCTTCCAATCCATGAGCATGGGACATTTTTCCATTTCTTTGTGTCTTCCTCAATTTCTTTCATGAGTATTCTATAGTTTTCTGAGGTGGGATTTTAACTTCTATGTGATGAGAATGGGCATAAAATGACTGTGAAAATTGGTCTCACTACCAAATACCTATTAGAGAAGTTCCATTTATTCTCATATGTAGAACACTGTATTGTTTTCAAGGTGCTACCACATGTAGACATGATCCCATCTGATCTTAATAACCAACATATGAAGTACCAGCAAGAACAGATATTTAAACCTAAATTTTGCATGTGACAAGTTGACAGAGAGGAGGCTCTGTTAGAGGTCACATGATTGGTAAGTGCAGATGGGAAGATAACATGCATGGAACCCATGTTCCCCAATCACTCTGTAGAAAATAGCAGTGGTGCCAACAAGAGATATAGTTTTCCCCAAAAAGACTGCCAGGGAAGTTGATTCTTTGTTGGACCTCTAGAAATTGTAGGTAAGTGTGATGAAGTTGTAAGATATGGCTAAGGGAAGCTCCTGAAAATCAAGCTTGCTATTAGGAAGCAGATACTCTATTTGCTCTGGTTTATTTCTCAGACATGTCCTGTGATGGTGCTCTGGAATACTTCTTTCAATAGGGCATGTGCCCATGATAAGATAAAGGGAAAAAAGTAAATGAAAAAAAGTATGCGGCAGATGAAATTTAACTCCCATTAAATACTGTTTATCAACCTTTTAAAAGAACAGAGAGTACTTCAGATTCAGAAGGGATAAAAGAAAAAGACAAGCTTGTTTTCAGTTGTTGTTGCAATTGCTTGCTACTGACTTGGTAATAGAGTACTTATATCATTTGAAGAGTTGTCCTTTTCATGGCACACAGGCTTTGTCATTGCACACTGGGATAGAATGTGCCTCCTGCCTCTCATCCTCTGAGAAAGATCCCATACCTCCTTCCACAGGGTGGGCTCCCACCAATCTTGTGTCTCCTCTGTGGCTTTCTACCCAGACATAGTGGGTGAACTGGGTAAATATGTGCCCATCGGTACCAAAAGACACTGTTTTGTTGTCTATGTAGGTCACTTGAATTGAATGCATGCTCACTGGTGAGTAATAGGACTATCCTCTCAGGTCTTACATATACACATCGGAAAGAAGAAAGTCACAGAGTAAGGTTAGTTGTCTTATGGATAGAAGCAGAGCAAGAGACTATATGATAAGAGGCAGACATCCTGAAGAAAAACTGAAATCTCCCAGGCTCTGGGGGATTTACAGTTCCCAGTTCCAGTGATGTTTGGCTATACATATTATCTTTGACTTGCTTGAAATATCACTCACTGAAGACTAAAAAAATGTCCATAACATTTTGCAGCTCCCATCAAGAGGTGAATCTGTTTCCCCATTCCTTGAGTCTAAGATGACTTTATGAATTACTTTGATCAATAGAACATGGCAGAAATAGAATTGTGTGAATTTTCAGTCTGGGTCTCAAGAGCTTTGCAGTTTCCTCCATTGCTCTTTTAGGAATCCTGTGACCACCATGTGAAGACACCTCATCTAGTTTCCTGGATATTGAGAACTGCATGGTCCACGTGATTCCTTTGCAATGGCTGATAGCCTGCCAACCCCCAGAAAGGTGAAACATACTAGATAGAATTATGACTGACCTGCCAGTTGTGTGCCCATGCCTGAGTCATCTCAGCAGAGACCAGCTGAGGCCACAAAAACTATCCAGCCAATTTTCAAAGTTGAGTTAAATAAAGGGTGTTGTTTTATGTCATTTAGTTTTGGGGTCATTTGTACTCAGTAAAATCTAACTGATACATCTCTGTACCCTGCCAGTAAACTTCTAACTTAAATTTTCCCTAAGCTAACTTGAAGTGTGTGGCTTTGTATCTGTGTATATTTGTACTTGCAATCTAAAGAATCTTCACTAAAAGAGAAATTGTATCAATAGAGAAGGCTATAATTAACAAAGCTATAGAAAGAATGTGGAACTGATTGGCTGAGTCACTCAGAGTGGCATACCCAAAGAATTCTTTCATTTGCATTATGAGGTAGTAAAGCAGTTGATTAAGCAAAGAACCCAGCCCAACACCAATGGATGCCCACAAAATGTGTTTATCCTATCCTTTACCTTGTAATCCTTGTCCTGTGGGATGCAATACATTCTGTGGTCTGACAACCAATATGTGGTGTCGCAGTGACTGTTCTTGCTTCTTGCATCTTTTTCTATTGTGGGAGCATTTGTGGTTCTGATAGCTTTCTAATTTTGCCAGTTAAGCTTTGTATTGCGGAATGGAAAAGAACATTGTCTGAACAAAATTGAGTCTGACCTAGAAGTAAAATGGACAAATCTGGAAATCATTCACTATGAAGACAGAGGCCTATTGATGACATTTTTGGTCTCAGTTGTTAGATATGTCTAACTGGATTATCTCCCTATCGGAAGAAGGTGGATAAGAGCATAGTTCAATGTAAGATAGTTAAATCACGTATGGCAGGGATACTTCTAAATGAAGAGGAATAAAGATAGGTATATTTGTGTGTGTGTCTGTGTGTGTGTGTGTGTGTGTGTGTGTGTGTGTGTCAGCCAAAGGAAGAATAGAGAGACAACTTCTGCAACTTTTGGGGGAGTGTATCTATAACCCATATCCTCATTTTTTCTGTATACTGTTCCCCTCCTGCTAGGTTTAGATTCTCAGCAATCATGTTTACATTCCATAAACTTACCCTCGGCTATCATTGATTGGGCCAGGGGTAGACACCTAGTTATGGCTGGGCCAGTCAGTCTCTTCTAAAAATTTGGACCTTCAAGTAAGAGACACTTAGTGATCTTCTCTCTGGATTATTTCAACCTGGACATCTAAACTAAGTTGCTGTGGAACACCTTCATTTGGCTACATGCTTGTAGATGCACTGCAAGACAAATCCAGCTTAGGATAGGGAGAAGGGGAAGGGGGTTGGAGGAAAACACATACATACTGAGTCCCAGGTTCCTGATAACTTCCTAGCAGCTAGTTCTGGCTCTTGGATTCCCACCAAATATCCTTGTGTCTTCTAATAAATTCCCATCATGATTAAGCTAATTTGAAAGGGGAATCTTACTTGTAATTAAGAGAGCATCGACTAAGGAAAATTCACATCAGTAAAGGGGCAGTTATTCTTAATTTCTTTAAAATTGTATGAGAGGATATTTGCCAATGCCTGGCTATATATAGTTTCTATTTTATTTTCTGTTACTTATGACAGTACTCAATCTGGGAGCCAAAAATATTGTGTGCCACTTCAAACTCAGGTGACACTATTTGCATTATCCCATTTATATTATTATTAGAAAAACATTTTTCAATTTCCCAGGGTATATTTAAATAGACATATCTATTTTTTTTCTTTTAGTGATTTGAGTTTTGAATATATTCTTCATCAATCTTCAATTCACTTTTGGAAAATGAGTATAAATATCAGCACAAAGACATGTTGTAAGAGGAACATTAACTATCAGTTTAAAATGTGTTCTCTGCTTAACAGCCAATGCTCCCCTAGTCTGTCTTTTTCCCTAGTAGTAATTCTTCCTGGAGTTCATAAATCAATATACTTATATTCATGTAGGAAATGGCCCTGGTTTTAAAAGTTGTGTCTTTTAAGGGAAAAAATACCAATTTGGATTTAATGATGATGTATGGAAGCTTTCAGAAGTCTAGTTTGAAAGCAATATTATTTAAATTTAATTTCCTACTTTGGAGTCTAAGCAAAAAAACTTAAGAGGACTTCATGAAAAGAAAAACACAAATACTCCAAAAGCTTTGTTGGGGAAGTATAAAATTAAGGACTGAGAAGTGATTTTCAGGTGAGCTTGATCAATGTAGACAACTAAAGAGAGTACCCAACACCCACTCGAGTTGGAGAGGATCAAGAGAGGAGGGAGAGGGAGAGAGACTCACAAGCAGATCCCACATTGAGTGTGGAACCCTGAGATCATGACCTGAGGCAAAACCAAGAGTCAGATGCTTAACTGACTGAGCCACCCAGGCACCCCTGAACACAATATTCTTATTTAGAAAATATTTTATTCACTCTGAATTTAAGTATTAGACCAATTCTTGGTGGAAAAATTCACCAGGCAGCTTTGTATTCATTTGCCATATGCCATGTTCTCTCCAAGCCAGACATGATGAAATCTGATTTACATTTAGGAAAGACCAGCTGCCTCCTCCAGCAAACATGTCCACCCAGCACTCAGAAGGTAATGGGAACCTACTAACTGAGAGCCAAATGACTCAAGCATTTTACAAGAGCAATTGGTTTAGTGGGAAGGTGTATTTTATTTAAAAAATTAAAAAAAACTGAAAGAGGTACAAACTATTTCTTTTTCAGTCACTTGTTAAATAGAAATTACAATAAAATGCATTATAACTTCAAAATTAAATCAATAACTTTAACAATAAATTTAATTGAGTTTATTATAATAAAAGCCATTCAGTTACAAGTTGTAATACAAGTCCTACCAATAGGGTCTGGTCACTGCTGTAACCTACACCTATTTTGTGGGCTTCAGACCTCTCTCAAATGCTTTTCACAGAAATATTCAAATATGTGGACAGAAACTCTCTCAAATCTTAATGCTTACATCTCTGTCACAAAGATGATGATGTTAACCACACCATCTTTTGAGAAGGCACACTAAGCAGAGACGAGAGAGGATTTAAGTTTGAAATATAAGCTTTCGGATAAATCTCTGCATGAGTGAAATGTATTCTTCTGTGTTTCACCTTCCACCTACAACCCCCCCCCCCCCAAAAAAAAAACACAAAAACAGCAGCAGCAGCAGGCATACACGTACATAGTACTTATGAGGTGCCAGGCACTGTTCTAAGCACTTTTACATATCAACTTATTTAACCCTTCAAGGTCCCTCCTGGGAAAGTATTAGCATTCTTCTCATTGGGGGATAAGGTAGGGAAACTGAGGTGGGGAAAGGTCTTGTAACTTTCCCTTAGCTACATAGTGAGCAATGGAACTAGGGTTCAGTTCCAGAATTTGCCCTTACCATAATTCAAACACAATCAATGAACATAATATTATTAACTAAAGAAGGTATTTTTAATATTTTGACTAAAGTCCTCTTTTTTTTTTTTTTTAAAGATTTTACTTATTTGACAGACAGAGATCACAAGTAGGCAGAGAGGCAGGCAAAGAGAGGAGGAAGCAGGCTCCCTGCCGAGCAGAAAGCCCAATGTGGGTCTCGATCCCAGGACCCTGGGATCATGCCCTGAGCCGAAGGCAGAGGCTTTAACCCACTGAGCCACCCAGGCACCCCTTCAATTTCTTTTATCAATGTTTTATAGTTTTCAAAGTACAGGTCTTTCACTTCTCTGGTTAGGTTTATTCCTAGGTATCTTTTTTTTTTTTTTTAAAGATTTTATTTATTTATTTATTTGTTAGAGAGAGAGCACAAGCAGGGAGAGTGGCAGGCAGAGGGAAAAGCAGGCTCCCTGCTGAGCAAGGAGCCGATTGTGGGACTCCATCCCAGGACCCTGGGATCATGACCTGAGCCAAAGGTAGACACTTACCCAACTGCCACACAGACATCCCTATTCCTAGGTTTCTCATTGTTTTTAATTCTAATTGGGATTGTAGATGAGATTGATTCCTTAATTTCTCTTTCTGTTACATCTAAATAAAAAGTTTCTGTGTGCAAAGGAGACAATCAACAGAACTAAAAAGCAACATACAAAATGGGAGAAGATAGTATCCAAATATATAATATATATATAGGATATATATATATATATATATCCAAATATATATCCAAAATATATAAAGAACTTATACAACTCAAAACCCCAAAATAATGCAATTAAAAATAGGCAGAAAACATGAACAATCATGTCTCCAAAGAAGACACCCAGATGGACAACAGACATGAAAAGATGCTCAACATCACTCGTCATCAGGGAAATACAAATCAAAACTACAATGAGATATCACCTCACACCTGTCAGAATGGCTAAAGAACACAAGAAACAACAGGTTTGGCAAAGATGTGAAGAAAAAGGACCCCTCTTGCACTGTCGGTGAGAATGCAAACTGGTGTAGCCACTGTGGAAAATAGTATGGAGGTTCCTCAAAAAGTTAAATATAGAACTACCCTTGATCCAGCAATTGCACTATTAGGTATTTACCCAAAGAATACAAAAATATAGATTCTAAGGGGTACATGTACCCCAATGTTTATAGCAGTATTATCCATAACAGCCAAATTATGGAAACAGCCTAAGTGTCCATCAACTAATGAATGAACAAAAAAGACGTGGCTGGCGCGCTTGGGTGCGCACGTGCGCGCGCGCGCGCGCGCACACACACACACACACACACACACACAAACACAAACTCAGCCATAAAAAAGAATGAAACCTTGCCATTTGCAACAACATAGATGGAGCTAGAGTGTATTATGCTAAGCGAAATAAGTCAGTCAAAGAAAGACAAATACCATATGATTTTATTCATATGTGGAATTTAAGAAACAAAACAAAGAAGCAAAGGGAAAAGAGAGAGAGAGAGAAACCAAGAAACAGAGTCTTAGCTATAGCGAACAAACTGATGGTTACCAGACGGGAGGTGGGTGAGGGGATGGGTGAAATAGATGATGGGGATTAAGGAGCACACTTGTGATGAGCACCAGGTGTGGTATGGGTGTTAAATCGCTATATTGTATAACTGAAACTAATATTACACTCTATGTTAACTAACTAGAATTTAAACAAAAACTAAGAAAACCCTAATGAAATCTTGTTTTTTGTTTTGATTTTTCATTTTGCACATTTCTTTTACATAGATTATCTAATTTCAGTCTAAGAACAGTACTGAGGTAGTAATAGCCACTGATAGTGAATTGAATCCTTATCAAACAGCTTTTAGTGTACTATCATTTTGTGGTAGACAGCTTTAAGGTGGCTCTCAATGATCTGTTCGTTCTGGTACATCCTGCCCGTGTGTAACTCCTTCCCCGTGAGTATGGGTTGGCACTAGTGACTTCCCTCTAATGAATGAAATACAGCAGAAGTGATGGGATGTCACCTCCGAGGCTGTTACAAAAACGCTGTGCCTTCTGTTTTGGAATCTCTCGCTCTCAGCTCTTGCTCTGGAGAAAGCAAGCTGGAACATCTGGGAGAAGCAGGCTCTGTGAATAGCCCTGTAGAGAGGTCCATGTAGCAATGAAATGAAGTCTCCAGGTAACAGCCAGCTAGGATCTGAGGCTTGTCAACAGCTACATGAATGAGTTTGGAAGCATATCTTCCCCCAGTTGAGTCTCGAGATGTTTGCACTCCTGCTTGACACTTTGACTGCAGCTTTGTGAGAAACCTGAGCCAGTGGAGCCAGCTAAGCCAGGGCCAGATTCCCAGTCCACATACACCGTGGGAAAATCAGTCTATTGTTTTAAGCCATTAGGTTTTGGGGTAATCTGTGCAGCAACAGGTAACTAACACACATTTTAAATTCTCACAATAGCTCTATGATGTAGTACTGTCATGCCAGCCATGTTTAGCAAATGAGGAAATCAGGGTTTAGAGAGGTGAAGTAATTTTCCCAAAGCAAATAGTTAGCAAGTGGCAGAGCTGCTGGCTCACTGGACAGCAGAGCTTGAGCCCTGTGCTGAATTGCCTCCTAGGAGTAAGACAAGATGTAGTTTGACTTAACACAGGGATGATGTGAAGGACAGATTCCAACAGCACACTTGATTTGAGAAACCTTCCTAAAAGGGGTCTAGGGAGGTAGTGCAGGTGTTACTATCTTATTGTGGTGACGACAAACCATACAGCTCACACAGCCAGGAAGTGGGGATGTTCACCTGGCCCTTCAGAGTCTCAGTCTCTGCTCTGTGCTTTCTCACCCTTAGATTCATGCTCCTTTTTTATGAAACAGACAAACCACATGCTGCAAATACACGTTTTATATTATAACAGTAATGTGTGTTGTATAATAACAATATTACAGAACCATCAGCTATTAACTAAATGCACATCAGTGTCTGTGGAAGAAGCGCTTAGTACACTTGAGGCGATGTGAGAGATTATCCAGAAGTCAGTGGGACCTGACATACCTTTTTAGTATGAAGGCATAAATTGCCATGGATGTGCTGGAGAAAATTGCTCCCATCTGCATCGCAGGAGCACTGCCTCTGCTACCAAGCTGAAAACCTAATCAGGTCTTGTGAGCTTTGAGGCTTTGGTTTCCTCTAAAGTCATTTTTCAACCCTTCTTGTAAGGTGCTCCATTTATATATGCGTGACCAAACCCTAGGGTAAGTACATTTTGGTCTTCCAATGCCTTGGGCATAAATTAAGGCCTCAGATGGCCTTAGAAACAAGCTCTATCATGTCACAGAAAGGGTCAGGAGATGACATTGTTTTACTAGTTTATAATCTTTGAAATAAAATATGCTAAAAAATATGCTGGCCAATGTGAGAGTATCTTGTTCATTTATTTGCAAAATTGCTAATTACTAATTAAATATCACATTTAATACTTGATTTTTTAAAAGCATCTGTGTAGGAACTGAATTAGGTTCAGAGGGACAGAATGATCAAATGAAAACATAATGAAAAAGGAAACCCATCTTCTTTCCTTGAATGTTTACTTAAATTGTGCTGGACAATACTTCTGGAGAGATTCATGGTTTACTAAATGCCAAATTCTCATGCAGGTGACAAAGATTTCCCTGAGTAGGACAGAGTTCAACATTAAAATCTGTACTATAATCAAATTTTAAGATATATGCTACTTAAGTTTAAAGTATACTATTCTTGTTCACTTACAGTAATACAGGAGGGAGTTAATTACAACACCCCATTGTGTTCTCAGAAATCGTGGAGGAATAAATATTACAGAATTCATAGGGATGAGTTGGAATGTGGAGTCCTTTCCTGCAGGGACCTCTTTCTCCATCTTCTTCAGATGAGGTGGGCTTTCAATTCTTATTTTTCCTGGACTCTGACAGCTGACAGAATCTTTTTACATTTCTTAGGTCTGTTTTCTGCCCAGTGATTTGCAGGCTTAGTACAAATCCCTACAATTATATTGTTGCTAATCAGGCAACCTATTGGCTTTTGTGTATTTTATAGCTAGACATCTTATTGAATTTCCATATACTCTTTAATGGCATTTTCATTTATTCACTTACGTTTTCCTAGTTGATAATCATATCATCTGTAAGTAATGAGATAGCTACTGTATGATCAGTATTCATAAATTTATGTCACTTCTTTTCTTTTCTTTCTTTCTATTGCATTGATTAGAATGCTCAGAGGAGTGCTAAATAATGGTGTCTTATCTGTATAGGGTTTTATTAATAAGCATGATGTTGGCTATTGTTTGAGAAAGATGTTCTTTTTTTTTTTTAAGATTTTATTTATTAGACAGAGAGAGAGATCACAAGTAGGCAGAGAGGCAGGCAGAGAGAGAGGGGGAAGCAGGCTCACCGCCGAGCAGAGAGTCCGATGCGGGGCTCGATCCCAGGACCCTGAGATCATGACCTGAGCCGAGGCAGAGACTTAACCCACTGAGTCACCCAGGTGCCCCGAGAAAGATGTTCTTAATGTAAATAGCTGTTCCTTTCTATGTCTAGTTAACTAAGAATTTTATTTCTATTCCTAGTTTACTAGTTTACCAGTTTTTTAAAAATTATGATTATATATTGAATTTTGTAAACTTTGGTTCCCTTTGAGATGGTCATCATGTGGTCGATGTGATATTCTTGCTCCTATTTTTAAAGACAATTTGTCTCCCCCATAAAGAGGACTCTGGTAATAAAATACTTGCAACATGACAGCAACATGTTGTCTTGCTTAAAGATTACATGTCTCTAATCAGGTCTGGATTTCTTTGAGAGTAAGTTCCTTTACATATTTTTCTGTTTCTCTGGCTGTAACAAAAACATTAATTTTGTGTGTCCTGCTGACTCCCATAGATCTTCTGCTATGCAAAGTGTGGTTTGCAGACGACCACCATCCCCATCCCCTGGGATTTTGTGAAAAATTTAAATTCTTGGCCTTACCCCACCCTATTGATTAGTAGCTTTGCAGGTGGGGACCATGAACATGAGGCTTAACATGCTTTCCAGGCGATTTTTCTGCACACTAAGATTTGAGAGGCGCCATTATAAAAAGCATGAATCATGACTTTCTAGATGCAGAACTGTTGCAAATGGAACTCCAGAGTCACATCCTAGGACCAGTTGCTTGTCCTGCATGTAAAGAAGGGATTTGTGAGTGGATTCAGGGTGTGGAGATTCAGTGGTTGGAGAAAGTAGCAGGCAAAAGCATTCTTTTTTTTTTATTTTAAAAATATTTAAAAAAACAGTTTATTTATTTATGACAGAGAGAGATAGCAAAAGAGGGAGCACAAGCACTAGAGAGCTGAGCAGGGAGCCTGGTATGGGGCTTGATCTCAAGATCACTGGGATCATGACCTGAGCCAAAGGCAGACACTTAACCACCTAAGCCACACAGGTGCCCCAGCAAAAGCATTCTCTGGGGCTTGAGGATATATCTGACCTGAGGCAATGTTTAGTAAATAAAAGAGAAAAAATTCTTGCCAACAGGGTTCAGGGCAATGGAACTTGGTCTGGACCCATCTCTATTTTCTCCAAGGCCAGGACCATATTCTTCACCTCAGTTCAGGTCAGGATTATTTATACAACACCACACACAGGAATAATAATGATAATTGTAATAATACCTATCATTTCTTCAAGGCTTATGTTGCACTTTTCTTTACTCCTCACTATAGGTCTCTAAGGCAGGAATTGTCATGCACGTTTTAAAGATGGGACAAATTGGGGTGCCTGGGTGGCTCAGTGGGTTAAGCCTCTGCGTTCCGCTCAGGTCATGATCCCAGGGTCCTGGGATCGAGCCCCGCATCAGGTTCTCTGCTCAGCGGGGTGCCTGCTTCCTCCTCTCTCTCTCTGTCTGCCTCTCTGCCTACTTGTGATCTGTCTGTCAAATAAATAAATAAAATCTTAAAAAAAAAAGGAAAACAAGTATTAAAAAAAATAAAGATGGGACAACCGAGGCACAGAGCAAAGAAGTTACTTTAGGTGATTAGGACAAAGTGAAGGGGGAGCATAATATTACAATCAACAGAAGCAAACTGAAGAATTAAATAAGAACACTTACAGAATATCAATGCAATGAAGGCCAAAAAAACTAGTGACATTTTCTTAAAAGGTTATGTTTCTTTTATAATGATGCTTTTGCAGATATAAAAACTATTTCTGAAAGGGGACCAAACTGTGGGAGAAAAAAACAAAATAACACCCAGGAATGGAACTGGGATGGATGCAGAAAATAGCGTAATTTTGCCCTCTCTGGGCCATAGAAATTTTGTGGAGTGGCTCTCGGTAGCCTTTCACTAAATACAATTGTGATAAAGCCGGGAGCAGCAGCCCCAGCACTGAAAGCAAAGATGGTGAATCATTAGGTCAGAGGCAGCATCCCCAGCCCAGGAGCTGCTGTGTTGGATGTGAGAGCAGGAGTCTCCCCAGTAGAACCTGCTCTGAGAGGTTCTTCAAGCTGCCAAGTTTCAGCCAGCCTCCTGTCAAAAGTGTACTGCACAAAATCCCTTTGTGGGGTACTATGTTACTTAATTGAACACACAGAGTTATGAAGAAGAGGTTTTTCCATGAGCAGTTTTTCTGTTATATTTAAGATGTCATGCAGGTCCAATCATAAAAGGAGCAGTTATGGCAAAGTCAAAGTCTGTTTCAAGCGTTAAACGCACACATGCACACACACACACACACACACACACACACACACAGATCCTTTATGATTATTTAAAATCTCCTTTCGAAGACAGTTGGCAGGATACCCTCTCTACCTTCTCATGAGAAATTCTGCATCAAGGGACCTCATATGTTTATAGGAATTCTTGCCTTCCATCCACTTTCAGTGGTTCAAGTGATATATTTACTTGCTAAAATGAGAGGGAGGAAAGACTAAAGGTGAAATGGCAAATTATTCACAACAGTCTGTAAACTCCGTAGTGACTTGGAAACCTGGATATATGAAATAAGTACATGCAGATCTCAGAGTTGGGCGGCACCTGGAAGGTTATCTAATTTAATCCCCTATAGTTGAAGTCCAAATAAACAAATGTCCTGAGATGGACACAGAGACATACTGCCCAGATCCCTCTTTCAAGAAGGAGCTTGGAGCCAGCTGCTGAGATTGGGTCAGCCTTCAGCTGTCTGCTCCTTCTAGGATGTCCTTGGCTGTAGAGAGCTGTCTCTCCTAAGACACTGCTCTTCTTGGGGCAGCTCACAATCAGCGCCTAAGGGAGGAAGGGGCTGGAAAGTCTGATCCTTTTGGTCTAGCTTGGGACAACTTTGAAGGATCACTGTAGCTCAGACTCCCCACAGGGTTGGCTGAGGCTATTATTGGATCAACTCTGCAGCTCAGTTTCTCCCTTAGTCCACCCCTGTTTTCTTGCACCCATTCAGTGTGGTTCTCAAGGGCATTTCCTAATCAACATCAAGCACGATAAACCTCATCTTAGACTATGTTTCTCTTAGAGCATGGAGAACCCAACCTGGGACATGTCCCCAAGCATGCTGTACTTCTCAGTGAGGCAGAGTGCATCCCACACACACAGTCTGTGTTTCAGATAGTGTTGGACAGCTCTCCCGCCAAGTGCCGGAATCTCCTTCTTTGCACATGTTGTTAATTAGAGCCGTCCTCTTGAACCAACCAGAACAAGACTAGGCTGTCTGCATTCTACTTTGTTTATTTCCATTCTCTTGCCCAGAATTCTGTCTTGTACCCTAAAAGGTAAGCCAAAGTTTTAGCTGATTCATTGCCATCTCCTTCTTTTTTGGTAATTGTGAGACAAATTGAAGGGAAAAGCAAATGATTCATAAGTCAACAGTTCAGGAAACATGAAGCAGTTCATGTTTCTTTTTAGGTGACTAACCATTACAGTTTGGGGTGTGAGGGGTGCTTTCGCAGGAGAAAGGGGCAATGGTGGGAGCCAGGGGAGAAACTGTGTCTTTCAAACACAGATTTGTTTCTATCTAATATCTGTATCTTACCATTTCCTTTTTCCACGGTAGCCTTAACTCATCCTGTTCTTGTTTCACTCTCTCCATGTCTCCTGCTACTACCTTGGCTTGGGCTCTCACAATAACTGCTTCTTCCACACTTACTCTCTCCCACTCCATAGTGTGGAGCGAGAGGGAGGTCTTGATAACACCAACCTGATTATTTTGGTCAACAGCTTAAAATACCATAATAAAGCATTATTATAGCAAAAAACTGGCAACAACCCAAATGACCATCCATGGGAAAATGGATCACTTCCTTGTGGCACATTCATAAACACAGTCCTGTATAACAACAGCAATGAGTGAACAGATTACTAGCATAACCATCCACATGAACAAGTCTCATGAATATAACACGAACCAAATCCTGAGAGATATCATTCTACACAATTTATACGGATATAAAGCTCAAAATAATCTATGATGTTAGAATGCAGGGAGGTACATTTAGGGAGGGTGAAGTCATGACTGGGTGGAGACACAAAAGGAACTTGTGCTGTGGCGATGTTCCATTTCTTATCTCGGTGGTGGTTAGTGACATGGGTATGTTCACTTAGAGAAAAGTAACAACTATGATTTGTATGTCTCCCTGTATGAACATTAGTCTTAATAAATACATTTACAAATCCTGTAATTATTCCATCAGGCCTATAAGGTAAAGTCCAAATTCATAGGATCCCCTCAATGACAAACACATTTCTCAAACCTCTCTAGGTATTCTCCTCGTGTATGTTGACTTCACTTAATCTTGTCCCTGAAAGGGACAGCAGGGCCGGTGGTTGAATGATAAATACAGGGTTTTAATGAATGAATGCGGGGTGATAATTGTGGGGCTGATAACACTTACCCTACAGCGCTTTTGTGAGGATGAATATAAGAATGTACATGCAGTTCTTGGCGCAGTTCCTGAAGCATAGCAGACACTCAGCGTATGTTAGCTCCTTCCTCCATTTCCCTCCCACCAGTGCAGATGAATGAACCTATGGTAACTCTGGTCATTATTAGGGTAGTGTTGCTGAAGTCACTTTTTGAGCGGTATGGCCTATATATCTCATTATCCATTTGGTGGAGTTTATTCCCCAAAGACACCCCGACTTGTCTCCAATTCCCCAGAATACAAGTCTTGACACAAATGTGACTTTCTTGGGCAAGCTGTCCCAACAAAACTCATACTTTAATGTTGAAGTCAGATCCCTTGGAAATATCACCACATACCCATTATCTGATAAAGGGATAAAGAACAGCTGCAGCTAAGGAAAGGCATTTCATGGGGTCTGGTTTTACTTTATTTGAGCACTGTAGGTAGAGGGGGTCATTAGAAGGATCTGAGAGTTTTAGAACTGCGAGCTGCTGCTTCTATTGGTTCCTGTTTTTCAAAATATTACCTTCTTGCTATAAAAATGCTTTCTTTCTCATGCCAGATTTCATAAAGACCTTCCATCTGGTCTGTCCTGATAACTAGAATCCTGAGATGTTCACTCCTCTTACAACTTGTACTTTAAAATGATCCAGATGTAGAAGAATTAGGTTTTATAGCTTTTTCTAAAGGATTTTGTCTTCCTAATCCAACAACTGCACGTATTGAGAACTGACCAACAGGAGAGAGCTCTAACAATGAACCTATCACAAGTTTTCTGCTGGCTAGGTTATTTTTCATTTGTCATGTCTTAGGAGAATAAAACCATGACATAAAAGAATTGAAATCTCTTAGAATAAGGACCATAGTGAATCAGGTAATCCATACTGGGCAAGAAAAAAAAGGAGAGAGAGAGTGAGAGAATGAGAAACGAGATTAGAGTCAAACTGTATTAGAAATAGAATTCTCAAGGATTTTACCAATTCGTTGTGATCTAGGAGTATGCCAAATTGATTAAATGATCTTTATAAATTCTGGTCCTTAGTTTCTTAATCCACAAAATGTGGGAAAGGATACTAAATTTTGACAAGTAGATGGGCTATTGATGAAAGACCTTTCACTCCTAGGAGGATGGACTTTGGTAAATTCACTCACCTGGGCCCCAAGCTGTAGGGACCACACAATGACTCAGGGAGGAGGAAACAAGGGAGTAGTTAGCCACTCTAAAGGGTTGCTGCCCCATTTCCCCCTTTCTCTCTCCTATTCACCCATCTGCTCCCCCTTTTTCCTTCCTTGTCTACCCATCTGTTCCCTCCTTGCTCATAGAGCATACTTATCGTCAGTGTTTTCCTGAAATTAATATTCATATAATTTCATATGTAGAAGAATGTGGGAGGTGGAGAAAAAAGGACAGTACAGCATAAGATGCCCTGAGATGGCCTTGACAGCATATGGTATGAACAATAAATCCCCATTTGATTGAAATTCACGTCTTGAGCATCTTCAAGCTTATTTTCTCATGTAAATAAGCCTATAGAAGTGGAGGAAAGACCTCCCCCTATTAAAATATTAGCTTTAGATCTTTTACTTGTAAAGGGTAGCGTAGAAATAAAATGCTAAGAAGGACCACAGACACATGGGAAAAAAATGGCATGTGCATAAAGGTAAGGTCTAGGGAATCAGACGTTTGAGCCACAAGAAGATAACCCAATGGTCAGGGCCTACTGTTTTCTGTAAAGGGATGTATTTTTGATTTGAAGCCTTGGACTCTTGGTAGTGGTGGTTGTGGTGGTGTAATATGCTGATGGGAAGGAGCTTCAGCCAGTTGGGGCAAGGTGCTGCTGGTGGTAATCTCACTTTGCTCTCCAATTATAGTCTCATCAAACAGCAGGGAATGGGAATATACTGCAGTGTCACCTGAGCTAAATGTGTGTCCTAGATTTTCTTTCTTCCTAAATACTCTCTCTGAGACATCTTGACTTGGTTATTTACCTCAAAAGAAAAGAAATTTATTTACATAATTGATGCTGACCAGGCATCAGTAAGAAGAAATGGGGAGCAAATATTTTAATAGGTACCGAAATGGCTAACAAAGGTGCCATCAGGGTGAGTTTCAAGGGAGGTCATGGTTTACGCATGAACCTGTGCCCAAGAGAACTGTGTGTCTGGGAGGATACTCAGAAGCTCCTGGCCTAGGAATATGCCCCCAAATAAAGTCACCACGGGCAGAAGAAGAAATGTAAGCTTGAGTTTACTGTCGGTGATGTTGATTCCTGTGGAATTTTAAATTTGCCAGCTGATAGATATAAATGTTCAATTTGAACACTTTTTAATATAAAAATAGTCTGTGACATCTTCATCCCTGGAAATCTTTATGAAAGGAACAATTACCATCTAAAGGAATATTTAGGCATGCATTTGCCAAGGCCCCGAGAACCAGAGTTTTGGCTACATTATTTATCGAGCTCCTTTCCGGCTCTGTCATTACAAGTCTCAATTTATATAGAGATCTGTAGTGGTCCCTGGGTTTCAAAAGCCCATATCAGGTGATGATGACATAATAGTTAAGTTTTATCAACAATGATGAGTCAGGGTTTGAATGAGTTTCTCTGTGTAGTTCTCTAGTGATGAACTATCTAGGCAGAAGTACTTCTCCCACCTCTAGGCAGCAAAATGGTTCATTGTGGAGGTGCTATGCAATTTCAGAAATAAGCAACACATTTTGCTTTAAACATGGTGCAGAAATTGAACCGAGTCCCACTCGGGAGGCTTGCTTCATTTTCACGGTTCTGTGGTCTAGGAGCTGAAGTTCTGAAGGGAAGAGAAAGGCAGGCAGGCATATTTTTTTGCACTTTTTTAGTGGGCCTCAAAAGCCTCTGCTCACTTCTTTGTTGAAGATGGGTCATCTCATTTAATTCAGCAAGAATACATGTGCACCAGCAAGTGCAGAAAGGCTGGCTCATGATTTCCTCTCTGTATTTCAAACATGTATTTCAAAGTTATTTCCAATATGCTCCCCATGGAAGAGGCTGCTCAAGCGACCCAGGCCCCTGCTTCCTGCTTTCCAAACTGTTAAGTCAGGGAAACCTCAGACTCATGGGTCATCCTGGGTGTATAAGGTCAGGCACATTATATCCACATGTGTAACCACAGAAAAATGTGACCCAGAGCAATGTCAAGTTCAGAATAGGAGCATAAACTGTTGGAGTCTGGGGTACAAGAAGAATGGTAGATGAACACCACATATTTGGGGAAAACACCCCGCCCCAACTCATTTGACCATCTATTATTCCCTCCTGGGCTCAGAGAGATTTGGTGCAGGAGGCAGGGAAGGACAGTGAGGAAGGTTAGGAAGAAGCATCCTGGGATGCTGACACCCTCTGCCTCATTCTTTGGACTCAAGGACAAGCAGGGTTGAGTTGAATCCAAAATTGGACAAAGCCCCCCAAAATAAAAAAATGCTAAAGTATATATATTTTAACTATGCGAAACCATGTATCGTCCTGTGATAAGAGCAGAAACCCCTTCCATTTAGCCTGGATGCCTTTTCGTCTTCATTAAGCAGGAGGCCAGTCTCTCACCTTGCAGTACTGGGTGGAAATAGCTAAAGATCAAACTTCCTGTCTCAACTCTCACTTTCCAGGTTTATTTTGTAATTTAAGAAAATGAGTCAACCCCATCACCTGCCCACCTGGGTATTTTCTTTATCAGGACTAAGCACATCATTATTTTCTGAGGGCTGGAGAAACCACACCGTCCTTTGTAATCAAAGGTTTTTCAATCAGCGTTGGCTTTGAAATCACCTCGTCCTCCAGCGGTCCTCGCCGCACACCCATCTCCGCGTGATTTCCACTCAAGTTTTTTTTCTCCTGGCACCCCTCCCACATTCATTTCGTCTTTAAGCTGCCTCAAATCCTTTTGCAAGGAAGCAGGATAAAATTCTTAAACCACAGTTATACACAATGTCGACACTCAGCTTCACACATTTGAGGGTTGTCTGACCGAGAAATGCGTTCCTCACTAAGAGGGTCCAAGGGCAGGCACAGTGCCCAGGCGACCCCCGCAGTCTATCTCCCCCCGTGCTCCCCACCCCCGCTACCTTTGCACCTCAGAGGGGGCAAAAATCGCTAAAGCAGCGCTTGAGCCCATCACCCGAGGAGGGCGTGAGCAGGAAGCCGAGATCGTCCCCGGCAGCGTGCGCCCCTCACCTTGTGGACCGTGCGTGCAGCCGCGTCGCACTGGGTGACCTGGGGCGTCCCGCTGGTTCCCGAAGTCTCACTCCGAAAACGCTCGGTGCTCTCCTGAGCTTTATCAAAGCACAGCTTCTCTCAACATCCGGCTCTTGGGCACGCTGGGCTCAGGGGCAAGGGCCCCTCGAGCGTCCTTTGCCCGCGCCGGTGCCCCCAGGCTGCAGCGAGAAGGAGCCAGGAGCGGGGCGCGCTGGGCAGCCGGTGGCGCTGCGCTTTGAGAAGTCTGGGCGCCCCGACTGGAAGAGGAGGCGAGAGCGAGAGCGGGGAGGAGGAGGAGGAGGAGCGGAGCAGGAGCAGGAACAAGAACAAGAACAGGAGCAGGGGGCAGTCTACTGAATCACCCGGCAGGTTGCAGGCACTCAGGACGCCACTGAACGGCGAAGGGGGTGGGAGGGACGAAAAGGTGAGCCGGGTTGCAATGCGGGCGGTGGCTGCGGAGGAGAACTCGAGGGTCGGAGCTCCGAGGTGTTTCAGGTCTTGCCTAGGCTGTAAAAGAAAAATTCTGGAGCGGATGGTGCCCTCAGGGCTCCCGGTTGCAAACACTAGAGGGCAGCGCTGTCCATGCTATAAGCCTGGCCTATGGGTTTGGTGGTGTGGACGCGCGTCCCACATCCAGAGCCCTTTGTTGGGGACAGCCGAGGAGGGGAAGGGTCCAGGTGGTCCAAGGAAAGGCAGATCTTCTACGCCTCTTCTGTCGCCAGCCTTGGCTGTAGAGAGAGGAAATACAGTCGTTGGCAGGTTCGCAGTTTGCCTCTCTGTGGCTCCTCCAGGCAAACCCCACGGAAGAGAATTACTCATCTTTCCTTGAGGGGAAAATTACAGTCAACACTCACAGGGTGCTTTAAGGAGTTGGATGAGAAGAAGAGGGTGAGGAAGAAGTAGGGGAACGTTGGGGTGGGGAAAAGTGGAAGGCGGCAGAGAAGTAGAGAAAACAAGAGGAGAGAAGGGGAAGTGATGGAGGTGGTATTTCAGGTTGGCAAGTTCTCTGTGCTATTCCCAGTGTTCCAGGGGTATCCACCTGCTGCAAGGTGAGAGCAGCTGACTGGAGAGGGACTTTAGAGAATCCTGACACTGCTGAAGGAAGCTTCCTGAGGGTCAGTGGGTTGTTTCCCAGAAGGAACTTGGGTAGCTCTGAAATCTTGAACCTTTTTATGGATTGATTCCATGATATTTTGGGAGAAAAAAAAAATCAGATTATTTGAACTACAACCCTGGCAGATGGGAGAGGAGAAACGAGGAGTTATAAAATAGAATAGCAAATCTTATGCGGACTATATGATCTGTAGACAGCCTGACACAAACTGAAAGGACTTTCGAACCTCTATAGACAACCCACATAGTTCCCCGAATACCTGCCTCACACTTGCCCTTCTAGTGTGTGGTTTAATGGCTGAATTGAGAAGGCTTTATTTGATTTTATGTTTTGGTAGCTTGGCTTCTCTAACACAAATGAAATCCTTCTAAAATTCAGGACGTAAGCGCGCACGCCCTTCTTCCTGGTTTCTGAAGGGCCTCTCAGGATCAGCAGGGGCTGGGTGGTGGTGTGAAGGGGAACAGCACAAAAAAGAGGAAGGAAGGTTGAATTGTGATTTGCTTTTTTGTTAATCCTAAGAGAAAAGGCTTTAGTGTACTAAAACCAAACAGGAGGATGGGATGGAAGGGTGTTTTCCTACCAAAGAAAGGTAGTACTTCTAAGACATCAGTTTCAACTGTGTTTAATGATAGACCTGTTATGTAAAAACAAACAGAACAAGAATCCTTCCTCATTTTAGAAAGGAACCTCATAGGATTATAGTTCTATTTTGGCAACTCTGGAATCCTTCCAAAAGACGAATAAAATTTGAGTTCATTTTGGTCTTTTTTTTTTTTTAAAGGAAATTAGTTTACTTATTCTTTGATCATTACAGGTTAGCAATTATGGAAACATAACATTATACATTTGGAAACTCTCCTGAATATACCTCAGCATACCCTGGCTTTGGCAGATTTTAGCTTCATGAAGTTCATGGTTATCCTCAAGCTATTAATTAATTTCTAGGATATACTTTACCAGTTTTAATGAAACTCAACTTCTGCTTAATAGAAGCTGATAATTCAATTTGTGGATTGCCCATTTAAATTTCCGTGGGGCTCTTTGGGTACTTTAAGATTGTGGGTACATGTAAATTACATGCTGATTTCATAATGGAGAATCATTGTCAATTAAAAATATAATCTATAAAGATATTGGGTAGAGCCTTGGGCACATGGCGTAACAAATTTATCAACTGTGGTGAGAACCTGAAAGTCATTATGAAGGAATGAATTGATCAAATTCATTCATTCTTTCAAAAATGTTGGTAAACATCTACCCTGTATCAGGTTTGAGCCAACTTCTAGGAATACAATAAAGAAGACACAGTTTCTATTTTGATGCACCATAAAATCTAGTGGGAAGACTGATTCACAAAATAACAAAGCCAATCCTAAGTAACAGTTGGAAGAAGGGAAAATAGAGTGTTCTGTGGAAACACAAAGGAGAGCACTCTAATCCAGCCTTGAGTATTAGGGAAAACTGGATGGAGGTGCAGGTGGTGGTTGTGTGTGTATAGGAGAAGGGGTGGTTGGTAGTGGGAGTGGATGGGGTGTGGGAAAAATGATGAACAATAACTTGTGTTTATCCCCAAAACATGTCTTAATCCTATTTGTTAGCATTCTGCTAGGATGCTGGGAACTTACTTAAATATATGAGGAAGCAAGCATACACATGTTGCATTTTCCTCACAGGAATTAGACTAGACTATTCTTAAGGTAGGGACTATGTATGACTTTTTCATGTGCTCATTATAGAGAAAAGTCAAGACTCTTGCCTGTAGTTTCCTACCTCCACTGTGGAAGTGGAAATAAAATGGAAAAGGAAGGAGTTGTGATGGGAAGGAGCTCATGCTTACTGAGTTTACACAGTCCTAGGTTCTCTCCATATGGTGTCCCACCAAACAATCCCAACAACCCTGTGACATATTTCTTATCTCTTTCACTGTTGCCTTTTTTTTTTTTTTTGTTAGAGAGAGAATGCGGGTGGTGGGGGAGGGAGGGCAGAGGGAGAAAGGGAGAATCTTAAGCAGATGCCGGGCTTCATCTCACAACCCTGAGATCATGACCCACAGAAATCAAGAGTCAGAAAAAAAAATTAAAAATTAAAAAATTTTTAAAAAAGAGTCAGATATTTAACCGACTGAGTCACCAGGTGACTCTTTACTGCTGCTTTTAAAGAATGAACTTCAAATTGCATTCAATGTTCATGGTTATAGGATCAATCATTTCTATTCATATTCCATTTGCTAAAGTAAGTCATATGGCTGAGTATACTTCCTCCAAGGAGGGCTTCACGTAGAGATGGGCGTGATAGTGACAAACTATGGTGAACAAGTTATCAATTGACAACAGTCTCCAGGGATGCTTTTGAATGAAGGTAATTTCTCTTTAAAATATTTGTCATTATCGGGACGCCTGGGTGGCTCAGTTGGTTAAGCAGCTGCCTTCTGCTCAGGTCAAGATCCCAGTGTCCTGGGATCGAGTCCCACATCGGGCTCCTTGCTCCGCGGGGAGCCTGCTTCCCCCTCTGCCTCTGCCTACCACTCTGTCTGCCTGTGCTCGCTCGCTCTCTCTCTAACAAATAAATAAATTTTTAAAAAAATTGTCATTATCAAACTATGAAAAGAGCCTGAGTGACCAATGACTGGTTAATGAATAAAGAAGATGTTTTTTATATATATATATATATATATATATATATAAATATATATATTATATATATAAATATATATATATTTACAAATATATATTTATATATTTAATGGAACATTACTCAGCCATAAAAAGGAATGAAATCTTGCCATTTGCAATGATGTGGTTGGAGCTAGAGAGCATTATGCTAAGTGAAATAAGTCAGAGAAAGACAAATACCATATGATTTCACTCATATGTGGAATTTAAGGAACAAAACAGGTGAACATATAGGTAGGGGGAAAAAAGAAAAGAGAGAGAGGGAAATAAACCATAAGAGACCCTTGAGGACAGAGAACAGACTGAGGGTTGATGGAGGGAGGTGGGTGGGAGATGGGGAAGTTGGATGATAGGTATTAAAAAGGGCACTTATGGGGTACCTGGGTGGCTCAGTCAGTTAAGTGTCTGCTTCAGTTCAGGTCATGATTCCAGGGTCCTAGGATCAAGCCTCACATAGGGCTCCCTGCTCAGCGGGGAGCCTGCTCTGGCTCTCCCACTGCCCCTCCCCCTGCTTGTGCTCTCTCTCTCTCAAATAAATAAAATCTTTGAAAGAAAAGTATAAAAAAAAAAAAAAAAACGAAGGCGCTTGTTAGGATGAGCACTGGGTGTTGTATGTAAGTGATCCGTCACTGAATTCTACTCCTGAAACCAGGATTGTATTGTATGTTAACTAACTAGAATTTAAACAAAGATGTAAAAGAAAAAAAAAATCATTGACTCTATTGGCTAATGGTATTCACCAACCTTAGGTTATAAGGAACAAAATAATGAATCTAGGCTGACTAACTTAATTGATGATTATATGTCATCAGGATCCAAACTTTACAGGTACAGTTGGCCTTGCTCTAAAAAAAAGCTCTGTTCTCTGGGCATCCACTGGCTAATGCTCCATGCCTTATTTCCATAAGGGAATAACTAAGACGGAATAGGTGGGTAAGGAGAACCCTGTCATGGAACTAAACCTCAAGCTCTAGTGGTATCGGCAGTGGCTCATGACCAACAAGCTTCTTCACTGGAAGTGATCATGAGAAGCAGCTCACTCAGTGAAGAGTAGAAATATCCCATTTCCAATAAATATTTCTTAAACACCTCCAGCCAAGAAATTTGAAATACATATGTCTGGTCCCTCCCTCAAGGAGCTCCAAAGTTAAGGTAAGAGAAAGCTCTTGCATGAATTAGTATACAAAATTGCTGAAGGAGCAGAGAAGCCTCCGAGAAGGAACTGGAGCTAAGCTGAATTTGGAAAGAACGTGCAGGGTATGACTAGGCCCTCTCTGTGAATGGCTAGTCTTTCTGTCTCAGTGCCTGCCTTCTGCCTTCAGGGAAGAGGAGAACTCTGGGGTAAATACTTTGCCTAAAGATATACACGTGGCTTAGCTGAAATTTAAATCCATGACTGGCTCTGAAGATACTGCAATGTGTTCCAGGGATGGGCTGATGGAGTGCTGAGGAGGAGAAGAGATTATGGGACTTGTTTAGAGGACTCAGTTGGCTGTTGGACTCAGACTCACCAAAGCAGGGTATTTCTGTGGCAGAATTTGGCAGTGAGGATGTGTGTATGTGGGGTGTTGTGTAGACCAATCAGAGAGTGCCTTAAGATATGTTTATTATTACTTATTATTATTAGCTATATTACTTTGCATAGAGATTTGCAACTCTCAAAACATTTCCACTGTCTCCACAAAACCCAACAATTTCAAATCATTTTTTTTAATTTATTTTTTATTTTTAATTAATTAATTAATTAATTTACATTTTACATTTCTTTCTTTCTTTCTTCCTTTCATTCTTTCTTTCTTTTGCCCAATGAACATGTTTTATTATATACATTCCCTTAATCTATAGAACAGTATTGCCTTTTCCCTGGCTAACATCTCCAACTCTATCCAGCCATTCTTGGGCTGCATTACCCTTGGTAATTTTTATTTTTTAAAATTTATTAATAAACATATAATGTATTTTTAGCCCCAGGGGCACAGGTCTGATTTACACATTTCACAGCACTCATCATAGCACACACCCTCCCCAATGTCCATATCCCCACCGCCCTCTCCCATCACCCCTCCCCCCTCTCCCGTCACCCCTCCCCCCAGCAACAATCAGTCTGTTTTTTGAGACTGAGTCTTTTATGGTTTATCTCCCTCCCGATCCCATCTTCTTTCACTTTTTCTTTTCCTACCCCCCAAACCCCCACATTGCATCTCCACTTCCTCATATCAGGGAGATCATATGATAGTTGTCTTTCTCTAATTGACTTATTTCGCTAAGCATAATACCCTCTAGTTCCATCCACATCGTCGCAAATGGCAAGATTTCATTTCTTTTCAGGGCTGCATAGTATTCCATTGTATATATATACCACTTCTTCTTTATCCATTACTCAGTTGCTGGACATTCTAGGTTCTTTCCATAGTTTGGCTATTGTGGACAATGCTGCTAAAAACATTCGGGTGCACGTGCCCCTTCGGAGCATCACGTTTGTATCTTTAGGATATATACTCAGTAGTGCAATTGCTGGGTCATAGGGTAGCTCTATTTTCAGTTTTTTGAGGAACCTCCACACTGTTTTCCAGAGTGGTTGCACCAGCTTGCATTCCCACCAACAGTGTAGGAGGGTTCCCCTCTCTCTGTATCCTTGCCAGCATCTGTCATTTCTTGACTTATTAATTTTAGCCATTCTGACTGGTGTGAGGTGGTATCTCATTGTGGTTTTGATTTGTATTTCCCTGATGCTGAGTGATGTGGAGCACTTTTTGATGTGTCTGTTGGCCATCAGGATGTCTTCTTTGCAGAAATGTCTGTTCATGTCCTCTGCCCATTTCTTGATTGGATTATTTGTTCTTTGGGTGTTGAGTTTGATAAGCTCTTTATAGATTTTGGATACTAGCCCTTTATCTGATATGTCGTTTGCAAATATCTTCTCCCATTCTGTCAGTTGTCTTTTGGTTTTGTTAACTGTTTCCTTTGCTGTGCAAAAGCTTTTGATCTTGAGGAAGTCCCAATAGTTCATTTTTGCCCTTGCTTCTGTTGCCTTTGGCGATGTTCCTAGGAAGAAGTTGCTGTGGTTGAGGTCAAAGAGGAGAGGTTGATGCCTGTGTTCTCCTCAAGGATTTTGATGGATTCCTTTCTCACATTTTGAGGTCCTTCATCCATTTTGAGTCTATTTTCATGTGTGGTGTAAGGAAATAGTCCAATTTCATTTTTCTGCATGTGGCTGTCCAATTTTCCCAGCACCATTTGTTGAAGAGGCTGTCTTTTTTCCATTGGACATTCCTTCCTGCTTTGTTGAAGATTAGTTGACCATAGAGTTGAGGGTCGATTTCTGGGATCTCTATTCTGTTCCATTGGTCTATGTGTCTGTTTTTGTGCCAGTACCATACTGTCTTGATGATGACAGCTTTGTAATAGAGCTTGAAGTCTGAAATTGTGATGCCACCAACTTTGGCTTTCTTTTTCAATATTCTTTTGGCTATTTGAGGTCTTTTCTGGTTCCATATAAATTTTAGGATTATTTGTTGTATTTCCTTGAAAAAAATGGATGGGATTTTGATAGGGATTGCTTTAAATGTGTAGATTGCTTTAGGTAGAATAGACATTTTCATAATATTTGTTCTTCCAATCCATGAGCATGGAACATTTTTCCATTTCTTTGTGTCTTCCTCAATTTCTTTCATGAGTACTTTATAGTTTTCTGAGTATAGATTCTTTGCCTCTTTGGTTAGGTTTATTCCTAGGTATCTTATGGTTTTGGGTGCAATTGTAAATGGGATTGACTCCTTAATTTCTCTTTCTTCTGTCTTGTTGTTAGTGTAAAGAAATGCAACTGATTTCTCTGCATGGACTTTATATTCTGACACTACTGAATTCCTGTATAAGTTCTAGCAGTTTTGGAGTGGAGCCTTTTGGGTTTTCCACATACAATATCATATCATCTGCAAAGAGTGATAGTTTGACTTCTTCTTTGCCGATTTGGATGCCCTTAATTTCTTTTTGTTGTCTGATTGCTGAGGCTAGGACTTCTAGTACTATGTTGAACAGCAGTGGTGATAACGGACATCCTTGCCGTGTTCCTGACCTTTGCGGAAAAGCTTTCAGTTTTCCTCCCTTGAGAATGATATTTGCAGTGGGTTTTTCATAGATGGCTTTGATAATATTGAGGTATGTGCCCTCTATCCCTACACTTTGAAGAGTTTTAATCAGGAAGGGATGCTGCACTTTGTCAAATGCTTTTTCAGCATCTATTGAGAGTATCATATGGTTCTTGTTCTTTCTTTTATTAATGTATTGTATCACATTGATGGATTTGTGGATATTGAACCAACCTTGCAGCCCTGGAATAAATCCCACTTGGTCGTGGTGAATAATCCTTTTAATGGACTGTTGAATCCTATTGGCTAGTATTTTGGTGAGAATTTTTGCATCTGTGTTCATCAAGGATATTGGTCTGTAATTCTCTTTTTTGATGGGATCCTTGTCTGGTTTTGGGATCAAGGTGATGCTGGCCTCATAAAATGAGTTTGGAAGTTTTTCTTCCATTTCTATTTTTTGGAACAGTTTCAGGAGAATAGGAATTAATTCTTCTTTAAATGTTTGGTAGAATTCCCCTGGGAAGCCGTCTGGCCCTGGACTTCTGTTTGGTTGGAGATTTTTGATGACTGTTTCAATCTCCTTACTGGTTATGGGTCTGTTAAGGTTATCTATTTCTTCCTGGTTCAGTTGTGGTAGTTTATATGTCTCTAGAAATGTATCCATTTCTTCCAGATTGTCGAATTTGTTGGCATAGAGTTACTCATAGTATGTTCTTATAATTGTATTTCTTTGGTGTTGGTTGTGATCTCTCCTCTTTCATTCATGATTTTATTTATTTGCATCCTTTCTCTTTTCTTTTTGATAAGTCTGGCCAGGAGTTTGTCAATCTTATTAATTCTTTCAAAGAACCAGCTCCTAGTTTCGTTGATTTGTTCTATTGTTTTTTTGGTTTCTGTTTCATTGATTTCTGCTCTGATCTTTATGATTTCTCTTCTCCTGCTGGGTTTAGGCTTTCTTTGTTTTTCTTTCTCCAGCTCCTTTAGGTGTAGGGTTAGGTTGTGTACTTGAGACCTTTCTTGTTTCTTGAGAAAGACTTGTACCACTATATATTTTCCTCTTAGGACTGCCTTTGTTGTGTCCCACAGATTTTGAACTGTTGTGTTTTCATTATCATTTGTTTCCATGAATTTTTTCAATTCTTCTTTCATTTCCTGGTTGACCCATTCATTTTTTAGAAGGATGCTGTTTAGTCTCCATGTATTTGGGTTCTTTCCAAATTTCTTCTTGTGATTGAGTTCTAGCTTCAGAGCATTGTGGTCTGAAAATATGCAGGGAATGATCTCAATCTTTGATACTGGTTGAGACCTGATTTATGACCCAGGATGTGGTCTATTCCGGAGAATGTTCCATATGCACTAGAGAAGAATGTGTATTCTGTTATTTTGGGATGGAATGTTCTGAATATATCTGTGATGTCTATCTGGTCCAGTGTGTCATTTAAGGCCTTTATTTCCTTGTTGACCTTTTGCTTAGATGATCTGTCCATTTCAGTGAGGGGAGTGTTAAAGTCCCCTACTATTATTGTATTACTGTCGATGTATTTCTTTGATTTTGTTATTAATTGGTTTATATAGTTGGCTGCTCCCATGTTAGGGGCATAGATATTTAAGATTCTTAGGTCTTCTTGTTGGACAGACCCTTTGAGTATGATATAGTGTCCTTCCTCATCTCTTATTATAGTCTTTGGCTTAAAATCTAATTGATTCGATGTAAGGATTGCCACCCCAGCTTTCTTCCGATGTCCATTAGCATGGTACATTGTTTTCTACCCCCTCACTTTAAATCTGGAGGTGTCTTTGGGTCTAAAATGAGTTTCTTGTAGGCAGCATATTGATGGGTTTTGTTTTTTTATCCATTCTGATACCCTGTGTCTTCTGATTGGGGCATTTAGCCCATTAACATTCAGGGTAACTATTGAGAGATATGAATTTACTGCCATTGTATTGCTTGTTACTTATATTGTCTCTGTTTCTTTCTGATCTACTACTTTTAGGGTCTCTCTTTGCTTAGAGGACCCCTTTCAATATTTTCTGTAGAGCTGGTTTGGTGTTTGCCAATTCCTTCAGCTTTTGTTTGTCCTGGAAGCTCTTTATCTTTCCTTCTATTTTCAATGATAGCCTAGCCGGATATAGTATTCTTGGCTGCATGTTTTTCTCGTTTAGTGCTCTGAATATATCATGCCAGTTCTTTCTGGCCTGCCAGGTCCCTGTGGATAAGTCTGCTGGCAATTTAATGTTTTTACCCTTGTATGTTACAGACTTCTTAACCTGGGCTGCTTTCAGGATTTTCTCTTTGTCGCTAAGACTTGTAAATTTTACTATCAGGTGATGGGGTGTGGACCTATTTTTATTGATTTTGAGGGGCATTCTTAGCATCTCCTGGATTTTGATGTTTGTTCCCTTTGCCATATTAGGGAAATTCTCTCCAATAATTGTCTCCAATATACCTTCTGCTCCCCTCTCTCTTTCTTCTTCTTCTGGAATCCCAATTATTCTAGTATATGTGCTGCCGAAGCGAGCACTGGAATCCCAATTATTCTAATAATCACTTATCTCTCGAATTCTCTCCTCGTGGTCCAGTATTTGTTTGTCTCTCTTTTGCTCAGCTTCTTTATTGTCTGTCATTTGGTCTTCTATGTCACTAATTCTTTCTTCTGCCTTATTTATCCTACCAGTGAGAGCTTCCATTTTTGATTGCACCTCATTAATAGATTTTTTGATTTCAACTTGGTTATATTTTAGGTCTTTTATTTCTCCATAAAGGGCTTTAATCTCTCTGGAGAGAGTTTCTCTAATATCTTCTATGCCTTTTTTGAGCCCGGCTAGAACCTTGAGAACCGTCATTCTGAACTCTAGATCTGTCATTTTACCAATGTCTGTATTGATTAGGTCCCCAGCCTTTGGTACTGCCTCTTGTTCTTTTTTTTGTGGTGACTTTTTCCGCCTTGTCATTTTGTCCAGATAAGATTTGCTTTCTCCTCCTCTGGAATTCTGCTGTTCTCCTTGGTGAGTGAAGTTGGTCTTGGCTGGGTTTCTTGTTGATCTTCTGGGGGTAGGGGCCTGTTGTAGTGATTTTCAAGTGTCTTTGCCCCAGGCGGAATTGTACCGCCCTTACCAGGGGCCGGGCTAAGTAATCCACTTGGGTTTGCTTTCGGGAGCTTTTGTTCCCTGAGCACTTTCTGTAGAGTTCCGGAGGATGGGAATGAAAATGGCGGCCTCCCAGTCTCTGGCCCAGAGGAGCCGAGAGCTCGGGGTCCCGCTCCTCAGTGTGCCCTCAGAGAAAAGCGCCCAACTGCCCCCGTCTCCCTGGCCTCTGGTCGCGCTTGGAGAAAAGCTCTTGGTCGCTTCTGTCTCCCTGGCCTCCAGCTGCACGCTTGGAGAAAAGTGCTCAGTCACTCTGTCTCCCTGGCCTCTGGCCATGCTCCGAGCTCACCCAGCCTGTGACCGGTTCAAGGTAATCCCGAGCTGAGAGCTCACTCCTCGGCTTTGTCGCTGTAGCTGGCTTCCCTGCTCTAATACCTGTGAGCTCTGTGACACTCAGACACTCCCAGTCCTTCTGTGATCCCACGGGACCTGGGCTTCCGCTGACCCCGCATGGGCTTGCCCCCGGTTTAGCCTCTGGAGCAATGTCCCTCCGTGGAGCAGACTTTTAAAAGTCCTGATTTAGTGCTCCGTTGCTCTGCCACTTGCCGGGAGCTGGCCCCTCCCCCCACGGTCTATCTTCCTGTCACTTTGGATTCACTTCTCCGCAGGTCCTACCTTTCAGAAAGTGATCAATTTTCTGTTTCTAGAATTGTTGCTCTTCTTCTCTTTGATTTCCCATTGGATTTGTAGGTGTTCGCAATGGTTAGATAAGCTATCTAGCTGATCTCCTGCTACCTGATGTCATCTCAGCCTGCTACTTCTCCGCCATCTTGACTCCTCTCCCTCTTTCTTTCTTTCTTTATTTCTTTTCAGTGTAACAGAATTCATTGTTTATGCACCACAGCCAGTGCTCCATGCAATATGTGCCCTCTGTAATACCCACCACCTGGCTCCCCCAACCTCCCACCCCCCACCCCTTCAAAACTCAGATTGTTTTTCAGAGTCCATAGTCTCTCATGGTTCATCTCCCCCTCCAATTTCCCTCAACTCCTTCTCCTCTCCATCTCCCCATGTCCTCCATGTTATTTCTTATGCTCCACAAATCAGTGAAACCATATGATAATTGACTCTCTCTGCTTGACTTATCTCACTCAGCATAATCTCTTCCAATCCCGTCCATGTTGATAGAAACTTTGGGTATTCATCCTTTCTGATGGAGGCATAATACTCCATAGTGTATATGGACCACATCTTCCTTATCCATTTGTCCATTGAAGGGCATCTTGGTTCTTTCCACAGTTGGCAACTGTGGCCACTGCTGCTATGAACATTGGGGTACAGATGGCCCTTCTTTTCACTCCATCTGTATCTTTGGGGTAAATACCTAGTAGTGCAATTGCAGGGTCATAGGGAAACTCTATTTTTAATTTCTTAAGGCATCTCCACACTGTTCTCCAAAGTGGCTGCACCAACTTGCATTCCCACCAACAGTGTAAGAGGGTTCCCCTTTCTCCACATCCTCTCCAACACACATTATTTACTGTCTTGTTAATTTTGGCTATTCTAACTGGTGTAAGATGGTATCTCAATGTGGTTTTGATTTGAATCTCCCTGGTGGCTAGTGATGATGAACATTTTTTCATGTGTCTGTTAGCCATTTGTATGTCTTCATTGGAGAAGTGTCTGTTCATGTATTCTGCCCATTTTTTGACATGATTATCTGTTTTGTGTGTGTTGAGTTTGAAGTGTTCTTTATAGATCCTGGATATCAGCCCTTTCTCTGAATTGTCATTTGCGAATATCTTCTCCCATTCTGTGGGTTGCCTCTTTGTTTTGTTGACTGTTTCCTTTGCTGTGCAGAAGCTTTTGATCTTGATGAAGTCCCAAAAATTCATTTTCGCTTTTGTTTCCTTTGCCTATGGAGACATATCTTGAAAGAAGTTGCTGTGGCTGATGTTGAAGAGGTTACTGCCTATGTTCTCCTCTATGATTCTGATGTATTCCTGCTTCACATTGAGGTTTTTTTTTATCCAATTCGAGTTTATCTTTGTGTATGGTGTGAGAGAATGGTCGAGTTTCATTCTTTTACATATAGCTGTCCAATTTTCCCAGCATCATTTATTGAAGAGATTGTCTTTTTTCCACTGTGTATTTTTTCCTGCTTTGTTGAAGATTATTTGACCATAGAGTTGAGGGTCCATATCTGGGCTCTCTACTCTGTTCCACTGATCTATGTGTCTGTTTTTATGCCAGCATCATGCTGTCTTGGTGATCGTAGCTTCGTAGTAAGGCTTGAAATCAGGCAACGTGTTGGTCCCAGTTTTGTTTTTCTTTTTCAACATTTCCTTAGCAATTCAGGGTCTCTCCTGATTCCATACAAATTTTAGGATTGTTTGCTCCAGCTCTTTGGAAAATACCAGTGAATTTTGATTGGAATGGCATTGAAAGTATAGATTGCTCTAGGCAGTATAGACATTTTAACAATGTTTATTTTTCCAATCCATGAACATAGAATGGTCTTCCATCTTTTTGTGTCTTCTTCGATTTCTTTCATAAGTGTTCTGTAGTTCCTCGAGTATAGATCCTTTACCTCTTTGGTTAGGTTTATTCCCAGGTATCTTATGGTTTTTGATGCTATAGTAAATGGAATCAATTCTCTAATTTTCCTTTCTGTATTTTCATTGTTAGTGTATAAGAAAGCAACTGATTTCTGGACATTGACTTTGTATCCTGCCACGTTACTGAATTGCTGTATGAGTTCTAGTAATTTGGGGGTGGAGTCTTTCAGGTTTTCCATATAAATTATCATGTCATCTGCAAAGAGAGAGAGTTTGACTTCTTCATTGCCAATCTGAATACCTTTAATTTCTCTTTGTTGTCTGATTGCTGTTGCTAGGACTTCTAATACTATGTTGAACAAGAGTGGTGAGAGTGGGCATCCTTGTCATGTTCCTGATCTCAATGGAAGGCTGTGAGCTTTTTCCCATTGAGGATGATATTTGCTGTGAGTTTTTCATAGATAGACTTTATGAAGTTGAGGAATGTTCCCTCTATCCCTATACTTTAAAGCATTTTAATCAGGAATGGATGCAGGATTTTGTCAGATGCTTTTTCAGCATCGATTGAGAGGACCATATGGTTCTGCTCTCTTCTCTTAGTGATTTGTTCTATCACATTGATTGATTTGTGAATGTTGAATCATCCTTGCTACCCAGGGATGAATCCCCCCTGGTCATGGTGGGTAATCTTTTTAGTGTGCTGTTGGATCCTAATAGCTAAGATCTTGTTGAGAATCTTAGCATCCATATTCATCAGGGATATTGGTCTGAAATTCTCCTTTTTGGTGGGGTCTTTGCCTGGTTTGGGGATCAGGGTAATGCTGGCTTCATAAAAAGAGTCTGAAAGTTTTCCTTCTGCTTCAGTTTTTTGAAACAGCTTCAGAAGAATAGGTGTTATTTCTTCTTTGAAAGTTTGGTAGAATTCCCCAGGGAATCTGTCAGGTCCTGGGCTCTTGTTTTTTTGGAGGTTTTTGATCACTGCTTCAATCTCGTTACTAGATACTGGTCTATTCAGATTGTCAGTTTCTTCCTGGTTCAATTTTGGAAGTTTATAGTTTTCCAGGAATGCATCCATTTCATCTAGGTTGCTTAACTTACTGGCATATAACTCTTGATAATAATTTCTGATGATTGCTTCTATTTCCCTGGTGTTAGTTGTGATCTCTCCCTTTTCACTCATAATTTTATTAATTTGGGCCTTCTCTCTTTTCTTTTGGATTAGTTTGGCCAATGGTTTATCGATCTTATTGATTCTTTCAAAAAACCAGCTTCTAGTTTCATTGATATGTTCTACTGTATCTCTAGTTTCTATCTCATTAAACTCTGCTCTAATCTTGATTATTTACCATCTTGTGTGTGGAGTTGGCTGAATTTGTTGTAGATTCTCCAGTTCTTTAAAGTGTAAAGACAGCTGGTGTATTCTGGATTTTTCAATTTTTTTGAGGGAGGCTTGGATGGCTATGTATTTCCCCCTTAGGACTGCCTTTGATGTGTGTCCCATAGGTTTTGGACCGAAGTGTCTTCATTCTCATTGGTTTCCATGAATTGTTTAAGTTCTTCTTTGATTTCCTGGTTGATTCAAGCATTCCTAAGCAAGGTGGTCTTTAGCTTCCAGGTTTTCGAATTCCTTCCATACTTTTCCTTGTGTTTGAGCTCCAGTTTCAAAGCACTGTGATCTGAGAATATTCAGGGAATAATCTCAATCTTTTGGTATTGGTTAAGCCCTGATTTGTGACCCAGTACATGGTCTATTCTGGAGAAGGTTCCATGTGCACTTGAGAAGAATGAGTATTCTGTTATTTTAGCATGTAATGTTCTGTATATATCTATGAGGTCCATCTGGTCCAATGTGTCATTCAATGCTCTTGTTTCTTTATTGATTTTATGCTTGGATGATCTGTCTATTACTGAGAGTGGCATGTTAAGATCTCCCACTATTATTGTATTCATATCAATATGACTATCTTGATTAACAGTTTTCTTATGTAATTGGTTGCTCCCATATTGGGGGCATGAATATTTACAATTGTTAGATCTTCTTGGTGGATAGTCCCTTTACGAATTATGTAGTGTCCTTCTGTATCTCTGACTACAGTATTTGGTTTAAAATCTAATTTTTCTGATATGAGAATCACTACCCCAGCCTTCTTTTGAGGCCCATTGGCATGAAAGATACTTCTCCATCCCTTCACTTTCAGTCTGGATCTATCCTTAGGTTCAAAATGGGTCTCTTGTAGACAACATGTGGACGGGTCTTGTCGTCATATCCAATCTGCCACCTTGTGCCACTTTATGGGTGCATTTAGGCCATTCACGTTGAGAGTGATTATTGAGAGATACGTTTTTATTGACATCGTTTTACCCATGAAGTCTTTGTTTCTATAGATTGTCTCCATATATTTCTGTTCAATGATATTCTTGGGTTTTTTCTTCTTTTATAGAACCCCCCTTAATATTTCTTGTGGTGTCGGCTTGGTGGTCACATAGTCTTTTAAACCTTGCCAGTCTTAGAAGCTCTTTATCTCTCTATCTGTTTTGAATGTCAGTCTTACAGGATAAGGTATTCTTGGCTACATGTTCTTCTCATTTAGTGCCCTGAATAAATCTTGCCAGCCCTTTCTGGCTTGCCAGGTTTCTGTGGACAGATCTGATATTATTCTGATGGGCTTTCCTTTGTAAGTAAGGAATCTCTTCCCCCTAGCTGCTTTCAAGAGCTCCTGTCTAAAATTATGATTCATCATTTTAACAATCAGATGTCTTGAGGTCTTTCTAGATTCTATAATCTTGGGAGGAGACCTTTCTGCCTCTAGTACACAATCTCTGGTTCCATTCGCCAGATTGGAAAAATTTTCATGGAGAATTTGTTCAACTATATCCTCTAGTCTTCTTTCTTTCTCCTCCCCCTCAGGGATTCCAATAATTCTGACGTTGGAACGTTTCATGGTGTCATTTATTTCCCTAATTCTATTTTCATGGCTTCTAAGCTGTTTGTTCCAGGCTTCCTCCTGATCTTTTTTCTCTATCAGTTTGTCCTCCAGGTCACTAATTCTATCTTCTGCCTCAGTTACCCTAGCTTTTATAGATTAGATTGGAACTCATTGGTAGCATTGTTAACATCATCCCTGGTGGCTTTCACTTCTGCCCTAATCAATCCCATTTTGTCCTCAAAGGCTTTCTCCAACCTAGCTATTGCCTGGATAATTGTTAGCCAGAATTCCCTTTCTGACATACTGTTTATGTCCCTATCCAAAAGCTCTGATGGAGAGGGCCCAGTCTCTGAATTTTTCTTCTGTTGGGCATTTCTCCTCCTAGCCATTTTGGTGAGAGATGGCTGAATGGTTGTGTAGCTGAATGCATCCACCGTGGTGCAGGCAAGGTGTACTCTGGAACACTTCTATTCTTTCTATGGGGTGATCACAGTCTTATATCTTCTGGCATAATGAACCTAATTTGGCAGAAACATGGGAGCTAGTTGAAAACTCTTTGTGTTCATACTGATTGAAGAGTAAACAGGTTGGATTTCTCTCAGAATTTCTTCATTTTTCCAGCACAGCTCACTGACATTTTCTTCTCTCCAAGTCCACTACTCTGGCTGAGCCAAAGGTTCAGAAAAAGGGTCCCATTTGCTCAGTCTAGAAAGGAAGCTAAATGTTCATTCTGTCCTGTAGTGCTTCCCATCCTTCTATAAGACTCGAGACTTGATTTACTTCTGCACTCTCAAGCCTTTCTTGGAACCACAGTAAGGCCACCATGGAGCAGTGCCAGGAACTGTTGGGGTTAATAGTGAGCAGGAAATCAGCAACCACACCTGGCTTTCTAAAATGTAACACAGAGGGCACCTGGGGCGATGGAAGGTTTCTGAGGAGGGCAGAGGCCTTTGGAAAGCCTAGTCTGCTCCCGACTCTGCTGTCAGAATCTCAAATCATTTTTAATAAACAGAGTTTACAACATAACATATTAGGTGATGATAATACCTTAACTTTATATATATTGTCTTATTCTTAAAGTTTTACTGAGGTATAACTTTGATAATGTCACATTTGCCTGTTGTGAGTATACAATTCATAGGTTTGTTAAATGTACAGAGTTGTGCAGCCGTCATCACAGTCCATCTGTAGAACACCTCCACTACCCTAAAAATTTCCCTCATGCCTGTTTACAGTCAATTTACCTACTCCCACCTCCTGTCCCAGGCAGCCGCTGATCTGCTTTCTGTCTTTATAAATTTGCACATCAGTGCATATAAATATGCAATATTATGTGTCTGGTTTCTTTTACTTAGCACAATGTCTTTGGGTTCATCTGTATGTAGCAAGTACCAGTAGTTCCTTCTTTCTAATTACTGAATTGTTTTGCATTATATGGGTATGTAGTACTTTTTTCCCTAGTCTTGTCACCAGGTGCTGAACATCTGTATAATTCCCTAACTTTAAACAGCACTTTTACATTTACAAATCACTTTGGCATATATTATCTTAACTGACCCTCATGAATCAGGGGAGAAGTCAAAGCAGGTCAGTTTCACTTTATCATGATAATAAGGATGGTACTAGTAGTTGACATCTATGGAGCTCTTCCTACGTGCAATGCTGCTCTAAACATATTATGTGTATGCAACAACATTTATGGAGAAGGCTATTATTATCCTCATCTTTTAAACTGGTAGATTGGTTCAAAGAAGTTAAGCAACATTCCCAAATCTTTGTAGCCAGAGAATGGCAACAATGAAGTTTAAAACCTGGCAATCTGGTACCAGTAGTGAGGCCTAAAGAAGTTAGTAGATAAATTATTTAAGGCCATTGCTAGTCGCTGGAGGTATACTATCAATGTAGATATATTCAGTATAAAATTACTTATCAGACCCCAAGAATTTTAGAGAAATTTGACACCTTAGACATTAGTATATAGTATACTTTTTTTTTTTTTTTGCTACAGATAAGGATATAGGCTATGAAAAGAAAGATAGGTATGGCCTAACAGACACATGAAAAAGTGCTCCACATCACTCAGCATCAGGGAAATACAAATCAAAACCACAATGAGATACCACCTCATACCAGTCAGAATGGCTAAAATTAACAAGTCAGGAAATGACAGATGGTGGCAAAGATGTGGAGAAAGGGGAACCCTCCTACATTGTTGGTGGGAATGCAAGCTGGTGCAGCCACTCTGGAAAACAGCATGGAGGTTCCTCAAAAAGTTGAAATGAGAGCTACCCTAAAACCCAACAATTGTCCTACTGGGTATTTACCCTAAAGTTACAAATGTAGTGATCTGAAGGGGCACATGCACCTGAAATGTTTATAGCAGTAATGTCCACAATAACCAAACTATGGAAAGAACCTAGATGTCCATCAACAGATGAATGGATAAAGAAGTTGTGGTATGTATACACAATGGAATACTATGCAGCCATCAAAAGGAAAGAAATCTTGCAATTTGCAATGACATGGATGGAATTAGAGGGCATTATGCTGAGTGAAATAAGTCAATCAGAGAAAGATAATTATCATATGATTTCTCTGATATGAGGAATTTGAGAGGAAGGGTGGGGGGTTTGGGGAGTAGGGAAGGAAAAAAATGAAACAAGATGGAATTGGGAGGGAGACAAACCATAAGAGACTCTTAATCTCAGGAAACAAACTGAGGGTTGCTGGTCTGTGGGAGGGAGGGATAGGGTGGTTGGGTTATGGACATTGGGGAGGGTATGTGCTATGGTGAGCACTGTGAAATGTGTAAGCTGATGATTCACAGACCTGTACCCCTGAGGCAGATAATATATGTTAATAAAAATAATTAATAAAAAAATAAGTATGGCCTTTTCCAAAGTCACACATCTAGTCAGAGGCAGGGATTGTATTAGAGCCCAGGTCTCCTGACTCCAAAGTTGGTACTTTTTTCATTAACATCCTCCTTATGATTGATTTAAAACCTGGTGTGCTGGGAAACAGAAAAAGAGCTTGTATTGAGGAGTATACTGAAACTGGAAGAAAAAGCATCATGGAGACATAATTGCTTTTCTTTGAGTCTGAGGTACATAGAATGCATGTCTGAGGGCCCCAAACCTACTTTAGTTCCAGCAAATTCTTGAATTCATAAGTGAGTAGGTCAACATGGGAATTCCATGTGTCTATGCAGAGAGAATTGGCTACGATCCTTTCAGAAAGTGTTGGTATTAAAAAAGGTGGGGTTTTTTTTGAAGATTTTATTTATTTATTTGAAAGGGAGGGAATGAGTGGGGCACAGAGACAGAGGGAGAGGGAGAAGGAGACTCCCCACTGAGCAGGGAGCCCAATGTGGGGCTTGATCTCAGGACCTGAGATCATGACCTGAACCAAAGGCAGACGCTTAACCAACCAAGCCATCCAAGCACCCCTAAAAAAGGTTTTTAAAGTTAATTGCATCAGGCTCTGGAAATTATTAACAAGTACTTCCCAAAGCAAGTCCTTGGAAGGAAAGCAGATTGAGTTTCTCGCAAGAGTATCTCTCAAAATTTCACCTCTAGGGACTTCAGACATCATAATGGCAACACCAATTGTAGAATATTCTGATATTTTACCTTTCCCCCAGTGGATTTTCAACTCCTTCCTTCCTCCTTACACTTTGAATAAAGGATCCCTGATGTTATAGCTTAAGTGGTCCTTCCCATGGGAGGTGGTTCAAGCCTTCCCCTCATGACTGTCCTGTTCTCCATGGCCATGTTGCATGGTGAAGGAAAGACTGTGCCTCTGTCAGCACTGTTGGTGAGCTGTTGGGCACATAAGGGTTGCAGAGCTGACTCCCTCCAGGCCCTGGATTCTTTCTTCATCACAGCTTCATCAGACTCAGCTTTACATCCTGGCTCTAGAGGCACAATGTCAAGGCTTGGTTTTTACTTCCCCATATTCTTTTCTTACCCAAAACAGGTCTATTCAGAATACTGAGTTATTCACAGAAGTGTTTTTTTTTTTTTTCTATTAACCCTACAGGTGAAGATCTATAGCATTTCATGGAGGAGGCAGGATTTAGGATGGTCTGGAAGGAATGATGAATGGAACAGGACACATTTTGGGAAAGTCCTATTCTGAGCAGAGGGGTGATTTATGATAACTAATGTGTGAAATTCATTTGAATCATAAGATAAGGTGTTCAACAAATTAAATAGTTAAGTGTGACTGGCCCAGGGGTGTGTGTTTAGGGGCCAGGCCTGGAGTAATGCTGTAGAAATTAACCTTGAAAGGAAGAGGAAGCCTGCCAGTCACTGTAAGGAGCATGAAGGATCTGAGTCTGGATTGGATCACGGCAGGTCAAGACTGCAAACAAGGAAAACCAGAGCTATTACAATCATTATGTGTGAAGTTATATGAATCAGAAATAAGACAGAAGTTATGGATACTATAGAAACAGGGAGGGGCACCTGGGTGGCTCAGTCATTAAGCGTCTGCCTTTGGCTCAGGTCATGATTCCAGGGTTCTGGGATGGAGTCCTGCATCGGACTCCCTGCTCAGCAGGAAGACTGCTTCTCCCTCTCCCACTACCCTTGCTTGTGTTCCCTCTATCACTGTCTCTCTCTCTCTGTCAAATAAATAAAATCTTTTTTAAAAAAAGAATTAAAAAAAAGAAATAGGGAAATATTTGAGATAGACTTAAAAAGGCAAAATCAACAGGATTTGGTGACCAACGACAGAGGAAGGACAGGAGGGAAAAGGAATGTTGGAATTTCACTTGTTTCTAGGCTGGGAGACCAAAAACAGCAAAGGTAAAAAGAACGTAAGTAGAAGAATCCAGAAGGCCATTTTGAATACAAATACCTAGAGGTCTGTGATAGACTTTTTGAACAGACAGAACTGATTCAGTGGGTTCCTCAGGTTTGTGTTCTGCTTTTGTGCAGACCGTCTAATTGTTGGACCAGAGAATGGCAAGTTTCTTGTTCTTTATCAAAAAATTTCTACACACTGATTTCAATTCAACACTTTGATTAATTTAAAATTGTTTTACTTGTAAGAAAAAGGTGGGTGAGGGATAGGCAGGTTTGAGGTGAGAAGAAAACACGAGAGAAGGGGATTTCACTCATTAACTCTATTCTTTCTGATGTGTTTCCCTGATACAGTGGTTTCTAAATCTGGTAACACCTCAGAATCATCTGAGGAGTGTGAAAATAAGAGCGAGAAAACCAGACCCTGCCCTAGACCTACCCAATCAAAATCTCTGAGGCTGTGGCTCCCAGTAGCCCTGGAATCTGTGTTTTTCAGAGACTCCCCAAATGATTCCTTAATCTGTTAAAAAGAAAACCAAAAGACTCTGACATGATGTATTTTCAAAATAGTAGTTTTGTCTTAGGAGAGGTTTTCTCTAACTGTTCAGATTATACAGCCCTTCTTTGACCCTGCCAGATGTTTAATGGTTGTCTTCATCTGCTCCAGCTGCCATCACAAAATAATACAGACTGAATGGCTTTAAAAAAAAAAAAAGTATTTTCTCATGGTTCTGGAGACTGTAAAGTCCAAGATCAAGGTGCTAGCAGGATTGAGTTTCTGGCAAGACTTTCTTTTGGCTTACAGATGTTTGTGTTTCTCTGCCCTCACATGGTGGCAAGAGAGAAAGAGAAAGATAGAGAGACAGAGATGGTTGGTGGGGGAGGGAGGGAGAGAGACAGATTTGGTGTTTCTTCCCTTTTATAATGACACTAGTTCTGTGGGATCAAGGTGATTTCATTGAAGCTTAATGACCTCCTTAAAGGGCCTATCTCCAGTCAGTTGCATGAAGAGTTAAGGTTTCAACATGTGAATTTTAGGGGGACACAGTTCAGTCCATAGCAGTGGCCTACAAAGCCAATTTCATCATCTCAAGCAAGCAAGATTAACAACAACAATAAGACACATACACATTTTAGCTTCTCGTCATTATAGCTATTAAAATTTTACCTACTTTCTCACCACTGTTTTAAAATTTATAAAGCAGAAATCTTAAAAAATCTGTGATATCAAGAAATAAAATTCTTTATAAAGCATCAAAGTGATGCATTCAGTTGTTTGGTAGGACACATCAGAATAATCCTAGCAGTCTGGGATAGCAGGGTTAGTCCAACTCTTGATTCTTAGACCACTTGTAGAGAATTATAGGTTTTTGTAATTTGTTTAAGGATTAAACTAATTATTTTGTATTTCAGGTAAAAATAGTTTGTTAGCATGTAATAATAACCATAATATCCATGTAGCAGGGTTGTGGCAGAACCAAGATCCAAATCCAAGTTTTCCAAGATAAATTTTGTACTTTTTCCCAATCCAGCTTGACTTCCTAGTTCCTGCCATTATTCTAATGCAATATTGTTCTATTAATTTCCTGGAACGTCGGAACAAAGTACCACAAGCTAGATGGCTTTAAACAACAGAAATGTGTTCTCCCACAGTTCTTCGGGGTGGCAGTTCAAAGTCAATGTTTGGGCAGGGTGAGTCTCCTTCTGAGACTCTGGTAGACCCTTCCTTGCCTCTCCCAGCTTCTGGTGGTGGCCCACAGTCCTGGGCGTTTCTTGGTTTCCAGCTGTATCAGTGCAATCTCTGTCTCCTTTGTCATGTGGTATTCTCTCTATGTCTCTGTCCTTACATGACATTTTCCTCTTCCTACTAGGAGACTGGTCATATTGGATTAGGGCCTACTCTAATGACCTTATCTGAACTGAATTACATCTTCCAAGATCCTATTTCTGAATGAGATCACATTCACAGGTACAAGAAATTGGGACTTTCAGCACATCTTTCTGGAGACATGATTCAACTCATAAAATCTGGTAACCCAGGAAGAGCTCCTGGATTTCTGTATGGATCACCATTGTCTCCACATTAATACAGTATGCTATCTCACTGAGGAGACTGTTCTATAATTTAGACAACATTATTAATTTAAACAAATCTTTAAACTAGAAAGAAAATGTCTAGTTAATTCCTTCTTGATGGCTATGCATTCCTTTTAGGAGTGGTAAGTATTATTTCATGAAGGAAAAAGATATAATCAGAACTCTAAAGTGCCTGAATTCAGAAGGGTTTGTATGTATCTATGGGAACACAAACTCTGGAGTTTGTGGATTTAAAAGTTTTTTCCTCAGTATAACCATGGACATTGATCTTGATGGTACTACTGATGGTAGATTTCTTCCTTATTTTTTAAGCTTTTATCAAGTCTCTGCAGTGAGCCAGGATTTCAACAGAACAAATAAGATGCTGTCTACCTTCAAATGACACTCACCCTTGCTTTCTCTCCAGAGGGAAAGCACCGACAAAAACTATCTTTGCCCTTGGCAAGACATAATTTAAAAGATGTACTGTACCAAACGGGAGAGTGGGAAAAAGATCAACAGAGAGAGAGAAGAAAAGATAAACTCTAACAAATAGTAATATTCCTCTTGCATTCATTTTAGGATAATTTATTCTGTTGTTTAGAGAGACATTGATAGTATGTTTGTTTCATTGTTTTTTAATACTCTTTTTACCTTTGAATCCATTTTTGCTTTCTAATACCTTTTAAAAATCTTATTTATTTATTTTTTATTATTTTTTAAAGATTTATTTGAGAGAGAGAGAGAAAGAGAGAGAGAGAAAAAGAGTAAGGCAAAGGCAGAGGGGGGAGGAGAGAGAGAAGCAGACTCCCTGCTGACGACCCTTTGATCATGACCTAAGCTGAAGGCAGATGCTTAAACGACTGAGCTACCTAGGTGCGCCTAATTTATTTTTTAAAGAGATTTTATTTATTTATTTGAGAGAGAGTGAGAGTCAGAGAGCACAAGTAGGGCGAGTGGCAGAAGCAGGCTCCCTGCTCAGTAGGAAGCCCGAAGCCCACCCGGCTACATCCCAGCACCCTGGGATCATGACCTGAGCTAAAGGCAGACACTTAACTGACAGAACCACCCAGGCGCCCCTGTAATACCTTTTTAAAGCCAGGCCTGATGTTTTCTCTCTGACACCCAGCTTCATGAACTAGTAGATCAAATTTATAATCCAGAGCTGATAGTTCAGAGGCCGAGATGACTGCGCAGATGTGGGTACAATGGCTGGTCACTAAATCCCTCAAGATTATGCCATGTTTCAGGATCACATTTTCTAAAGTTCAGAAAAATCACGGTGCACTGTCAGAGTGAGATGACAATCTATTGGATGTAAATGAAATCAAAAGACAATGTTTTGTATCCTATTCTGATTAAAGCTTATAGAGAGAACCATACAAATCGATACAAAAAATTCAAGATTGCTTAGTAAGCTTAGGAGAGTCTGTCTTTGTATTTGGCTAGGCACTGCCAGTACATTTGTAAATAGTCACTTAGCCATGTATTTGAACAGATTTTGATGTGAATGGTGGATGAGTCACAAATCTGACTTTTGGTGCTCCTAGATGCATTCCAATGTTGATCCACTCTCAAGTAATGATGGAGAGAAAAAAGCGAGATTTAGAAAGTTCTCAGTTGGCAAGGATAATACATCATATGCTACCTAAGTCTGCACATTGGTTAGTCTGATTCTATAGAGATTCAAATGGAAGAGTTTTTCCAAATGAGCAGTCGGCCTCATTTTCACTCAGCCATCACTGCTTATGCTGGTGAGCCTGAGAGGGGTTGCTGGTTTAACCACCAGTTTACTCCATTTTGCTTATTAACTGTCCTCAGCTGAACTTGTGCACTTTTGTATGGGTCGTTAGCTGACTCCATGATTTAGCTTTGGGCACTGCTTTATGAATTGTATGAAAACAGTGTTTGCAAACAGCATTCACTGTTTTCTGGGAATCCTTGTCACCTACAGGACAAAGTACAAATGTTTTAGCTTTGCCTTCAAGGCCCTGTCCAAATATATCTCTTTGTCTGTGCCTAAAGCTTCAGCCAAACCAGTTCATTGCTGTTGGGACAGGTCTGAGCCTTCTCTCCACCAGTCCTTTGTGCATGCTGTTTATTAAGCTTGAAGTAAGTAACAAGTAATTTAAGTTCTATCCATTCTTCAAGTTGCACCTCCTTCATAAAGCCTGTAAGAGCTATCCCTTCACTTTAACTTGTGATGATCTCACGTAGGGGATTTATTTGAAAAAAGGCAAAGCAGACTTCAGTTAAGGAAAGGAAAAAAAACATGTTTTTCCCTTCCCTTGGAAAGAGTCAAAGTCCAGCATTCAAGTCTAAGGACTCAGGGATTATGAGATAACATCATATTGGTCAGCAGCACCCAGCTGGAAGAATGTTGTGATTTAGTGAACTTGTCAGTACATCCAATAGCAGCTAGACCTCCTGTCCTCCTCCTCGTCTCGGGAGGAAGAAAACCATGCAACATATCTGATATAAATGCTTTAAGGTAAACACTTGAACATTAGTAGCAGCTGGTTTTCCTCTGGAAGATCGAAGTCAAGGAGGCAGGGACAGATTTCATAGTCCTAGTCTGGGGCTGCTGCAGTGGCCTTATATTTATTCCAAAAAGGATGGTACTACTCTAGCTCTCCCATAGATACATAAATTCTAAAGCATGAAGACTTTCAACTTTTATGTTTGGCCAACACTCTCAGCTTCAAGGCTGATTTGAAATAAGGGCTCTAGTAGGAAGCTGCATCCTCAGTCTTGTCATTGCCAACAGATGCACCTTCCATGTTAAATCCTGTTAAGGCTGCACTTTTATGGACACCTCCTATTACTGCTCTGGTTGAGAGTACAGAAGCAGTGGTTGCTTTTATAGCTTGGAGGCTTTGAACTGTGGGTCTCTCATTCAATTTAGATTGCAAAACTTAGGTGAGAACACCTCCTTCCCTAAAGCAGTGTTTCCTTTAACCTTTGTTTATGGGCTTCATAGCTCTGATCTGAGTTTGTGTCTCCCTTGTAGACTTTACTAAAAGTGACAAATAAGAGCCCACACATGGATCGCTATGAATATTCCAACTATTCTCCTTGACACTAGTCTCTATCAGAATATGAACATTCTTCCAAAGTACAGAGGCAAGCATTTGACTAAGTGTTTTGCTACCTCATTGTAAGGATCACCAGCCTCCTAGCTGTTGTTCCTCCACAAACTCTTGACACTCTTTGGCTTAAGTTCTTAGTAACATTCTACTTTCAAGGATCAGTTTCCATGTCACTAAGATTTTGTTGGGCTATTTATATGACAAATTTAAAGAACAAGCTCCAGCATTATAGAAATTTATTTCTCTTTCATGTTAAAGAAGTCTTGAGGCAGGCAATTTAGGACCAGAACTCAGTGTACCATTTCTCTTCTATCCCATCCTTTGTACTTAGATTCCAACTTTTGAGGTTGCCTCATGGTGCAAAGTGGCAGCTGGGGTTCTGTTCAAGTTTTAGACAGAAATAATGCAGAGGACAAAAGGACAACAAAATCCCCTCCTTGTTGAGTTTGTGTCCTTAATAGTGAGTAGAGCATATAGTTTTTCAGTTGGCATATTGAGGCTCATAATTAAACCATGTCTCTGTTAGTAGGTAGGAGAAATTGGATATTGTATAGACAACTATCACACCATTTCTCAAGCACTTAACTAGCCATTATGCCAACCACTAAATATAGTACTAAGCCCCTGAAGATACACCTTACAAATACAAAATAAAAATGCCCCAAACTACTCATGGAAAAATGACTTGTATTAGTAAAATACTGAAAACAACCTTAGATACCCTACTCTTAGATTAGTTGAGCAGCCATAAAATGGTGTAATTTACTATTGTAAGAGTAACAAACCCGAATTTTATGTAACTATATGGAATGATTTTCAGAATTTATCATTAAATAAAGCAAGGTGTCAACAGGGTATGCAGTGAACTGACTTTTGTGTGATGAAGAATAAATAAATAAGAGCTCACACACACATTGCTTAGTTTTTAAAAAAGAAACATAGGAATGACAACCTAGAAAGTAATGAAAGTGATTACATAAGCTGGTGGGTGAGATTGAAGAAGGGGTAGGGCTGGGAACTAGACTTCTCTGAATATATCTTTAAATAATGTTGACTTTTGGAATGTTTTATACATTCATGTAAATATCTTATGTATTCAAAAATAAGCAAATAAAAAGGATGAAATAAAAAGCAAACACTAAAAACAATACAAATACAATCCTTATTGTGTATAAAGTTGATATCATAGCCACACAGAAAAAGGAATTAATTGAAGTAAATTTGAACAGAGCACTTTGATCATGTACACTTAGAAGAATATATTTCAAGGACAAAAACAGTTACAAAATACATTTGAACTCTTCTTATTAGGTTTGTTGTTGTTAGTGTTATTAGTGTTGTAGCTCTCCAACTATCTTATGGAGTAGTGAATGAGTGAATACATAGATTTGGGGGAAAACAAGGCGTTTTCATTGTGGGAGAAGGAGCTACAAATATGAAATGGAAGAAGTTAAGGAAGAATGCTGGAATGTTAGGTTCAAATTGGGGATAGCAATATGAACAAATAATGTTTATGTATTCTTTGTCATCTTCACTAATGTCTAAGAAGCAATTACACCCAAGCAGCAACAAGCATACCTCATTAATTTTCTTAGGTGAGATAATTGTGTTGGAGTTAGGTAAGAGAATATTTGTATTCTTAAGAGATGCATGCTGAAATAGGGGTAAAGTCATGATGCTTACAACTCATTTCCAAATGGCTCAGTAAAAAGTTAAATCATGTAAAATAGTCTCTCTCTCTCTCTGTCTCTACCTGGAGAGAAGAGGAAGCAAACGCAGAAAATTATTCTTAAGAATTGATGGGTTTAGGAGAAGAGTGCATAGGTAATTATTGGTTTATTCTTTCAATTTTTTTTTTAAAGATTTTATTTACTTATTTGACAGAGAGAGAGACATCACAAGTAGGCAGGGAGGCAGGCAGAGAGAGTGGAGGAAGCAGGCTCCCTGCTGAGCAGAGAGCCCAATGCGGGCTCGATCCCAGGACCCTGAGATCATGACCTGAGCCGAAGGCAGAGGCTTAACCCACTGAGCCACCCAGGTGCCCCTATTCTTTCAATTTTTAAGTAGCTTTGAGACTAGCTGGAATCTCAGGTTTGGGAAAATATTATCAGGTTGATAGTTTAATTCATTCAAAATTCACCATGAAATTGATGTTTCACTCCCATTTTTCATTCTAAGAACTTACCATCCCTGACACTTTCTCTATTCAGTTGTTGTATTGCCTGCTTCCCCCAAACCCTAAGTGAGTTCCATTGAGTAAGAATTTCATTTTGATCATTACTGAAGCTCCAGACCTGGAATGGTGCTTGGCACCTGCTAGATGCTCAGGAAAAATATTTATTGAAAAATATCTGTTCAAAAAGTAAGAGAAGATCCAAAATTTTACAATGATCTAAACTGTCACATGTATGTTACCAGGTGCTTGACATAGGGAGGGCATTGTCAACAGAGACATGTCTACTGCTCATCTCTGGGAAATTCTCTAGGATTATTTCTCTAATTTTTAAAATGTGAAGTTTCCAATATTCTAATTTTTTAAATACAAAAATTTAACATGAAACAGGTACAAAATTAAAAGAATTTTATAATCATAGAACACTTTTATTAAACATGCACATTCCTCTGCCCATTACCACCCACACTAAGAAACAGTCATTTTTAAAAAATTGAGATATAATTGACTATAATATTGTATTATTATATATGTACAAGACAGTATTTGATATATGTGTATATTGTGAAATGATTACCACAGTAAGTGTACTTATCTGTCACCTCACATAGTTACAATTTTTTTTGTGATGAGAACTTTTTAAAAAAGATTTATTTGTTTATTTGGGCGGGGGGAGAGGGAGAGAGAGAATACTCAAGTAATCTCCCCTCTGACTGGGGAGACCAAGGCAGAGCTTGATCCCACAAACCTGAGATCATGACCTGAACTGAACTCAATAGTCTGATGCTTAACTGACTGAGCCACTGAGCCTCTCCCCCTTTTAAAAAAAGATTTATTTACTTATCTGAAGGGTGGGTGTGAAGGGCAGAGGGAGCGGGGCGAATGTCTTAAGCAGACTCTGCACTGAGCCTTGAGCCCAAAGTGGACCTCAATCTCACAACCCTGACATCATGACCTGAGCGGAAATCAAGAGTCTGCTGATCAACCAATCCACCACCCAGAGGCGCCTCTTGCTTTTAAGAAGCAATAATTTTTATTATTTTCAGTGGTTATGTCCTTGCTGACAATGATATGTTTATACTATTATATTCTTAGTAATCAAGTTGAAAGATTCTTTATTGACTTCCTGTTTTGATTGGTGAGGATTTATTAATTTTGGGACACTCACCTCCTCTCCTCCGTTCTTCCCAATATAGATATATTGCTAATGTAAGTTATCAGAAAACACGACTTACAGGAATATATTCATTACTGTATAGTTTAAATATTTTCTATGTACTCTTTCTTTCTTTTGGCCAAATTCCAGCCACACACATTTAATTTTTCTAAATGTTCTACCCTATTTTGTACTCTAGTCATTTTCCTTCCCTTTATTCCTTGAAGGTTTTGGAGTTGGTTTGAGGTTCTGTCTTCCTTTGCTCTTGACTGTTGGCCTGACAGTTCCCCAGACATGTTATTTAGCTGTCATTTGGGGACTCTACCATTTTTTAGGTTGAATCTACCATATCAGGTTTTCTTAACTTTCTTTTTTGTGGCTAGCTTATTATTTTGTTGGAGCATATTGTTGAGTAGAATTCTTAGAAAAGGTGGGCCTGAGGAGAATTTATTTGGACTCATACATTTATAAGACTATCTTTATTTTACATTACACTTGAGTGATGATTTTTCAGAGTGGAGAATTAATTGCCGACCTTCATTTTGTCTTGTATTTTCGAAGGTTTTGGTCTATTGTCTCTAGCATACCAGGTTACCCAAGAGAAACTTCCTGCTATTCTTATTTTTTGGTAGATACCCTGTATTTTCTCATTTGTATTATTCGGATTTGGTGTAACAGAATTTCTAATAATGTCCCTTACATCTTTTTGTTTTGTTTTTTCTTTCTTTCAGTATGTTGGACCCTCAGTGGGAATTTTCAATATAAAAACTTGTGTTTCGATTTCTGGGAATTTCTCTAGTATTATTTCTCTGATAATTTGCATCTTCCAATTCTTTTTCACCTTTGAAACTCCTATTAGCTGGGAGAACCAGTATCTCATTCTTGTTTTATAAATACCAAATCTTTCAACTATCTCTGAGGATTTTTATCTATGGTCTCAGAGATACCGCTTCTCTGAAAGCTCTCAGTTTTTCTAGAGAAGGGACCCTCTTGAGAATGGGCATCTAGTTTCTAGGATTTTACTTCTAGGGCATGGAAGGCAATGGAGGAAATAAGTATTTTACATACAAACTTGTAACCAAAGCCCTTGTTTCAGTCCTGTCTTTCAACGGTACCCTATTCCACATCTGGTTTCTTCAAGGATTGAGCATCCTTGGGATCTGATGGGGGAAATTGTTAGTCTTCTGGATTCTATTCCTTCTATGAGTGATATGGTCTATGTTTGTTTCCATCTTTATTAATCAATTGCCAGAACCTTCCAACTGCTTCCTTTTTATGTAATTTTTTGGGAAATATTTGTTGCTTATTTCCACTCTTTTTCAGACACTTACTTTTATTTTTTTATTAAAAACTCATATTTTATTAAAAATCCCATATTTTTATTATATTCTAAGTTATGATTTCATACTATGTTATTTATTTTGATGCTCAAATTTTTCCAGCTCTGGTTACCAAAAGCTCTTTTGCATTTGCTCTTGGGTTCAAGTTCAGGAACTGGATGTGTTGACTGCTACTGGGGTGTCATTGCTTCTAGGCCTTCTCTGCAGACTGAGCTAGGTAGTGTATGTAGCATACTAACCCACATATACACACGTCTGTACTTGTCTTTGTATCTATCTATTTGTATTTATATTAAGTTAAACATGAGTTCATACTGATGTCTCTGATTCTAATTTAGTGTTACAGGGTTCAGTCAAGGTAAGGTATTTTTAAATTTTTATTTTATTTTTTAAAGCATTATTTATTTATGAGAGAGAGAGAGAGAGAGGAAGAGAGATAAAATGTGAGTGGGGGAGGAACAGAGGGAGAGAGAGAGAGAGGGAGAGAATCTCCAACAGACTCCCCACTGAGCATGGAGCCTGGTGTGGGGCTCCTTCTTGTGACCCTGAGATCATGACCTGAACTGAAATCAAGAATCAGCTGCTTAATTGACTGAGCCACCCAGGTGTTTGAAATTTTTGAGTCTATTAATCTATTCTACTCAAAGACCCACTAAATTCCTAGTAAACAACATAATTATTACTAATTAGCAGTTTTTCATTAATCATAAATCTATCTTATTACATTGTAGGCTTATTTAACATGTTTCCTTTTGTTGTGAGTATTTGAGCACAAAAAATTTATGCCTGTTTGGGGACTCAGGGCATGTTGACTTATTTACTTTTTCACAGAAGTTTATAGTTTACAGTTGCTTGCATTATTAAGTGAAGCACAGAATCTTAAACTCTTCATTTAAGCAAGAAATATTGCAGTGATAGGTTTTAAAATCGTCCTGCTTGAGGAAGAAGAACTAAGTGCCAATGATCCTCTTCTGACTTTAAAAAGAATGTTAGCTTGCATTTATACCTTCTAGAACACAAAGATGTCTAAAACATTGGCCAATTGTGTTTACCTGGGACCACCAGTTTTCCTGGGATGTGGGACTTTCAGTGCTAAAACTGGGAAATTCCTGGGTAAACAGGGAAGAGTTTGTTTAAATAGTAACACCTGGAAAACAATTCCTAGACAATCAATTACAGTTACAGATTTTTTTAGATGTTAGAGGTTACTTTTACAGGGCATAGCAATTATCTTGAAGGCCAGGTGTTTTAGGAGATTTACTTGCTAGAAATTACATTTGTAAGTTCAGTTTTCTGTCACAAAACTAGTCTGCATTTCTGCAACTGTAGAGGAAGAGAGAATAATATTTTCTTCTTCTTATCATTTGAAAAATTTTCTTGGTGGGAATTCAAATGGTCTGCAGTTTCAAGGTAAAGTGCTGGAATTCCATTAGTAAACATTAAGGGATAAAAGTCTGACCTGAGAGGCTCAGTCAGGCAATACAGAAAGAAAATGGGGCAGGCAACACTTTCACCAGTATTACCCCTTAATTACATCCAGTTGGTCATGTATATGATTGATTTAATGCTAATTCCTTGACAGACACTGAACACCTAATTATTATTTTGTTTCTGAGGTTATAGCTTACTTTTTGAGCTGACTTAATAATGCCTTTTTCATGATCACGTCATAGCAATACTGGCAAATATTGTCATATAGCATATTACAGTAACTCTTCAAATTGTATTTTAATTAAAAATCATTGATTTGTATACGTCTTGGACACAATAGTGAGGAAATTCTCTCGTGAAATGATTGCATCTCAGAAGTTTGGAGGAAAAAGAAACAGGTGTTGGAAAGAGTTGAAGGAAGTAAATTTGGGAACCATAGTTTCATCATCTCTCTAGAAGTACATGAAGATGGCCCCATGCCTCAGTGTCCTGCATAGCTGTTATTTAGTTTTATGTGATACTCTATGGGTTTTTTTCTTTTTTAAGATTTATGTATTTATTTGAGAGAGAGAGAGACAGAGAATGTGTGCATGCCTGCGTGAGTAGGGGAGGGGCAGAGGGAGAGAGTCTTGAAGCAGATTCCTCACTGAATGTAGGGTCCAACATGGGGCTTAAACTCACAACCTATGAGATTGTGACCTGAGCTGAAACCAAGAGTCAGATGCTCAACCAACTGAGCCACCCAGGCACCCCATGTGATTCTCTGTGTTTCCTTTCTTGTTATTCTAGTCTTTCATCAAGTCTTGGTGAATTCTCAGCGTTTTCCCCCTTCTATGTTTTTGGTTATTCATGGTGGTCAATGCTTGAAGCCATTAAGGTGGTAGCAGGAATGCTCAAAGGGGGATCTTGAGGTAAAAGCTGGGGTTACCCTCCCAAAAGGAGGTTGTTTTTTCTATTGTGAGACTTGCAGTAGTCAGATGTTTTCTTTCATAGGAAAGTGGTAAGCCATCATTCCAGACTGATGTGAGTGAGAGCCTCAGCTTTCTTGTGTATATGGAGCTCAGAAAAGATGTTCAATTTGAGATAATTTAAGACCTGAACCATTGAAAATAAGATTTTAGTCTTCTGTTGCCATAGAACTACAGTGTTCTTTAAAAAATATTTTTTATACCATCAATAATGAATGACATGTTTTGTGCAATTAGATTAATGTCAGACCAGCCAAAGGTTCTCTCTTGATTAGAAGACAGCTTAACTGTAATTACTTTGACTTAACTATTCCTTCTTCCCTGCCATACTGTATATCATAATCAGAGTAGTGTAGAGAACATTATGTGTCTTCATTGTTAGTTTTCTTAGACAAAATTTTCAAGGTCTTTGACAATAAGAACTAAATAAGAATAAAGTTAAATAAAATTATAATACAAATAGCTTGTTAAAAGATGGTATTTTAAAATGACAGGTTTAGGGCACCTGGGTGGCTCAGTGGGCTAAAGCCTCTGCCTTCGGCTCAGGTCATGATCTCAGGGTCCTGGGATTGAGTCCCGCATCGGGCTCTCTGCTCGGCAGGGAGCCTGCTTCCTCCTCTCTCTCTCTCTCTCTGCCTGCCTCTCTGCCTATTTGTGATCTCTCTCTATCAAATAAAAAAATAAAATATAAAAAAAATGACAGGTTTATTATTATTACCTAAACATCTGAATTAAAAATTTATAGTTTCAAATAAATGTCTACTGCACTTTAAAGGGCATCTTACTCGTAATTTCCGTTCAGGTCATGATCTCAGTGTCATCAGATTGAGCCCTGCATATGGCTCTGTGCTGAGTATGGAGCCTATGGAGGCTATGGAGCCTGCCTGGGATTGTCTTTTTACTTCTCCCTCTGCCCCTCCTTCACAATCCCTGCCCAACTCTTGAGCAAGTGAACTCTCTCCAAAAAAAAAAAGAAAAAAAAAGAAAAAAAAAGGTGCATAAAAGGAGGTAAAGACTTCACGGACATAGCTAATCTTTAAGTACCACCCATATGTCATGCACTTAGGAGTGCTGGCTGAGTCCCTGTGCTATATAAACATTTGCCCATCTCTCAACAGCAGTATCATCTTATCTGTATCCCACACAGCACTTGCACTATCTATTCTCTCAGGTGGCTTTACATATGTATGTTCTCTATATATTTATCTATATTTATTTTTATATGTAATTATAGTTAGATAAATGTTATCTCTTCGTCTTCATAAATTGTATGTTGCTTGAGGATGAAATCCGTGTCTTGTTCACCTTTGTTTCTCTCTTCATATAACTGGCACTAGAAAAAAAATGGAATGATTGAAGAGACCATTCAAAAGATCAATTTTGTAAAAGAGAGGTCTATAAACTTTGCCTATCAAGGGCCAAATCGTAGGTACGTTAGAATTTGTGGGCCAAGTGGTCTCCATCTAAACTCTTCAACTTTACCATCGTCATGTGAATGTAGCCTTAGGTAATATGTAAATGATGGGCATGGCAATGTTGCCATAAAAATTTACTTACAAAATCTGTGGGTGGATAGGTTGGTTTTGGTCCATGGGTAATTTTCTGATCCCTGTTGTAGAACATTCATTGGATCTTCAAACAGGAAATATGTTAACAGCTTTATACAATAGTGTTAAGTCCTATATTTCTGTTCCCCTCAGTTGTAATGTCCCTGCCTCTCCTGAACCTCCTCTTGTATACCCCCTCCCCCCACTTCTCAGATGTCTGGTGATCTTTGACTGTCTCCCCATATTTAAACAAGGGGATCTATACAGCTGTGTGCATGTGGGCAGGGCATGTCAGTCGTGCATTTTAGTGTGTGGAGACCTGAGTGGGCCATTTCATTAGGGGATCTGGGGTGATATCTTTAGGGTTTTCTCTTGGACTGATAAGATTCTCCAAAAAAGAATCTTTGTCTTCTTCCTTTACTTCTTCTCCTCCCCCTCCTCCCTCTCCCCTCCCCCTCCCCCTCCCCCTCCCCCTCCTCCCCCTCTTTCTCCTCCTCCTTCTTCTTTCTTCCTCTTCTTCGTCTCCTTCTCCTAAGTAAGAGGGGCTGGAACTCAGAACCCTGAGATCAAGAGTCACCCGCTCTGACTGAACCAGCCAGGTGCTTTGCCTAGAAAAGTGTCTTTTAAATGCTTATTTAAAGGGGAGAGGAGGATAATTAATTACAATGAGCACGCTATGGTAAAAGCCTCAGAATCAGTAATTGACTACTATCCTGGTTCCTAGGAATGCATTATGTAACTGCTGACATGGAATCCCTAAATATAGGGATATCACATTCTTAATAAAATGTCTTAAAGTAAAAAAAAAAAAAAGCCTCAAAATATGCTTAGTCCATATGACATAGAGATGAAAGAGCCCATGTACTTATTTTTCTTTACTGGAAGACTGTGAACATTTAGCAAGCATAAACTATGCCACCTCTAAGGTTGTGCCACTGCCTAACATGGCGTCTAACAAAGGGTAGATGGTCAGCAGATCTTTGCTGAATGACTAGAGAACATAAGGCTGGAAAGTCTGGGAGGGATATTGCTCTGTTCCTGACATCTCATCTAATTCTATCATCTTTTCTTTTCTTTTCCTTTCTTTTGCTTTCCTTTCCCTTCTCTTCTTTACCCTTACCTTTCTTTTCCTTCCTTCCTTTCTTCCTTCCTTATACCTCCCTTCTTCCATCCCTCCCTCCATCTTCCCCTTTTCCTTTCCTTTCCTCTCCTCTCCTCCCCTCCCCTCCCCTTCTTTCCCCTTCCTTCCTTCCTTCTTTCCTTCCTTCCTTCCTTCAAAATATCATTTCAGTGATGCACGCACCTGGAATGGTTTTGTTTTCCCCCAACTAACACATGTGAAGGAAACAGGAGGGAGGAAATCTCAGTCTGCTCTGCTAAAATCATTATGAGGCACATCTTTCTTAATTGTAATTTGAAATGAGAATGCCTGGGCCTCTTATATGTATATCTTCTTGCGAGGCTTGTCAGGAAAGATTACCAAGTCTTTGAGACTCAGCAGAAATAGGAAAATAATTATATTCAAGTAAAGTGATGATTCATATTTATTCTTTCAATAACATTTTTTAAATGCTGTCTTCTTAATCAACTGGTTTTAGAAGCACAATCATCATTTGGAATTCATTTAAGTTACTTTAAATTAACATAAAAATTCCTTGTCTTTTTTGTTTTTTTTTTTTAAGAGAGGAGAAAGCAGGCTCCCCGAAGAGCAGAGAGTCCAATGTGGGGCTCAATCCCAGGACACTGGGATCATGACCTGAGCTGAAAGCAGAGACTTTAACCCACTGAGCCACCCAGGTGCCCCTCCTTGTCTATTATTAAAGATTACTTAATTCAATTAGATTTTTAACTTGTATCAAATAAAATGGTCACTTACCAACCAAATTTGGGTATTTCCCACTTGTTATTAATAGCGTTAAAAGACTCAATCTCCAGCTTTCTTGAAATAATAGTAGACCAAGGACAAAAACTCTTTTAATATTCGGTTAATAATTTTATTAATTGATATGAGAGGTCATATGTGCTTATGATCTGATTTTCTACAGAAGATGTTCATTACCTTATTCACCTGACATCTGTCTAATGAATTGATTAGCTAAGGGTCCCTTGAGCTTTACCTGGGGACATGGCTGCCCAGCTAGTAACTGTACTGCACAGACTCTCTTGCAGATGTGGGGAGGCAACCAAATTCTACACCACAGGAAGAGAGCAGCAATGATGTGTGCAACTTCTGGGTCATGTCCCTTAAAAAAGAAATTGCTTGCATTCCATTTCTTTTTTCATCCTACTTCTTGAAGTTTGAATGTAGACATGATGCGGATGGGCCAGTTTTTACTATGCTGTCAAAAGAAATACCCTGTGGAATGATGGAGTAACAATCCAGAGGGAATCTGAATGACTTTGTGGCGCTATTATGAGAGACAAAAATCAGCTTCTGTCTCTGCAAAGTGCTTTTTTAAAGAAGGGATTTTCCTATATTATAAATGATAAACCTAGGTACCAAATTTTACATACCTTTTCTTTAAAATAGTATATATGATAGTTTTGAATACTTATAAATTTATGTTATTAGTTGCTTGTGTCAACAATGTGCTTATGAAATTAGGTTTAACCCTTTATTAAAGAATTTACAGTATTGTCTTTGTTGTTAATCCAAATGGCTCTAATTAATTAATTTGAAATTTCTTTAAAATGTATCATTGAAATTGTGATAAAGCATGCTAACCCAATTCTGATTTAGTGAGGTGTCTGGCATATTTACACGATCATTCTAGTACACTTAAATATATTTCTATATGATACTTTTTATATTATATGTACATATGGTCTTCTACATAGATTAAAAAAGAATAGTATGTTTATATATTCATGTCTACTAATATTATGTAACTAATAAGAATGAATGAATGAATACATATACTCATTACAAATAATTTCACTTTTACTGGTTTTATAGGCTAAGGACTATATAGAGAAATCCATCATAGCCAGATATTACTGTCTTCTTAAAATTGGAGTAGTCATGCCAAATACAGAACATCTTTTCAGGAAATACAAACAAACAGCAGATTCAGTTTGGAAATAGGGATAACAGAAAGTAAACTTATGAGGTATCTATGCAGAGTGAATGAACTGTGCTAATGGAATTCAAGTCCGTGGCTGGGTCTTATTTTTTAAAATCTTAGGAAGTGGGCGCCTGGGTGGCTCAGTGAGTTAAGCCTCTGCCTTCAGCTCAGGTCATGATCTCAGGGCCCTGGGATCGAGCCCTGCATGTGCTCTCTCTGTCAAATAAATATATATCTTAAAGAAAAGAAAATAAGATCTTAGAAAATAAGTTGTAAATGGATTAATATAAGTCATAAGTGATATTTAATGGGCTAATTTTTTTTTAAAGATTTTATTTATTTATTTGGCAGACAGAGATCACAGGTAGGCAGAGAGGCAGCCAGAGAGAGAGGAAGGAAAGCAGGCTCCCTGCTGAGCAGAGAGCCCAATGCCGGGCTCGATCCCAGGACCCTGGGATCATGACCTGAGCCGAAGGCAGAGGCTTTAACCCACTGAGCCACCCAGGCGCCCCTAATGGGCTAATTTTAAAATACAAATAAAATTAAAACTACACTGAAATACTTTCCTCCTCTGTCTGACACAGATCAGAAAGGTTGATAAATAACTGTTGCTCAGTAGAACAATCTACTGCTGTTTTTTTTCACTCTAATTTTTAATGAACAATTTTTTGACCTGATACAATATTAGAAATTCCAAATGTATATTCAGTAAAAGATATTAATGACAATTTTATATTAAAAATTGTTTTGAGTTACCTAGTGGTTTGAATAAGGAAATGATTAATTCTTGTATATATTTGTAGATAGGCAAGATTTTAATGGGCAGTTTCTATAACTTTTTGTAGCAGACATTGGTAGTTATCTATCAACATTTTTCACTTCTTCCATTATTACTAATTTATTTGGCTGGCCACTCCGACTATAAAAATAATGACTCTACCAGCTTCCCTTGCATCATATGACCAAGTTCAGGCCAATGAGTTGTTGGCTTTTTAAAAAAATTATGTTTATTAACATATTATTTGCCCTAGGGGTACAGGTCTGTGGGGCCAAAGAGTTGTAAACAGAAGTGTCTTGTGGTAGCTTTTGGGAACTTTCTTTAAAAGACAACTATTATGCCTTTAATCCACACTTCTTCATCCTTTCCTCCATCCTGCTGACTGAACCATGGATGCAATGGCTGCCATTTTGAACCTCATAGAGTATGACTTCATCTTAGAATTACAGGGTGGTGAGCTGAAAAGAGCCTGGGTCCCTGAGGATTTGGGAAACAATAACCCCATATCAATTCTGCATTCCTAACTTCACACTTTGATGTAAGATAGAAATAAATTTCACTATATGCCATTATTTTTCATCTCTATAACTTATGGACAAATCCAATTTCTACTGATAGACTGACCATGACATTTACAAAAATTGTGCCTGATAACAGGGTAGAGAGAACCATGAATATATTAAGAAAAATGAAAATTGATTCTGAATAAAAATCTGAATACTTAATGATGCCAGATGAAACAGAGTTTGGAACTTTCCAGGGGGAAAATGTGACAGTGAGGAGTTTATCCTCTTTCCTTCCAGGGACTCATTATCCTACCTGAGAAAGAAGACAGGATCTCTAAAATGCCAAACGAATGATGTCTGGGTGATCACAGTGAAAGCACTGTGTGAAACCCCTACAACTCTGATTAGCAGAGAGTGATTCCCCAGTTCAACCTCCAGGACCCCTCTGCTTCTCCTGCCTTGGGTCCTTGCTTGTTGAGGGCCAGAATTCAGAGAGCTGACATATAATTACCTCACTTGGACCTCTGCAAGTCCACTCCAGAGTTTTACTGGAAACCAAAGAAAATGGTTTTACCATTTGACAAGATGGTCCTTCAGCAACACTTACCACATTCTTGTTCAAGTTCAGAAGGAGGAGGCATGGAGTGTACTTTTTTTTTTTTTTTTTTTAATGAGGAAAAGCAAAGCCTTCTTATAATCTTTGGAAGACTTCCCCTTATGTTTCACTGTCTAGAACTTTGTCACATGTCCACCTTTAGCAGCAAAAGGACATTTTCAGTGAGTACTTTGCTGGGGGCTGGATTCCTCACTGCCTCAAAGAAAACTACTTTACTTGAAAGAAAGAAATAGAGAGGGCTGTCTACCACACTCTATTTAAGGCCATAGGGAAAGGAGGGGACATAGGTGGCTGGAGGGTACATAATCCAGTAAATAAAGGAGGTTGCCTTTATTCAGTGTTCACAGATTTTCTGGCCTTTTTTTTTTTAATATTTTATTTATTCATTTAATTGACGGGGATAGAGAGAGAGACAGTGAGAGATGGAAGAGAAGTGGGGGAGAGGGAGAGGGAGAAGCAGGTTTCCCGCTGAGCAGGGAGCCCAGTGTGGGGCTCGATGCGGGGCTTGATCCCAGGACTCTGGGATCATGACCTGAGCTGAAGGCAGATACTTAATGACTGAGCCACCCAGGTGCCCCTAGAGATCGTACATTTAAACTGACTTTGTAGAAAGAAAACTATATAAAAAGAGGGAAGGAAGTGTTGCTATTTTGATCAAAAAAATTAATTTTATAAAAACTTTGAAATATCATTAGCTTTGCAAAAATCTGGCTTAACCTATAAACTTCCTGTAACATTTATAAGTTCCTTGTGGATTTGTTGTTTGCTTGTTTGTCTTTTTTAGAGGAAGAGAGAAAACCAAGTTTCACCTTTTGTGGCAAGCACTTTGTATGTGCTATTGATTACTGCATGGTCCTTCAGATGTTGGTATAGGTGAAATTCATTTTCAATGCTCAGAATATTGTAATCAAGCAATCACATTTGATTTTCATTAAAATTAGGCACAATATAGTAGTTACTGAGTTTTATAGAAATGCATGTTTTAAATGTTTGTTTGTTTGTTTTTTTAAGTAGGCTCCATGCCCAGCATGGAGCCCAACACAGGGCTTGAACTCATGACCCTGAGATCAAGACCTGAGCTGAGGGGCTCGTGGGTGGCTCAGCAGGTTAAGCATCTGCCTTTGGCTCAGGTCATGATCTCAGGATCCTGGGATGGAGCCCTACTTTGGACTCCCTGCTCAGCAGGAAGCCTGCTTCTCCCTCTGCCCTTTCCCCTGCTTGTGTTCTCTCTCTCTCAAATAAATAAAATCTTAACAACAACAACAACAACAAAAGACCTGAGTTGAGATCAAGAGTCAAATGCTTAACTTACTGAGGCACCCAGGTGGCCCCAAAACTTATGTTTTAAAAAAACTTACGTTGTTCTTACATTTTATGCATGAGGTGGACGAACGATAGGGCTTCAAACTGGTCAAACAAGTCCATATTTAAAGATGTTTGCGAAGTTGTGGCTCTTAGCATTAAATGTCTTATGTAGCAAGCAAACCTGGGTTTTTGTGATGATCTTTGTTCCTCCAGCCTCTTGCCCACACTGGAGCTGTCCCTCTGTGTTCTCAGAAAGGCTAAGTTCATAATGTCAGATCACAGCATATTTGTCCTGGAGCCATTCCTTGCCTCACCCCTCCTTGTGAGGACTGGACCCCAAGGTCACAATTCATGGCAAAGTTTGAACTGGGTTCAACCCAAGACAAGTTCCACCTGGGAATCATGCTCTACTTTTCTCTCTTCTACCCCTGCCACACCTCAGCTTGAGCTTCTGATCAGACTCTGAAATCTGTCCATTTTATACCCTAATGTATATGTATAAATTCAATCTTTTTCTTTGTCATTGCTAATGACATTCATTCTAACTCTGTCATGTCTTAACTGGACTAAGCAAAGAGCTCCTGACCAGTCTCCTTTAAGAAAACCTTTTAAGTTGCTATTACCTACGGAATTCGATTAAAGCTTCTTAGCATGGCCTGTGAAGGTGTGGGTGGGCTAGTCTGTGTTTACCTCTTCTCATTAACATCCTTCACACTTTCTGAGGCAACAGCCTAGATGACTTGTGGTTTTCTGAAGCCATCATGATGCTTCTGGCCTCTGAGCCTTACATTTGCTCACGATCCCTCCTTACATGTTTGGCTGTTCCCTATATATTGTGTAAAAGTCCCATCAAGGTTACTTCTCTTGGCAAGCATGAGACACCCAGGCTCACAGCTTCCCTCCCACTCTGTAAAGTTCTATCCCTGTCACACACCTGTTACAGCAATCATGATATATACATTGTAATGGCTTGTGTAGGTCTGTGTTTTATCCAGTATACGGTGCTGCTTTCCTCATGGTATAATGACTCTTAAGTGGTGACTGGGGAAAAAAAAATACCTCATGGTATAATGACTCTTAAGTGGTGGCTGCTTTCCTCATGGTATAATGACTCTTAAGTGGTGGCTGGGGAAAAAAAGAGCTTTTTTGGGTCTTCTTTTCTTAAAGAATAATGCATTTGATGGTGGATATATGTATTTATATGTCCATATAGCCATATTAGGTAAATGAAAATCATGATATGGTCCATAAATGAGGAATTATTCCAGCTAAAGGCTGTTATTTGGTGACAAAAGTTCTGACCACAATAAACTATTATGATGGCTCAAGAATGTAGTTGTATTTTTTACTTTATGAGAGAACTGATGATCAAAGATAAAATTAGGATAATTTCAAAGTAAACTTTTATATTGGAGATAAGATACATAGATAGCAAAAAAAAATTGGCCATTAAAATCTATTTTGAAAATGTTGTACCTCTGTTAACTTTAGAATTACAAGTATAATATGGATTTCATTTAATATTAATGGTAAGAGATATTTTTGTTGAATAAGTTTCCTAGGGATATATTTAATTTATTATAGGTAATGGGAGTTTGGCAAATAGCATTCAATTAAGTTGGATAGAGATAAAATAATAGGTTTTGAATGCCAGCTGATGAAAAAGAACCACCAGAATTATCATTAGATAGTTTTATAGGCTTATAAATCTAAATTTAACGAATATTCATTTCAGAATGTAAATCATGTTCTTGGGAGAAGTCTTTAATATATCAAATAGTGCATAGCTATTAAGTTTTCCAATAAAATAGCATCGCAGAATATCTTTGAAATTTGAAGATATAGATATCACTTGCTGAAAATTATTTAAGCATATATCAATTCTTTAATGTATCATTTATATTTATAGGTAATAACCCATGTAAAATAAATGACATGTACTTGAAAACAGTGAGACAAAATTTGAATATTGCTTTAGAGAAAAATTAAATGGGATAACTGAATGTCTTAATTAGAATTATGACAGAATATAACATAGCATTGTAAAGTTTAAAAGACACGCCTTCCCTAAAAAATTAAACATTGAATTAAAGCTCTAGTCTAGTATTCTAAAGAACTGAAAACAAGTATTTAAATAGATGGACATGCATGTTCATAGTAGCCTTAGTACTAACAAAAAAGGTGGAAATAGCCTGAATATTCATGAATTGATGAATGGATAAACAAACTGTGGTATATACATACAATGGGATATTATTCAGCTAGGAAAGCAGTACTGATACATGTCAAAATGTGGATGAATCTTAAAAACATTAGGGTAAGTGAAAGAAGGCAGAAGTAAAATCATACTTATTGTATGATTCCATTTATATGAAATGTCCAAAATTAGTAAATTCATAGAGACAGAATGCAGACTAGTGGTTGCCAAGGCCTGGAGAGGGGTGGTGGTGAGGGTAGGAGGAGAAGTAACTGCTAGAAAACTGGAGTTTTCCTTCAGGATAATGAAAATGTTTTGGAACTAGAGAGATGTGGTTGTACAACATTGTGAATGCACTAGATGACACTAAATTATTCACTTTAAAGTGATTAATTTTACAAGAATTTCACCTCAGGGGAAAAAAAAGGCATTTTCTAAACAGTTCAAAAATGCTAGTGGGACCATAAAGAACATGAGAAAAGCATACTTTGGGAAGAAACCTAAGTGACATTTAAAATTTGCTATGCTATTTTAGTAAGTCAACCGTTCCTATTTTTTACATGTCCTAAGATTATATTAGTCAACTTTTTAAAAAAAGATTTTATTTTTATTTTATTTGACAGAGAGAGAGATCACAAGTAGGCAGAGAGGCAGGCAGAGAGAGAGGGGGAAGCAGACTCCCCGCTGAGCAGAGAGCCCAATGTGGGGCTCAGTTCCACAACCCTGAGATCATGACCTGAGCTGAAGGCAGAGGATTAACTAACTGAGCCACCCAGGTGCCCCATTAGTCAATTTTTTACTAATAAATGAACATAATTTTCTCTAAGACTCTAGTATATAACAATCTCACTACTTTATTATGAGTACTGAAGGGTAGAAAATTAAAAGCCTGTTCTTCTGATGGCTGTAGTCAGAACTGGGTGTCTTTTTTAATAAACTACAGTTGTAAATCACATTATCCTCAACACAGTGGGTGACCTTCCACCTTCTCTGTAGATGCAGTTTCCTTTTCCCACAAGGCAAAATACAGGCTTTCAGAATGTAGGAAGAAACTCAAAGAGAGATAAGAGCCAGGCATGCCTGCTTTTTCTTTGGTTGTGATGAAGTTCTAGAACCTAGGTGAGGTTCAGTGGGCTGGGGTCTGGAGCCGATGACCAAGAAAGAATTCTTGAGACATCTTTGGTGCAAAATGGTGGTTTATTAAAGCATGGGGACAGGACCCGTGGGCAAGAAGAGCTGCTGCCCTGGGATGTGAGGAGTGGCTGATTATATACACAGGAGTTGGGTAGGTGGGGACAAAAGGGGGTGTTCGGAAGGGCTATCAGGGTAAAGAAGACTGTCAGGATATTGAAGGCCTGGTTATTATTAAGCCAAGGCCGTCTTTCCCTCTAATGCACTAGCATGAAGACAATTGGGAGTTTCCTGGTGGAATGTCACATTCCTCCTATCAAGCGTCCTTGTTAGTGAGATTTGGGTTTAGAAGAAATTTAACTTTATTTACATTTCCTTCTATCTCAGCCTCCTTCAGTTTTGTTTATGGAGGGGAGGGTGATGTTAGGGCTTGAGGAATGGAGTTATGTGCCTCTGGAAATTGGGCTATTGATAAGGTAACTTCTTTGTTGTAAATCTCAAGGGCATTTGTAAACCAAGGGAGACTCCTGCCTTGCAGGATTGTGATCTCTGCAAATTAACTATTTGTTTTTCTTTTAGGGCAATTAGAGGTGCCTGAGGAATGTCACACATATTACTGAGGGGAGTGGGTGGAGAGGGGGTGCTCCCTGCTCCCTCATCAGTTGCTTGAGTCTCTTCTCTTTGTCTTAGAATAAGGCATTAAGTGTTGGGAAAAGAATCCAGGAAACATGAGGAGTGAGGAAAAAAACCAGTTTACTGTGAAGATTAGCTTTCAAGATTTTTATTTGTTTGTTTTTGATATTCCAAGGTTTTACTACAACTTGTCTGGGTGTGGATATTTTTCTCTTACTTGGGATTCATAATGTTTCTTCAGTCTTATGATACACTGTTTCACAATTTCTGGCACATTATGAGCCACTGTTTCTTTGAATGGTGACTCTCCCCCATCCTTACACTGTATTCTTTAAGATCTCCTATCTATCCTCCATGTCTCTTAACCTCTTCTTCACAATTTTCTTCTCTTTCTCTGAGCCGTCTCCTCGCCACTTTTTGGCAGGTCAATTATGCTCCTGTTCCAGGGCCTTTGCACAGGTGTTTGCTCTCTCTAGGATGACCTTCTTTCAGATATTCTCATGAATCATCACCTTCTTTAAGTATTTGCTTAAACTCATCTCTTCAGAAATTACTTCTCCGAATCTCATCTAAAATTGTCCATTTTCAATCTCTAACTCAGTTTTCTTTTTTTATTGTTCTTCAAAAACTATTGCCTGACACATTATATATTTATTTTTATTTATTTGATTATTACATCTTCTCTTCTAGGTTATAAACTCTCCAAGGTCAGGAAAGAAACTTTCCTATTTAGCTCTGTGAGATATTGTCAATGCCAAGGATAGTGCATGGCGTATATTAGTCATTGAGTGAATAAATCATTGTGCTACATTCTGTTTCTTAGCTCTGTTTTCTAGTTCACTTGTTTTCTCTTAATTTGTGTCCAGTATTTTATTTAAACTGTTTATTGAGGTTTTTTTTTTTTTTTTTTAAACACTTTAAAAATGTCTTATTGTCTTTTGGCTTACATAGCTGCAGATGAGAATTCTGTTGCCATTCCTATTTTTGTTCCTTTCTATATCCGTCTATTTTTCTCTGGCTGCTTTTAAGAGTTTCTCTTTATTATTGGATTTTAGTAATTGGATTATGATGTGTCCTGGTGTGGCTTACTTATGTTGCTACTTGAATTTTGTTGATACTTATTCTTGGACCTCTGGGTTTATGGTTTCATCACATTTGAAAAATCTTCAGTCCTTATTTCTTAAAAATTATTTGCTCATCTCTGTGATTACAATTAGATATATGTTAGGTTGTTTGATATTGATAGGTCACTGAGGTTCTCATTTTTTTTTTATTACTTTTTTTGTTTTTTGTGTTTATTCTGGATAATTTCTATTTCCAGGTCTTTAGTTTACTTTTTTTCATTGTGTAATCTGCTGTTAATCTCACTCAGAATATTTTTCACTTATGATATTACATATTTCATCTCTATATGTTCCATTTGTGTCTTTTTTTATATCTTCAATTTCTTTCCTCATTATGCTCATTTTTTTCCACATTCTTGAATAAATGGAATATACTTATAATTATTTTAATGTCCTCACTTATTAATTTCGTATTTGTTGTTTTTATTTTTTATTGATTGATTGGCTTTTTTCTTCGTTATGGAGTATATGTTCTTACTTCTTTGAATACTTAGCAATTTTTTTCATTCATTTTTTACAATATTTATTCATTTATTTATTAACGTATAATGTATTATTAGTCCCAGGCATACAGGTCTGTGAATCCTCAGGCTTATACACTTCACAGCACTCACCATAGCACATACCCTCCCCAGTGTCCATAACCCAAGACTTGCATTGTATTCTTCTTTTTTTTAAGATTTATTTATTTTAGAGAGGGAGAGAGAGGTAGGAAGCAGGGGGAAGGGGCTGAGGGAGAGGGAGAGAGAATCTTAAGCAGACTCTACACTGAGTGTGGAGCTTGATGTGGGGCTCAATCTCATGACCTTGAAATCATGACCTGATCCAAAACCAACAGTTGGATGCTTAACTGACCACACCACCCAGACACCCCCATATTGTATTATTTTTAAGGAGTATTGATTGGGCTTCATTCTGGCACAGTTTAGTTACATGATATTAGTCTGATTCTTCCAAGGGTTGATTTTAAAATTTATTAGGGCAGGTCCAGAATAGTCTTTGTGGTGTAATTTACTAAGGTGATATCCTTTTGAGGACTCTACCTAATGACCCATGTATTCCAAAGTCTCTGCACTTTGACTGGTGGTAATGTGAACCATTCCCAGCCCTGTGTAGATCTGTGGGAACTGTTCAGCCTTTGTTTTCTTGAATTCCTTTATCAGCCTTATAGAGTTTCCATTACATGTATGGATAGATAATAAGCCAAGAAGAGAGAGTCAATTATCATATGGTTTTACTTACTTGTGGAGCATAGCGAATAACATGGTGGACATTGGGAGATGGAGAAGTGAGTTGGGGGAAATCAGAGGCGAGACAAACAATGAGAGACTATAGACTCTGAGAAACAAACTGAGGGTTTTGGGGGGGTGGGGAGTGGGGTGAGCCTGGTAGTGGGTATTATGGAGGGCATGTATTACATGGAGCACAGGGTGTGGTACATAAACAATGAATTTTGGAACACTGAAAAAAATTAAATTAAATTAAAATTTTAAAAAACCAACAAAAAACCAAAAAAAAAAAAAAAGAATTCAGTCAAAGTAGATGATACAATCAAATAGAAAGATATTCCTTATTAATGGATTGGAAGAATTACTATTGTAAAAATCTTCATACTATTATGTAAAGCAATCTACAGTTTCAATGCATTTTCTATCAAAATACCAACATTGTTTTTCATAGAACTAGAACAAATGACACTAAAATGTGTATGGAACCACGAGAAACCCCAAGTAGCTAAAACAATCTTGAGAAAGAACAACAAAGCTGTAGGTAACATAGTCCCAGATCTCAAGTTGTACTACAAAGCTGTGGTGATCAAAACACTACCATAATGGCACAAATAGACACATAGATAATGGAACAGAATAGAAACCTCAGACATAAACCCGTGCTTATGTGGTCAACCAATCTACAACAAATGGAGAAAGAATATACAAAAAGGAAAAGGAAATCTCTTCAATAAATGTGCTGGGAAAACTGGACAGCCACATGCAAAAGAATGAAACTGTACCACTTTCTAACATCATCCACAAAATCACCTCCAAATGGATTAAAGACTGAAATATGAGACATGAAACCACAAAAATCCTAGAGGAAAACATAGGCAATAATTTTTTTGACATTGGCCTCAGCAACATTTTTCTAGATGTATCTCCTTAGGTAAGGGGAACAAAAGCAAAAATAAGCTACTGGGACTACAGCAAAATAAAAAGCTCTTGCACAGAAAAGGAAACCATCAACAAAATGGAAATGCAGCCTACTGGTTGGGAGAATATATTTGAAAATGATATATCTGATAAGGGGTTAATATCTAAAAAATATAAAGAAGTTAATATAACTCAACACCAAAACGCTCAAATATCCAATTAAAAAATGGGCAGAGAACCTGAATAGAAACTTTTTTCCAAATGAGACATACAGATGCAAACAGACACATGAAAATATGCTCAATATCTCTCATCATCAGGTAAATACAAATCAAAGCAACACTGAGATGTCCTTTTATACCTATCAGAATAGCTAGAATCAAAAGGACAAGAAATAACAGGTGTTGGCGAGGATGTAGAGAAAAAGGTGCCATGTACACTATTGGTAGGAACATAAATTGGTACTGCCAGAATGGAAAACAGTATGTTTTCTTAAAAACTGAAAATAGAAACAAAGTAACAACAATGAAAACTAATAATAGAAATATGATATGATTCAGTAATTCCACTACAGGATATATGCCTAAAGAAAACCAAAACACTAATTTGAAAAGACATATGCATTCTTTTTTTTTTTAAGCTATTTTTTTTAAAGATTTTATTTATTTATTTGACAGACAGAGAGATCACAAGTAGGCAGAGAGGCAGGCAGAGAGAGAGGGGGAAGCAGGCTCCCTGCTGAGCAGAGAGCCCCATGCAGGGCTTGATCCCAGGACCCTGAGATCATGACCTGAGCCAAAGGCAGAAGCTTAACCCCCTGAGCCACTCAGGCACCCCAAAGACATATGCATTCTGTATTTATTGCAACACAATATAAAATAGCTATAATATGAAAGCAGCCCTAGAGTCTACTGATAGATGAATGGATAGGGAATGTAAGAGATACACACACACACATACACACACACACAGATAGGTTTATTTATTCTACATATGGAATTTATTCTACATATGGAATGTTACATATGGAAAGAGGATGAGATCTTGCCATTTGTGACAACATGGATGGACCTAAAGGGTATTATGCTAAGTAAAATAACTCAGACAGAAAAAGACCACATGATTTCACTTATATGTAGAATCTAAAAAACAAATTAATAAACAGACAAAAAGCAGACCCATAAGTACTGATAACAAATTGATGGCTACCAGAGGACAGGAGGATAGGCAGATGGGCAAAATGAATGAAGGGAAGTGAGCAATACAGACTTTCAGTTATGGAATGAATAAGTCACAGGGATAAAAGGGGTACAGCATAGAGATACAGACAGTGGTACTGTAATAGAGTTTTGTGGTGACAGGTGGTAGCTACACTTGCGGTGAACATAGAGTAATGTACAGTGTTGTTGAATCACTGTATTTTACACTGGAAACTAATATAACATTTTGTATCACCTATACTTCAATTGGAAAAAAAAATTCTCTCAGAGGTTTGAGTAGACCCTTCCTGTGAATCTCTGGAGTTCTCTCTCTTTGTATAGCTCTGTCCTTTGCGGCATTATGTTCCACAAGTTCTAGCCTAAGTGGGAGTGGGGTAGGGTGTGCACATGGTCACACTAAGAAGTGATCATCTTTAAGCTTCTGGCCCAGTGATTTTTTTTTCTTTTTTTTTTTTTGAAGATTTTATTTATTTATTTGTCAGGCAGAGATCACAAGTAGACAGAGAGGCAGGCAGAGAGAGAGGGGGAAGCAGGTTCCCTGCTAAGCAGAGAGCCCGATGCGGGGCTCGATCCCAGGACGCTGAGATCATGACCTGAGCCGAAGGCAGAGGCCCTAACCCACTGAGCCACCCAGGTGCCCCTGGCCCAGTGATCTTTTGACAGATGTCAAGAGGGGAATGTATGAGAGAGAGAGAGAAAGTTAAAGTGTGTGTCATAAGAGCTTCTACTTAAAATGAAGAGGGGACACCTGGCTGGCTCAGTCAGAGGAGCATGACTCTTGAGCTTGGGGTCATGAGTGTGAGTCTCACGTCAGGTGTGGAGATAACTTAAATAGGTAAGACTTTAAAAAAAAAAAAAAAAAAAAGGAGGCCACACAATGCTGCTTTGTTTTGACACCAAGCTAGCATTCTCAGTGAGCTGGGATTTTAGGCATTGGAAACACACTGTTTCTTAGATACATTAGGAAAGACTGCACACAGAGAAACCAGGGGACAAAGGGAAATGAGGAGGAAGACATTAATGTGTGATTTCCCAGGCGTTGTTCACCTTGCTTTGAGTTAGGAGAGAGGATTTAGAGGAGACTGTCACCTAAATTCTACAGAAGGGGACCAAGTCAGAGAAATATTGCTGTGTTGCTTTTTCATAATTTTATAGGCTGTTGGTCTGTGAAACACTATTTGATCCATGAGAATCCTACTGATCAAAGCATGAGCTGAAAATGAGACTAACAATGACTTAGATGCTGTCATAGTAAGAGCTGAACTCTGATAACTGTATGTCAGAAGGAAGGACAGTTACCCCACGGAAATATTGAATTAGCATCACTGTGGAGTGTCGGCAAAGAGTTGTAGGTTATCCTATTTCACAATTGATGACAGACTCAACTTACTTGTTGTACCAGTTATTGATGATAATTGTCTGAAAGTGAAAAAAACGGAAGTCCATATATATGTAAAACAAATGGTTATTTAAAAAAATATACATATATTACTCTGGGTCCTAGCAAATGTTACTGGACTAAATGATCTCTAGCAGCATGTTTTGATCTGGACAGACCTTTCTTTGCTTAGGATTGTGGATTTTTCTTCTTTTGTTTGAGTCTCTGAATGGAATTTCTGAGCAAAAAAAAGGATTGAATTTGGAGGACTGAACTTAAATGGAACACTTGTTCATCATTTATGTGTTTGCATAATGGCCAAATAAATTATGAATATTAAGAACTAATACTTCAGGGCGCCTGGGTGTCTCAGGTGTTAAGCGTCTGCCTTTGGCCTGGGTCATGATCCCGGGGTCCTGGGATGGAGTCCTGCATCTGGCTCCCTGGTCGCAGGAAGCCTGCTTCTCTCTTTTCCTTCTCCCACTCCCCTACCTGTGTTCCCTCTCTCACTGTGTCTCTCTCTGTCAAATAAATACATTTTTTTTTTAAATCATAGAAAAAAAAGAACTAATACTTCAGAGGTAATTTAGGAATCAACAAATAATGCTATATAAATTATGCTCTATATATTTTCTGGAAAGCTAAAGGTTTTGTTAATCCTTTTTTTTTTTCTCTTCTCCCTTCATGTCTCCTTTTATTGTAGAACCAATCTTTACCATCTTACAGTTTTGTGAGGGCTATAATTTTAAAGTCTGTGATTTGTACAAATATAGTAATGTTGTTCAGGGTACTGGAGAAAGTAAATGTCAAGTAAACAAGATACTCAACTGGTGATAAAATTTTGTTTGAAATATAAATATTCTCTGAAAAAGGAAAAGGATTAGCTATGTATAAATATAATTTTCTATAAATTTAATTTTTGGTATGAATTTAAACTGTATTTTGAATAGATCTTTCTGTTTTTAATCCCTTTTTAAAAACATTTTACTTTGAAAAATATTCAAACACACAGAAGGATTGCAGGAATAGTAGAATAAACTTCTATTTCACACACACATATACACACGTATTATTTTTATTTTTGCCGAAGCATTCAAGAATCAGTTTATTTTTCTGATCCAGGATTAAATCTAGGCTCATGTGTTATGTGATATCTAGTTTTCTCCTTTACCTCACCTAATTTGGGACAGACTTTTTGGTCTTTCATGACATCACTGATGCTTTTGAAGACTTGGGTCAGTTCTGTAAAACGTCAGTTTGGGTATCTGTGATGTTCCGTGATTGGATTCAGCTTCCATCTCTCTCCCCCGCATGACTGCTTCCCACATGCTCTGCTCTTCTTGGATCTCCCTTCCTCCCCGTCCTTTGCTTTTCCCACTTCTCTTGGCAGATCGAACTTTCCTCCAGCTTCGCTGAGCGCAGAGCTGCGACCGAGGCCACACACTGACGCTCCTCCAGCAGGCCCTCTCGCCCTCTCCCTCCTGGGACGTCCCCTGTCCCTGTGAGGCTCCTCCGCGGAACTCCGCTCAGCAAAGCCTCCTCTTCTCACTCCCACCTCAACTCCTGCATGCCTTCTCTCTCCTCTGTCTTCAAAGGTTTTTCTGTGTGCAAACTTTTCCCATCATGTAAAGACTGTCCACATCGTTGCTGTGCTCCGTAACGAGCTCTCCCGGAGCCCGTCTGCCCCTCGGCAGCGGCTGCAGCTGTCTTCTTCCGCCCCCTCGCTGCTTCTCCATCCACTGAACTCTCCTTACAGAACTGGAACCGAGGCAGGGAGAGACCTCTTCCCCCTAAACACTGACACACATTCAGTCCACGTACATTGGTCCTTTTTGACGGCTACCTTGGCAGCATTTGACGCCTGTGATGCTCTCTTTCCAGGGGCGCGTTTCCTTGCTTTCCAGAGCCCGCCTACTCCAGGTCTCCAGGGCCCTGGGTCTCTCTCAGTCCCCTTCGCAAGCTCCTCTTTCGCGCCCTGGAATGTTGGTGTCCCTGTCGTAGCCCTGCCCTCCATACTATATAGTCTCCTCGCTTCCGCTACACACACTCACCAAGCCTCAGCTGGTATCTCTGGGCCCAGAGTCCCCACTTCTGTTCCTGCCTTGGACCTCTCTTCTGAGCTGTAGACCCACATGTCTAACTGCGTCGATCTCTGTATGGCCAAACCTGGACTCTTGTCTTTCACTCCAGGCCCATCCTCCTTTCTTCTATTCCCCCGTTTAGTGACACTTCCTTCCGTTCCTCTGCCTACATCCAACAAATTATCAAGTCTGGGAGATGCCAACTGTTACAGTCTTGAGTCATTCCGTTTCTCTCTATTCCCACTACAAGAACTATTATTTCGGCTCCTGCCTCTGAAATGCTTTTCGGTCTTACTGCCCTTTAGTCTTTCTATTCCCTGCACTGCCAGCAGAGGGAGCTTTCCACAGTGTAAATCCAAACCCATAAAAAGATTAAAATGCTAACGGCTTCCATTGTTTTAAGAATCAACCCTAAGGATTACAACAGGGTCCTTCATGACCTAGTCTCTGCCAGGAGATCTTTACTGCTTACTCCTTTGCCCTTTATTTTCTAGCCATACGAAAATTAATTCAGTTTCTTTCTTTCTTTCTTTCTTTTTAAGATTTTATTTATTTATTTGACAGAGAGAGACACAGCGAGAGAGGGAACACAAGCAGGGGGAGTGAGAGAGGCAGAAGCAGGCTTCCACTGAGCAGGGATCTCAATTCTGGGCTCCATCCCAGGACTCTGGGATCATGACCTGAGCCAAAGGCAGACAGTTAACGACTGAGCCACCCAGGCGCCTCTAATTCAGTTTCTTAAATAAAGCATGTGCACTCTCTTCTAAATCTATCTAGTAATAAATAGTGAATAAATCCCATTTCTCTCAATTGATTGATAAATGTGTTGCCTTCTTATGTGGGGAAAATCTGCTTACATTTACACGTGGTATTATGTGTATGACAAAGTAAAAATCCTGTGCATATATCCTTTAAAAAGGAGTATTCTTTGGAATGTACCTTCATCCAGAATTCTAGGAACCAATCTTGAGATATTTAAATAAGAGATTAAAATAAAGTAGCTTGGTTGAGTCATTCTGACTTTAAGGTGGAAAGACCAGTAGGTCATTTATGCTGTCACCTCCCCATCCTGCTGGATATTGCTTACCGGCTGTGGCACTCTTTTGAAGAGGTCAGACTTGATATCACAAACCTCATTATAACTCCAGCAAGTCACGGCTAGTAGGAGGGGCTCCTAAGATGAAACCTCTTTGCTATATGTATGTGTAGGCATGGCAAGCAGTTTTGCATTGAGGACTTGAGGATAAATGAGCCCTGGGAAGTGAATTCGTGCTTGAATTTGAGTTCTCTCATTTCTTTCCGTGAGTACCTCATAACTTGCTGCATATATAGTCTTAGAGGAATCTCAATCCAGATATATATTTTTTAATTTAAAATTTTTTAAGATTTTTTTATAAACAGGGGCGCCTGGGTGGCTCAGTGGTTTAAGCTGCTGCCTTCGGCTCGGGTCATGATCTCGGGGTCCTGGGATCGAGTCCCGCATCGGGCTCTCTGCTCGGCAGGAGCTTGCTTCCCTCTCTCACTCTCTCTGCCTGCCTCTCTGCCTACTTGTGATCTCTCTCTCTCTGTCAAATAAATAAATAAAATCTTTAAAAAAAAAAAAAAAAGATTTTTTATAAACATATAAGGTATTTTTATCCCCAGGGGTAGAGGTTTGTGAATCGCCGGGTTTACACACTTCACAGGACTCACCATAGCACATACCCTCCCCAATGTCCATAACCCCACCCCTCTCTCCTGACCCCCCTCCCCCCAGCAACCCTCAGTTTGTTTTGTGAGATTAAGAGTCACTTATGATTTGTCTCCCTCCCGATCCCATCTTGTTTCATTTATTCTTTTCCTACCCCCCAAACTCCCCATGTTGCATCTCTACTTCCTCATATCAGGGAGATCATATGATAGTTGTCTTTCTCGGTCAATCCAGATATCTTTAAATAAAGTATGTATAACCTGGGAGACTCCAGATGTACACAGCTTAGACAGCTTTAAGGAAATCATTTTGTAGGTACTCAGCTTCTTTTGTGTTCCTTCCTAAAGCTGATCTGTCCCAGAACCACTCCTGCAGTGCTTCTCCTTTCCTGCCTCCTTTTCCACAGTTGACAATCTCCTACTTTACAAGAGAAATGTGTACCTGTCACCCATCTGATTCTTATTATGAGGGATTTCCCAGGATATAACAATCTTAGGGTCACTAAACAGAAAGTTTGTTTGAAAATGTAGAGCTCTAGGAGCACCTGGGTGGTTCAGTTGGTTAAGCGTCTGCCTTCAGCTCAGGTCATGATCTCAGGATCCTGGGATGTAGCCCCACATTGGGCTCCCTGCTCAGTGGGGAGTCTGCATCTCCCTCTCCCTCTGCTGCCCCCCTTGCTTGTGCTCTTTCACTCTCTGTCAAATAAATAAATAAAATCTTTTAAAAAAAGGAAAATGTAGAGCTCTTGAATGAGAGCCCCTAGATTTGGTAAAACGAACAAACAAAAATAATGGAAGAGCACAATGCCTGATTTCATTCAGGCCACAAACTTGGGTCTGTGCCCACCTTGTCTCTGTCTATGTGTGTTTGAACTGGGACTCAGAAACAGAAGTGTTGCTATGGAGCACATATTGACATTTTTACTTAAACTGAAAAATGAAGTTGGACTTTTTATGGCAAAAAGGAATTATGACTTGACTAGTTGGTTTGACCATGAGGACTGTCTTGGACATTGAGGTTTCATATAGCAGTTATTTTTCATTAATTGAAAAGGCTAAACCTGCAACTCCAAGTATATTTTAAGATATAGATCTCTATTATTCTATCTTAAGAAATATTTAAATATCAAAAATAATATTCAATATATTAGAAATTGCATCTTTATAACTATTACATTTGAGATAAAATTTAGATTCAGCTTAAAAATACATGAAGAGGCATATAATTTTTCAAAATTCATGTCAAATTGCCAATATTTTAAGTGCTTTGTTAGGTAAAACTTCAATTTTAGTATCTCCTAAATTTAGTATCCTAAATCCTAAAAATAATAACTTGAAAATAACAAAATTATGCTTTGAATAATAGAGCTTGAGCACTTTCAGAGACCATAAAGCCCTTTTAGTTTAATGATGAGAATATTAGGATGCGGAAAAATCAATGACTAGCCTATACCCATACTCTCAGAAGAGGACAGATCTCATTTATTTCTTCTAATTTATCAGTATACTGTTCATTGTATTCCTTATAGAAGGCCTATAAAATTGGCATTGACATTCCATATATTTTGATTATACTAGAAAGCACAAATATACTATAAAATGTAAGAAGCACCATGTATATAGAACACTGTGTTATAAATTTAGTCTAAAAATGATGTAACATGTATACTAAGCATTAATTGAGCATTTAATTAACAGCAATTTTTCCTCCCTTTTTAACATTTAGGAGGGCTTTTAGAAACTATTTTTAAAGCACAGGTCTTTTAAAATGCCATCCAGAGAGCTATGGATCAATTTTTCATTTTTTTAAATTAATTTTTTCTTGGCAAATAAAGGCATTTCAAGCTGTTACAACTATCATTAATGTACTAATTAGCCATCATAATACCTTGTAGAAGAAAGGAAACTAGTCTCAGAAAATAAGAGTCCCAGACCTTAGTCCCAGATCTACCACTAATTTGTTGTGTGACTTTAGATCTTAGCGTGTGTATGTGTTTGTCAGAGCATTGAATAGATTTTACCCTGAAGACCAACTGTAATTGATGACAATTTCCTGGACTTCCACATGAAGAATGATTCTAAGGCTACTTCTAACATTTGTAGGAAAGGGTGCTATGACTGGTTTAAAATATCTATTTGGACATAAATGAAGTTGTATAATTATCAACCAACATGATAAAAAAAAATTTATGTTGTCAGTATTTGGTCTTCTGGTACATGAGAAGTGTGTATATATGTTTCTTCCTTCTAAATAGGGGTTCATTAAAATATGAAAAGAACAGTCATATTTCTTTTTTTTTTTTAAGAGTTTATTTATTTATTTGACAGAGAGAGACACAGGAAGAGAAGGAACACAAGCAGGGGGAGTGGGAGAGGGAGAAGCAGGCTTCTTGCTGAGCAGGGAGCCCAATGCGGGGCTCGATCCCAGGATCAGGACCTGAGCCAAAGGCAGACACTTAACGACTGAGCCATCCAGGCACCCCAAGAACAGCAATATTTCTTTAATTAATGTTGAAGTATCTGCCATTTAAGAAGTTTTAAAAATAACTGACAAGATCACCTCACCATGCCCTCAGACTTACAGCTCACAACAGATCTATTGTTGAGAATTAGAAATGCATTTATAGGCATTTGAGGGAAGGCCAATGAGGTTGTTTTTTGAGGGACAATTCAATTTTAAGTAGAGCCTCTTAGAGAAAGCATTGTGTTTGAGTTATCATTTTCTATTGTTTGTTCTATTTCCTTGTAGGTCTAAGAAAAAGATTTGCTTGGTTCAACCAGAGATTACCATCTCTTGATGACAAACTCAAACTCACTGCTATTAAATTCTCAAACATCTCATACATAATAACATTATATTCAGTTTATACTAGGTGGTAAGACCTTTTGTGAATCCCTTACCCAAGATTTGCACTTCCTAGTATTAAAGTATATGGGAAATGAGCTTATTATGATCAAAAGATGAACATGGAATTAAAATGCTGGAAGTAGCACGTGTTAAATTATCATTAAAAAGGTTCAGATGCTATGCTGGACACTGGCTTAAGGGACAATGTACTACAACCAGTAGGGGATTTGTTTTCCATTTTATCTTAGAATGTTGTATAGCACATTTATGTGACTGTGTTTTGATGAAATCATATTCCCACGAATCACAATTTTTATATTTATGGAACTGAAAGAGGATAATATCTGGGCTGAAAAGGTTGCCAACACCCAGATCTATCTGGAGACGATACTACAGCTAATGGGTGGGTGCTGTATGACACAGAATTTCAACATGTGGGTAAGATAATAAAGACCATATTCAAGTACAAATATTCTGAAAGGAAGCAATAGACTTAATGCTAAATTTGCCTCCTTCTTCGCTCTGTTTTATGGGATATAAACTATTATGGGAAACAGGAGGTGGTAGGAAATGGAGACGGTGTAATGTGTAGGGGTTGTACTCTATATAAACTCATCCAGGGTGAGTCTTTGCTCTTTATTTGAGATGCTGCATTGCATACTCTGCTTTGCAGACTCTTAGAACCCATGTTAAAACAGGGAATCAAAATAATGGTTGAGATTCTGAAATCTCCATGTGGCAGAGACTGTGACTGCTCTTCACTAAACATTTCCCCCTTTCTTTTTAATAATAGAGTTCCTTTCAAGTCAGTTTTAGTGGAGCAGGTGTTTGTCTTGCTAGAGAACATATTTGAATCAAGATGTGGCCATATAAATAAGTTTAAGCCAATGGGATGGGAGCAGAAATATGTAATTTCTGGGTCATCTCTTTAGCACCTGTTTGCCTTGGTTGTCTCTTCTCCCTTGTCTACTGGGTGGAGAATGATGACCACTGGAGCAGTCTTAATGACTAATGTCATTAGTTATCAATGATAAAACCACCTTGAGAGCTCTAGACTGCCTTGGGAGAAATAAAGAGCTTTATTATAAGCCACTCTGTTTTGAGATCTTTTGTTTATAGCAGCTGAAATAGTGCCCAGAAGTGAGGTCCTACATAACAATAGTTAAAACTATATTTAGCAGTCTGACCATGGGTTGCAAGGTGATATATCCTACAAGTTCTCATACTGCTGACTACAGACTGTTAAAAATATTTGGTAAAATTTAGTATACAATAACCTGGAAGACAGACTACATGCTTACTAATTCTATTGATCTAGGGTGACTACATGGAAAAACTCAAACATTGGATGTTTATTGGCTCCTTCTCCTGGTTTTTACAAAAGAGAGGTAAAGGCAGATGGGATTTACCAGTTTTGGAAGCAGAGAGGGAAAGGAATACAGATCTGCTAAAAGAAAGTCTCTTCCTGTGACCTGCAGGTTAAATTTAGGGATTCACAGGGTTGGAAAAGTCAACTCTTTGGTGCAAACTTCTGAAGATAAAACTACCATTCGGAACTTTTTTTCACAAACCTGTTAAGACACTACATCCAGACCAGGGAGAAACTTCCGGGCAAGGATCTGATTAAGGGCATTGCTTTTCTTCCCAAGCTTATTGTTTAGAACGGACTTACGGTAGTAATCATGATTTTGAGGAAATATAGAGATCAGTAAATGAAGGGAAAAGTCACTCAGTTTAAGAACTATGCCTGAAGGAGAACTTTAGGAATGGTTATTGCACTTGGAACTTGGCAGAAGCAAGTCCACAAGGAGCTTACCACAATTTTTAGAGAGTTCTTTTGCCAAAGAAACAAGTCTGGCCTACAAAAGCTTATGATTGTTCTAAAGCATCTTTCCTCCCTCTGATTGGGTACCACCAGATAGTTGACATATGTGTCAAGGACCACTTATTTGGTTATAGGACAACTATCATGGTGACCAAGAGAAAACCATCCAGACAGCAATGCTGGTAGCCACAGATAATAATTGGCAAAGAGTTGTCTGATGATGAACAGAGCCACATTCCAACCAAGAGATCACCTATACTTTCAAGGCAGGGGATTTTCCCAAGTCCTGTCCAGCAGAATTCATCATTCCTGCAGATTCCTGCTATATGTGTGCTCTTCTTGTCTTCTGTAAATTGGAAATTTTATGACAGTTATCCAGATCCTTCTCTACCATTCCAAATGTGTGTGTGTGTGTGTGTGTGTGTGTGAGAGAGAGAGAGAGAGACAGAGACAGAGACAGAGAGAAAGAGAGAGATAGAGAGAGAACACTTGCATATGAGTCTATATGTCACTGAAATGCAAGGAGCCTTATTTGGTCCTGGTGAAAATGACTTTGCATCACATAGAGTCCCAGGGCTTTGAGCTGAATGAATTGGAGGGGACTTGTAAAGGATGTGAGTGTGCTCTCTCTGTGCAAAAAGAGGCTATGCATGAATACCAGGATGACCAGAGGATTGGAAGACGACAGGGACGAGTAATTTCCTCCTAGTATCTTTCTTTTCTCCTCTTCTTCCACTTAGCTGGAAGTGGCATTTCCTATCTCCCTTGCAGCTAATTACAAACCAGTTGGATGTGAGCAGAAAGGATATGTGTGATTTCTGGGTTATCTCCCTCAAAATTAATTCACTTGACCTAGACACCCTTCTGCCATTTTTTCCCTGATATTGAATGGAAAATGGTGAGAAGTGGGGCAACCCTGAGAGCTGAATACGGGGGATGACAGAGTTGGCTTTACTAGGTTGAGTCACATCCAAATGGCTCTGTGAGATAGTAAGAAACCTCAGTCTTATTCAAGCCACTATATTTTGGAGTTGCTTGAGGTACTTTGCTAGAGTAGTTGAATTTATTTCTTCTCATATTCCTAAAGTCATCATGATATGCTGCTGGTGGCAATAGCAGAATGTTTTGTTGGGATGCTGCTGCTAAACATTGAGAAAGTATGATAACATGTTATCAGACTTCATTGCAGAACATCTCTCTAGAGCTGGGGTTGCTTGTGTCTATCTCGTGCAGTGCTAGATAAACAGTGATATGGTTTATTTTTTCTGAATCTGGTATTAGCTTGATTACCCTTTTTTTCCTGGTGAGACTTCCATTAAATGAGTTTATGTAACTGATTACATTTTTATAGGGTTGGAGGATATTCTGAACAATCCCAGTGTGTATTTATATAATTGGTCCAACCCCCAGCATTCTTGGAGAAACTTACTGTAAAAGGATAAATTAGTGTGTTGGTACGAGATGATCTTTAATGAACAAAACAATAAAAATGGAATGAGATCCACCAAATAATGGATGCTACAATAATGGATTCTACAATAATGATACTATAATAATACCACTCAAAGGAGGTTATAGAAAGCAATTTTACCTATAATTTTCTATTTGAGATAAATTGAAAATATACATTAATGTTATTCTTTAAGTAAATTGTGGTTTTATAGCAGTGAGGCTGAAAGTAGAACCCAGCTCCCTTGGACACCTATAAGATGACCCATTGTCACATTCATATTGGCAGAGAGAGAGGGAGAGAGGGAGAGAGAGAAACTTGAGAGTGACGTTATAGTCTTCCATTTTGACTTAGCCCAAATTGTGGCAATCTAACTAGTATTGCAGTTTTAGTGAGGCAAGGGTCTGTCACAGTTATTAATGATTAACTGATTTGAGGTGTTTTGCATCAAATATATCATACATATAAGGAAACTTGTTTGTGTAAGTATGATACAAGGCTGGGATGTACACATTTTTATACCCACAAGCACACAGATAGTCCCAAGCCTATACTATAGTAGACAGTTTTCATAGGTATACTCACAAATGGGTTGGTAATATTTGTAAGAATGAACTCCAGAAAATATAAAATTGGCACCCTGAGATGTTTTAGGATAGGCCAGTAATTATGTGTTACTGTGGAGGACAGACAACAAAATACCAAAATAAAGATATTGTTCTTGGTGTCAAGAAACTTCTCCATCCTCAAAATAAGTCAACCAGAGAAATACAATTATCGTATGATCTCTCTGATATGAGAAGTTTGAGAGGCGGGTGGGGGGTTGTGGGGGATAGGGAGGGAAAAAAATGAAACAAAATGGGATTGGGAGGTAGACAAACCATAAGAGACTCTTAATCTCAGGAAACAAACTGAGGGTTGCTGGGGGTTTGGGGGGAGGGTTGGGGTCGCTGGGTTATAAACATTGGGGAGGGTATATGCTATGGTGAGTGCTGCAAATTGTGTAAGACTGATGATTCATAGACCTGCACCCCGAAGCAAATAATACATTATATGTTCAAAACAAAACAAAACTTCTCTATCCTGAAAAACTGATCTCTAAGAGCTCAGATTTATCATCATGATCAATAAGAGAGCTTTGAATCTTGATGATGATTTAAAATATTGCCATGATCTGCTTTTCTGTACAGAGATCATGGTAGTGTCTGAATCATTGCTTACTTATCTAGAGTGCCCATCGAACTGCAATCAGCAGTGAGTGTGTTGCTTGTGTTCCTCTATCTAGCCCTTTTCTTCCTGCTTCTGACAATGAGGGGTCCTTGATTATCAGAGAGCTTTAGGAGTTAAAGGGAGACTGACTGGTTTTAGGGTTAGGCTTATAAGCTCAGGTTCTAATGCATGGAGTTAGCACATCAGTCCAGACACCAAGTAATTACTATGCATTTGAATCTGGCACACATTGTTTTTATGTATAAAAATCAAGTTAATCTTAGAAATCAAACATACCAGGAATATGTCACTTCAAGTACTTCAGTACTTTAAGTTCTGCCTTGATATTTTTCAAAGCAATTTAAAGACACAAAAAGTAAACTTTTCCTTTAAATATTTCCCTGTGGTGCATAGCATATACATTATTTAAGCTAATGACTTGAAATTTAGGAAAGGTCAATTCAACTGGTGAGTAGACCAGCCTCTTTCATTCTCTTTATTATAGGTTGTTAGCATTGAAATGTTCTCAGTGCTCTTGTAAAAACAGAGAATAAAACCTTCTCTTTCTTACTCCAGTTTTTCTTTTTACTTTCTTGTAACTTTCGGCCAACCGCTCGGCTTGTATCTGAGGCCTGCTGGTGTTATTTTATGGACAGATATCACAGGGGGCCGAGTAAATAGGTGGTTTTGCAATCTACAATGCTTTTCTTATGTCACATCGTTAAATATAACTCAGCTGCAAATGAAGTTATTTTGCATGATGTTTTTATTATTGTTTAGTTGGAGCAGAAAATGGTCATAATAAAACTTTTAGGCTTTGAGTTCTACAGGCTGACATTCTGAATAACTAAATGGTGACGGTTCAAGGTTTTTTTTCTTGCCAGAATGTGTCAGAATGAGCCAGACAGTGTGCCAGAGATGCTGAACTTGATGTTTTCTGTCCCTCGACACATTTGGTGTTAGGAGCTGCCTTGGCTTTGGCAGTGAGCTTATTTTATCTACCTGTAACTGTGGAAATTGATGTGAGAAAAGGGGACTTAAGTGATGGAGCACTGGGGCTAATTTTGGCCAATGTCAGGCTTAGGTTAATACTTACACAGTCATAGATTTTAAAAATGCAAGAGATCTTCAATATGATTAAATCTTCACTTTTTAGGTTGGATTAAGTTGAGCCCATGTCACAGCCTGCTGGTGGTGTTTTTAGTCTCAGTGGTTAAAAAAGTAGGGCAATGCAAAGGTCAAGATCTGGTCATGCTACCTTAAAAGTTCAGGCCCTCTTCTCTTTCTGGGTGTCAGTGTTCATCAATCCGTGGACTCTACCTCATCAATGATACGCACTTGTCTTCGAGTCAACCTTAGTGAGAAGTCTTGTAAACAGAGCTCTTCCCTTTCAGTTTTCACATGCCTAATGTCCACACCACCAAAGACAACATTGCCATCTGCCCCACCATTTTAATTTCTGTCTTTCCTTAGAAATGTATTAAGAATGGAGAAGGGAAGGAGAAGGAAGGGAAGGAAATATCTTGCAATGACAGCTTTCCATCTCAGGAGGACACATCATTTCTTCTTCCTTTATTTCTGTCCCATCTGAGTAAGACCTCTGTGCCATTAATTGGGAGGCAAGATAATGTATTGCCTAAAATCTTGGATTCTGGAGCTACATTGCTTGGGCTTGAACCCTGGCTATGTCACTTGGATCATCGCTTAAGTTCTTGGGACCGTTTTGTCATCTGAAAAATGGAGCTATTACTTTTACTAGCTCATATTGTTGCTGTGAAAATTAAATTATTTAATATACATGAAGTGCTAGGAGTAGTGCCTGGCAAATGGTAAGTTTTTGCTCGGTCTTTATTATGAGAGACAGACACATAGATATAGATCACTATTTGGGTCAGGATATTTGAATATTTGTGTATCCCTGCTGGAACTCTTGAACAAGGTCTCAAGATCCATGGTTAAGAGACACAGGAAATATAACTCATACACACATTTAATACTATGTGTTTGGCTACTTTTTAAGAACTTTACCATCAGAGCGTGTGTGATCAGCTAAACCACAGAGTGCCAGTTACTGTGTTCATCGTGGATCCTGGTCTGCATCAACCCTGTGCCGGCTGCCTGCTCAGATTCCCCCATCGAATGTCAAGCCAGCCTTCTCCATCCTCCCTAAATTCAGAACTTCCAGCTCACTGTACTAACTTAACCGTAACAAAAGTGATGGGATAAAAATTATTAACATGGAATCTACAGCCTTCTCCCACCTCTATAGAAATGAAGAGGACAGGAGTGGTGTTTGTCATAATTACCACCAGAAAAAATCCTGGGAGCAGAAGACAAACAACATCTCCCAGAGGTCTGGAACAGGAGGCTGTTATTGGTTGGGGGGGGGGGGGGAGTGTAGTGGCGTGGTGGGCATTGTGCTCCCTGATGCTCAGACCTCCGCTTTGTTGGGGGACAGCGGGGTCACCTATCCTTATGGGCTGTTTCCAGGCAGAGTGGGTAATTCCCAGATGAACAAGAAATATTCTCCAGGACTGCTATTGTGCATGAGAGAAGGGTTGGGGGAGGGGGTAAACAGAGAGGAGACATTTTAACAAAGGTTTGCTTTGGTCTACACATACCCCTCACAATGTTCAATAAATACCAGTGAAGAACTCGAGCTATTTTTGAAATGGCATTTGGCTGTCACACTGTATTTCCTTGTTGCATTACTGAGACTCAGCTGTGTGGTTCCTGATCTCATAGGTGTTACATAAGCCAGTGTCTTCCCTCAGTGTGAAACAGGTTTTCTCTTCATCACTGAACCATGCTCCTCTGTCTATGGCTCAAGATCTACTTTCTGCTTTGCAATTTCATTGCCAATTATCCGCCGACCCTGGCCCTTTAGCAATTATTGAAGACACTCTCCAGCTTCATGTTTATGGTATGAGTCTTCCCTCTGTGAGTCATTTATCCATTCGTTCATCAATATGCATCTTTAAAATCCACTTAGAAATGAAAAACTTCTTAGAAATGAGGAAAACATTTGGTATATTCTTTGCCTCTTTGTATGTTTTATATAATTTATTTTTATGTTTTCCTAAGTGATTTTTAAGGCATGTTTCACATATATTACTTTAGTAAATTCTTGGAAGACCCCTTTGTTCAATGAAGATGGAGGGTGTTTACCCCATTTTACAGATGGAGAAATTGAGTCTCAGTGATATAAAGTGAGCTACCCAAGTCTCAAGGCTGATAAGTAGCAAGTAGCAACAATGTTCTATTTCTGAGTTTAGTCTCAGTCTCAGCTGTAGCATGAGACGTTGGACAAGAATTTTGTTGGTCTGTCTTTCCTCATTTGATACTAAGAGGACCAAAAAAAACAAAAAACAAAAAAAAACCCAACAACGAAAAAAGAAAACTGAGTGCCTTACATTTCTGTGTGAATAGTGTCTGAACACTATTTTAGAATCTCTGGAAACAGAACCTGATTTCTGCCTTTTTATTATGCTTCTATCTCATATTACACTAAGGATGAATAATTTGGTAACTTCTCAGTATTTTGCAAAGTATCTCAGTGTGTGTTGGAGAGAACTATTGCACATGATAGAGGAGCACAAATCATTTGAAAATTGTGGGGAAGTTTAATATTTTAAGTTTCTAAAGAGTTAGATATCAAGTTACTGGGCTTGAAAGAAATATTGATGGTAAGAAATTGGTGCTACTATTTGAATTATGAAGACTGTGATTATGAGAATTTAAAAAGGAAATTTATATACTTTTGACACAGTCTATACTATTACTGTAAACTGACTTTCCAAAAAGGCTGCTGCAGTTTTGCTGACACTTTGGTGATCTGTTGGACTTAACTGAACACCTCTTGTGCTTAGTCTCAGAATCATAGTAAATGAAAGACTGGGCCAATTAATGAAACATATATTGGCTGGATCAGTAATAAACATTAGAATCACATGACACAATGAGGACCTAACTTCATTTGTTACTGAATGAGTCACCTACCTCTTATGCCTGCTGTAATAATTTAAATTAATTTCAGCAAACATCCTTTAAAACTCTTTTTTTTGGATAATATAAGGGCTTATAAGTGTAAATGACACAAAATTGCTGTCCTCTAGCACCTCACTATTTAATAGAAGAACAGGACTATTAAAAGAGAATACTTTGAGTGTTGTATAAAATCACTACATAAGCAAAATGAATATGTATTATGTGTTTATACAGTGACATTTATTGTCTACATATTCAACTATTTGGACAACAGTTTCTGCTGGAGTTTACGGGCTTATATAGGTTTGGGGTACTCCTGGGTATATAAGACACAACCCTACTCTCATGGTAAGGAGAGATGCAAAGACAAATGGGAAGGGTAATAATAGAGGCTGTGCAGCTATGGGAGGGACACAGTGGAAGGAGTGACCAGCTACTTCTAGGATGAGGGAGAAGTAAATAGGAAAAGAAAGGTTTTGGATGGTGTAAGAAGAGCTCATCAGCAGGCAAGGAATAGAGAGACATTCTGAGTGGCGGGAATGGCTTCTGCACTCCATGTTATGCTTACGGGAGAGAGAGAGAGAGCACTGGAGAGGGAAGGGGCAGGGGGGAAGGGAGAGTATCCTAAGCAGACTCTGTGCTGAGTACAGAGCCCTACTCGGGGCTTTATCCCAGGACACCGAGATTATGACCCCAAGGTCACCACCCAGAGATCAACACCTGAGCTGAAACCAGGAGTCAGATGTTCAACCCAAGGAGCCACTCAGGTGTCTCCATGTTACACTTACCCTAAATGGGTGCTTAAAGTTTAATCAGTGTCAGTTTATATTTTGAGTTTTCTCAGAAAAGTCTTGATTCAGTTTCTCAACTTTCTGTAATTGTGGAAGCAAAATTATTTCATCCTCCTTCCAGTGTGAAAATAGAGGCATTGAATGGCCATGAACATTTAAGGACTGAAATTATGGTTAGGGTAACATCTAGATAATACACAACTCTGGGCATCACCATTGTTTTTTCCATTTCTGATTGCTTTATCAGTGCTCAAGTGTTTGAGAAATATGATGTACTAGCTGTGACATTAAATTGGAAAACCAAATTTTATGAAGGTTTGGAAGTCTGATTTCAGAGTCAAAACTTCATTCAAAACTACACTCTTCCTTCCTTCTCTTGCAATTTTTTCACATTGTAATCCTTTTTGCAAATATTCATTAAATGGCACAGTAAATTAATACCACTGATTTTCTTCAGGGAAGGTATTTTTAAAATACCTTCAGGGAAGGTTTTTTAAAAAGAAAAACCATTACCTGCTAAAATACTTATAATCTGAAAATGTGACTGTGGTATTTTTTTTTTTTTTTTTTTTTTAAATAGAGGCTTAGGGGCATCTGGGTGGCTCAGTGGGTTAAGCCTCTGCCTTCGGCTCCGGTCATGATCTCAGGGTCCTGGGATCAAGCCCCACATGGGACTCTCTGCTCAGCAGGGGGCCTACTTCCTCCCTTTCTCTCTGCCTGCCTCTCTGCCTACTTGTGATCTCTGTCAAATGAATAAATAAAATCTTAAAAAAAAATAAAATAGAGACTTGGTTCTGAGTTTGGAAGTAAATACCAGGTAACAAGAAAAAAAGACACATAAGTGATAGTGTAAATTATAGTACTTATTAATTTTAAAAAATGTTCAGCCTTGCCTTTGTTTCTTAAGAAATGAGAGAAAAATCAAAGGAATGTATTTACTTTATGTCCTTTCTTATTATTTGTAAGATTATTAATAGTAGATAGCATTTACTGAGTGCTTACTCTGTATTAGCCTAAACAAATTTCTGAAGTAGGTACTATTATTTTTTTTAAAGATTTATTTATTTATTTATTAGAGAGAGCGCACAAGTGGCGGGGAGAGGGGCCAGAGGGAGAAGCAGACTCGCAGCTGAGCGGAGAGTTGGATGTGGGACTCTATCCCAAGACCCTGGGTCACTGTCTGAGCCCAAGGCAGATGCTTAACCAGCTGAACCACCAGGTGCCCCAAGGTAAGTATTATTATTACATTCATTTTACAGTTGAGGAAACGGAGCCCAGAGATACTAAGCTACATGCCCACGATCAATCAGCTAGTATGCAAAAGAACTGAAATTGAAATAGGCTGCTCGCAGTCTATTGTCCAGAGCTAGTGGTGTGGTCTTCTCCTAAGGGCGGAAGGGTGGGAAAAGTGGGAGAGCAAAGAACATTTGGTGAATAGCAAGTCTCCACCACAGCTCGTCTCATTAAAAACCTCCTTAAAAGTTTCAAATAACAGAAAACCATTGAATAATATGAGTTTCAAACATTAAGCCAGGAGAGAACCTGTATTAAATATTCAGAACGTCTGGGCAAACCCTCAGCAGGCCCCACCTCTTCACCTTACCTTTTTTCCCCTGGTGTGGTGTTCCTTTCTCCAGGTGGGTATATAAGACTGAGGGTTACATTTACTTCATGATTCAGTTTCTGGCATTTCCTGGACTCCATTGTGTGTGTGGCATCTTACAATGGCTGAGATTCTCTCTCAGCTTTGCCTTCTCCAGGAGTCCTCTTACCACTGAGAGTTGGGACTGCCTTGCGGAAGACCTACTGTCATAGTAAAGCATTTGCCTTTTTGCCCAATTTCCTGAATACATACAACAATAAAAATCTCCAAAATTGACCGAGGGAATACGAAATGTTATTTTTTAAAAGACTTTATTTATTTATTAATTTATTTGTTTGAGAGAGAGAGAGGCAGAGGGAGAGGGAGAAGCGAGTGAACCTAATGAGGGGTTTGATTCCGGGACTCCAGGATCATGACCTGAGCTGAAGGCAAACACATGATGAGCTGAGCCACCAAGGTGCCCCCAGGAATGTTATTTATTTCCTATTTCCTCCCCATGATTGCATTTCCCCATGATTGCATTATGTTCTGACTATTCGTCCTTCCAAAAGTGCTTGTATCCACCTGTTGATCCATTCATCCACCCAAAAATATTTATAAATTTATTACTAAGTATTCTGTAAATGATTCTTCTTTGCATCACTTTTTGATCCTTAATTTTCCTAAAGACTTTTTTTTTTCTAGAAATGAGCTTACAGTGTTGTTTCAGACCCAGCCACACCCCTACCTCCCCACGCCCACACCCCTTCCCGGGGAGTAAACAGCTTGCCTAGCAGTTAACAGGCCTGTCCTCAGTTCTTTCGGATTTCCCTGGAGAACTTGACCATGATAAAGGAAGGATATTCAGTCCTTAGAAATGCAGAGAGGAAAAAAATGTCATGTGAATCCCTAGCATTCTTTTGAGGTAGCAAACATGAGATAGAATCCTTGACTTAAAATCTCGTCATTATGCAACTAAAGTAGGACAAGGAAAAATCACAGCCATAAAACTCCCCTCCTGAAATATGATAGGTACAAAAGAGGTTAGACCAGACACTTATACTGGAAAGCTTTTCCTGTGAAATTTACACACAGCTAGAATAAATGCTATAATATAAGCATATCTATTGCTTCAGGTATGGATTTGTTAACACTGCTGTGCTCTTGTCCAGCTAAAATGAGCATTCCAACCAGATAAACACCTATGACCTTTGGCTCTTCACGTGATTTTGGTGGCCTCTGCAGCATCAAAATGGTCTTCTGGGATTTTATGCAGACCTCAGAGTGGGGATTATTGGTGTTTTGAACCAAAATTGTGTGGGAGGTAGGATAGGTTTGAGAAACAGAGAGAGACCTTGTGCATAAAACAGCCTTTGTGCTTTAAGGTGTATAGAGAAAATCCTCTTTCCCAAGATAGTCCTCTACACCCCCCCCTCCAACTGCCAGTAGTAGACACATTCACTTAGTCATAGCAACAGAAATTCCACTAATTAGGATTCATTTATGTTAACAAGAATCCTTTTTAAGATTCAATTACCTTTGGATGGCAATTGCTAATTCACAAGCTCATGCAAATTTTCTTAATCAGATTGCTTTTCTCTTTAACACCTAGCTGAGATTAATGTCTTTGAAGGAAATGGAAGGAGAATTTGGAATTTGGTGTTGTTAGGGGATGGAGCTGGGCAGAGGTAGAGATAGGAGTGAAAAAGGCAATTAAAAACATGCTTTTCCAATTACGAAAATCCTTCATGCAGTTCATTGGAGTGCTTAAGAGAGCAGGTTCTGGAGCCAGATGACTCTTGCCAGCTTTGTGACTGGGCAAGTTGCTTTATTCTTAATTACCTTGGTAATAGGAAGATAATACTAATACTTACATCGGAGAGTTTTATTGTTTGCCGTTGTTGATAGATTAAATAAATTAATGCATGTAAAGAGGTTAGTATATAGGAAGTACTCAATAAATATTAGTTATTACAAATAATTTAGAAAATACAAAAAGAAAACGAGTTGCTAAAAGTCCTATAGCAGATCTCTATGTCATTATACTTTAAAACGGGCACTGTTAACATTATGGCTTTTTTCTATCCAGTACGTTTATATACCATATAAAATTGACATATAAATTGGGCTTACGTTGTCGTTACTTCTTAGTGTTCTAATTTTTTTTTGTTCCAGTAAATATTAGTTTACGAGCACTTTTGGGAAGGACTTCATGGAGGAGGTGACTGCATTTGCCTTTCCACAGTCAGATTTGAAAGCAGTTTCCAGCCTAGAGGCACAATATACACTAAAGCATTAGGCGGGAAGTTTAGGAAGAGGTAAGAGGACATCAAAGTGGGGCAGGAGGAATCAGGAGGTCTAGAGGCTAAAGGAGAACTTGGATCTGATTACTGAGGAACAATAGTGTTTACTCTTTGGCACTAATAGAGGGCTGGGGTGGAGGCAGGTTTAAGGAGATCAGTTAGGAGTCACTTGTAATAATCCACAGCAGAAGGAATGAAGGTTTTGAATTGGGCCTGACCTATTTCCATTGGGAAAAAAAGGAAACTATGGATATGAAAGGGAACGTGAAGAAAGAATTGACACAATATACTAACTGATTAGATAAGGGGCTGTTGGAGGAAGAGGGAAGAGAAAAAGATGGCTCTGAGGAAAAACAAAAGATGGCTCTGAAAATTCTTGAAAGTAAGACTGAGAGGGTATTGTAATATTTAGACTTTTGAGAGAAAACTTTTAGAAGATTAAAGAAATCAGTAAATAAAAACCAGATTATAGGGTTAAAAGCACGAGGCTAAGAAGTTCAGAAAACAGAGACAACTCTTTGAAGGGCTTAATGTTCAAGATATAACATGGACTGTTAATGTAAAGGAGGAATAAAATGGAGATGTCTTTTGTTTGTTTGCTTCTGTGTTTTTTTTTTTTAACATTTTATTCATTTAGTTGAGAAAGAGAGAGAGAACACAAGCAGGGGGAAGGGCAGTGGGAGAAGCAGACTCCCCACTGAACAGGGAGTCCAATGTGGGGCTCAATCCCAGGACCTGGGAATGATGACCTGAGCTGAAGGCAGATGCTTAATCAACTGAGCCACCCAGGTACCCTGCTTCTGGTTTACTTATTTTTTTCTTAGGGATAAGGAAGTTTTCTTCAAGATTTCATCATGAAGATGAAGGAGAAAGAAAAGATAAGGAGTAAGAAAGGAATGGAACTCTAGGTAGAAGAATCCACCTTGGAAAGGAAGGGATCCCACTGCCTTCTGGGAGGAGAGATGAGGATAAAATGGAGGAGGAAGACAAGGGGGGTCATTGGAGAGACACTGTCATGGAAGGAACTGAAGGAGAATTAAGTCATTGGCTTAATGACTTAAGAGTAGAAGTCAAGTGTAGGGCTGGAGATTTTCATAGAATGAAAAAGGTTTTGAATAACCACAGGAAAAAGATGGAATGAGGTTAAGAAGCCATCCCCTCCACCAAAAAAAAAAAAAAAAAGATATGTGATATGCAAGAGCTTTCAGGCTTGTCTTATTTAATTAGAACATATTTGCCAATTTTGAACCAGACTTAAAATTAGACTAATATGCTATATAAATGCTTTAGTTATATAAACCTATTGGTTGTTGAAGACATCTTTCATTGCAGTAACTACAGAAAATATAAATCTACATTAAAGTTATGTATTAATAATTCTTCTTAAGATCCTTGCTTGGATGGTGGGTACAGAAAGAAGAGTAGCTTTTCTGTCTCAGGAAGCGATCCTAAGAGTCCTTCCATTTGTTCAGTGCTTTCCAGTTTAGAAAATACATTCACTCAAATTATCTCACCCCCCCAAAATGACTGGAAGGGATAAAAATCTTAAATGTAAATCACTGGAAAAATATTTCCAAAGGGGAAGAGTCTCTTCATTCTGAGTAGCCACCATTTCCAGAAAAGGGATGTAGGGAAGAGCATTAATATTCAAGGGCAGCTCCAAGTTCTTCTAAGACTTTGTAAAAGAAAGCTTCTTCAGGTTAGGCACATATTATTGGGGTTTGATACTTTGCCAATAGATATAATATTTCCTTCCCTTTAAATTTATGTAAGTGGCCCAGAAGACTTAGAACTTCTTGAAATTTCAATTAGGGCTTTTAGATAGGCCATCAATAATTATTTCTTAAGCAGTATTGAGCTATATTCTAGGAATGATGATGAGTTTTTGTAGATTGGCTAAATTTCTGTGTAAGCATTCTGAAACATCTGTTTGACATTTAGGGTAGGTTATTAGGGTGAGTCAGAATTGCTCATCACTCACTCATCAGGGTCTGGAGGGTTGACTTTGGTTTAGACATGATTATCAAAAACTGAGTTAACATCACTGTGGGAGACATTTTAGGGCCTTATTTATTAGTTTCTTTTTCTAAGAAGTATTTTATTTATTTATTTGTCAGAGAGAGAGAAAGAAAGCATGTACAAGCATGGGGAGTGGCAGGCAGAGGGAGAAGCAGGCTCCCTGCTGAGCAAGGAGCCTTTGTAGGACTTGATCCCAAGACCCTGGGATCAGGACCTGAGCCAAAGGCAGATGCTTAACTGACTGAGCCACCCAGGCATCCCTCTTTACTAGTTTCTAATTCTAGTCTTTTACCTTTGAAACTTGGAAATGTGGCTTGTTGGATATTCCATATGTAAATGTGTTGTTTATAATAATCGCTTTATGATTATATCCCTTACAGTTTCATAAATTCTATTTGTTCATCGCAAATGACTATGAAGTGTACAGAGCAAGGGAATTGTACTCTTTCAACAAGAAAATAAACCTACAGTGAAGATGAATTGTCCAAGATCTCTCTGCTAGTAGGCATGAAAGCAAGGATTTGAAACCACATTCTATGTCATCTGCTTTTAACGCTTTAACCTGATATTTGGATACTTATTTATCATGGGACTTGATTTTTAAGTAATTAGGAAGCTAATTTTATGTGCATTAGATGGAATCATATACAATTTTCATCTTTCTATGTCTAAAATAGTTGACTACTGACAATATCATGTAGTTCTGTGTGGAGATAATGTAAGCTTTGGAATCACACTAGTCTAGGCTAGAATCTTAGGTCTGCCCCATGTCAGAAATGTTATTTCTAGGGATGTTATCTCTATGAACTTCCCTAAGCCTTTGTTTACTCATCTTTAAAAAAGATTGACAGTGCTACCTACTTTAGAGGGCCTTATGAAGATCACATAGCACAATTTTACAAAAAACATGTACTGTCTCAGTATATTGTATATTCTAAGTTCTAAATATGTCATTGCAAATTATTATTGCCCATAAGGGTTAACAAATACTACATTGGAGGAGTGCCTGGGTGGCACAGTTGTTATGCATCTGCCTTCAGCTCAGGGCATGATCCCAGGATCCTGGGATTGAGACCGGCTTTGGGCTACCTGCTCAGCGGGAAGCCTGCTTCTCCCTCTCTCACTACCCCTGCTTGTGATCCCTCTCTCATTGTGTTTCTCTCTGTCAAATAAATAAATAAAATCTTTTAAAAAAGAGAGAAAGAAATTGATTAAAAAAAACCCAAATAGTACATTAGAAATAAGAGGAATATTTTAATTATTTATTGTATGTTTAATCTCATGCTTTGAGATAAGAAATGATTTGTCATTCTTCTTTTTGGTACTGGTGTGCTACATTTTAATTAATAGATTATTTGGGTGTATGGAAGGAGAGGGGCATTATTGATTATTTTCATTTTTTTTCATTTTACATACATATATTTCCTTAATTTTGAAAATAAGCAAATTGTGCTTTTATAGTGAATATGAAGTTATAGCCACTACAAAGTTAAATGACCAAAGTTATTGGTTTAAACACTACATGATAAAATATCAAGAATTTGTAAAAGGAACTGCTTCCTAAAAAATTAACAGCCTTTAGGTGAAAAGAAGTATTTGATGTTTAAAGCAAAACTCTATTTATCTCTTCTTTCTACTCAATAGCACTTACTTACTCATTTATACATTTATTCATTCATTTAACAAATAATATTTAAGTGCCCATTATGTTTTATGAACTGTGAGGAGATAAAAAGATATAACTCTTAATTCATCACTGACTACTGGTAACTTATGTTTTCATCACAATGTGGAAATATCAAAAGAACACCCTTTCCTGTAATGGGTAGCCAGATGTGTATACTCTATGTGCATATATGAATGCACTTGAAATGGATCAGAGCATAGAGACTTAGCTTCAGGAGAATGATACATTATGTCTATCATACATTCAGTGCCAACTGGTAGACTAATTTATAGAGGGAAGTAGAATATTTGCCATTGAAAATCTTACAAAAGATGCTAAGAATAGGTATTAACTGTCATTAAAAGCCCTATGCTATTATTAAAGAAACTAATAATCAAGAGAATTCACACAAGGAAGAATACAAGATTATATGCTTTAATGAAAAGAATGTTTGGGTTAGAGAAACCTATACGAAATGTAAAGAATCTTTTAAATGATCAACATCTATTTATCTGTTATGAGTTCTGCATTGTGTTTAGTACAGGCCCCAAAATTATATTTCTCCTTCTTCCATCATTTGGTCAAAGCAAAGACATTTTCTGGTTCAGTTTTTTAAAGTTTAAATGGTGTTGGTATTTATTGATTCATTTTTAATATTGTGATTAAAAAATTTTTTTCAGATGGTATCTGCAACTAACAGTCACCTGAGTTTGAATCCCATTTCTATCCTAATTCGTTGTATCATCTTAGGTCACTGAATCATTCTGAGATTCAGTTTTCTCATCTATGAATTAGACACAATGGTTTCTAAGACAGGATGGTTGTGAGGATTGAATGAACAAGATAAGGACAGCTGTTCCTTCCTTCATCAAGCATTTATTGAGTACCTGCTCTGTTCTTGGCACAACTCTGGGATTGTGTACACAGTAGGGAATAAAGCAGACATGGTTCCTGTTCTGATGAAACTTAAAGTCTGATAAGTGCCATTAAATACAAGGAAAGGATAACAGGGAAGGACAACTTTATATTGGGTGGGCAGGGGTCCTCCCTGAGGAGAGGATATGTCAGTTAAGAGTGGAGAAAGAGAGAGGCAGCTATGAGAGAATAGTGAAGAACGGTAAGCCAAATGCCCTATGATAGGAAAGGTGTATACAAGGAAATGATAGAGGTCAGTGTGGCTGGAGCATCAGAAGTTAAGGAAGAATGGTGTGAAATATAAAAAGGCTAGTCATAGGCTCAATTGTGCAAGGTTTTGTAGATCACGGCAGGATGTATGGATTTTACTTTTAGATCACAGGAAAGCCATTGATGGAAATTCAAAATTGTAAAAAATCTGGCCCTAGGGTTGTAATTTAGGTTAGAGATGGTGATAGACTAGGTTGGCATAAGAGACACAGAGAAGCAAATAGATTAGTCAACTGTTCTGATACAAAGTGCAGGTTTTTAAGCATGGAATGGTTGTGAGAGATAGAAGAGATAGATGAAAGTAGGATGATTTGCAAGATTCTACATTCATTAGTTGGATAGCTTGTGGTAACACTAAAATGGGAAAAATGGAGAAGGGGCAGGATGTTTGTTCATTCATTTGTTTGTTTAATTTTGGTGGAAGGGAGGTTAAGAGTTTGGAGCATGTTAAGTTTGAAATATTTGTGAGATATTCAAGTAGCGAGATCAAGTAGATAACTAGATTGAACTGTATCATATAACTGTTCAAAACCCTCCAAACAAACAAACAAACAAAACAAAACCCTCCACTGGCTTCCCATGTGAGTTAGAATAAAGTCTAAAATTCCTATAGTGATGAAAAGTGTCTTGTTTTCCCTTCTGCTTACTTCTCTGATCCCACCTTCCTCCTTTCTTCCCCTTACTCACTGCTCCAGGCAACTTGTCTTCTTTCTCTTTGTAGATACTCATAATGCATGAGTAGATACTCATCATGTAGATATGCATCATGTCCCAGGGCTTTTGCACTCACCTTACTTTCTACCTGGAAAATCTCTTCCCATAGGTCTTTGCCACTTGGCTTAATCCTACTCCGTTAAGGTCTCTGATCAAATTTCACCTCCTCAGAGATTCTTCCCTGACTACTCTACCTAGAATGGTTTCTACATTTAACTTCAATACTCTATCCCAGTATCTTGATTAATTTTTCTTCTTAGCAGTCATTTCTTCTAACACATAAATATTCTACTCATTTGTTTTTAGACCCATTTCCCTATTAGAAAATAAGTTTCATGAAAGCAGGGACTTTGTTAAGCTCACCACTGTATCTCCAGACTTAGACTAGTACATCATGGGTGCTCAACAACTCAATATTTACTGAATTAATGACTCTGTGAGTCAAAAAGCCAAGGGAGCCATTGAACCAAGAGCATATATTTGGGAGCCCCTAGAGTAGATGGCGTGTAAAGCTCCAGGAGTGACTGAGATGATCCAAGGGAGAGTATGGAGAGTACAAAGAAGAGGGCCAAGACTTAGTGCTAAGGCACTCCCAACACTGAGAGGTTGAATTGAGTCTGGGAGAGGGCCAATGCCAATGGAGACAAAGGGGTGATAATCACAGAATACTGGAAGGAAAGCAGAGGAGCACAGAGATAGGATTCTAAAACATGAGATCCAATAGAAGACAGAAGTTCCCTTCTTGTTTGATCTGTTCTCCAACAAAGTTGATTTTCAGCTTTCACATTATTGCTCAAAGTTAATTTTTCTACATAACTAAAACTTAGCCATGTTAAGATTATTCATTATAAATTGAGAGAAAGTACACAATTAATCTGCTTTTGCATATCATAATTACAATCCTTTCATCAGCTTCCTTTCCCATTACTGTTTTTAAGAAACAAAATTTAACTGAGTAAATTTGAAGATCTAATTGGCTTTATTCAATGATTCATAATTCAGGCAGCATCCCCTCTAGCAAGTAGAAAAGGGCTCCAAGGAGCTGTATAAAATGGAAGACTTTTATAGGCAGAGAGGGGGTTGACCAAGGAAGTTAAAAGAATGGATTATTTCAGGCAAGCCATCTTCCCTTAGGGAAACACAGGAGGTATTATCATTCAGATTGTCTCACTAGTGCTGATCAGGAAATTCCAGACTGATTGATTTAAAATTCCATTCCTGGGAGAGGCTGAACCGATAGGTTGGGTATTAGGTGGTGTTGGGGTTTAGCAGAGTGACTCCATTTGAGCCTGTTGTTTCTTTTCAACACTGTTTATGAAGCTATCTATTTACCAAATACTTAAATATAAATTTCTTCATAAGATTATTTTTGTTCCCACTGCCTGTTCTTTTTGTCTTTTTGCAGATAGAACTGTATAATTTAAATCACAGCTGGATTGGAGGTGGGATGGGTGGACAAGTGAAATCAAAGTAGAACTTAGAATAGCTAGGCTATTAAGGATTATTATTTGTATTTGTATTTGTATTATTGTATTATTAAGTATTTGTATTATTAAGTATTATTTGTCACTGATTACTTACTTATATACCAGTATCCTAAAACGGCAAAAACAGTATGAAGAGATGATAAAAGTTGCTTGAAAAATGGTAGGATGGATATTAATATTTGATCTATTCAACTAATATAGAGTTAATAAATCAACTTTTTAGGTTGGGTGCTACTTAAATAAGGCTGTTTGATTTGATTTTCTAAAACATTATCAGTGTAGCTGGAGCATCAGAAGTTAAGGACGAATTTCATTGTTGATGTCACAAAATAATTTCCTTAGTTTTGAACTACTTCAGGGAGGTCTTAACTAAATAAAACCAAACATGTATTTTCATAGGTGATTTTATCTGTCCTCTAATATCCTGACTTATTTCAGCATTTAGAAATGCATTTGAAGTCGGTCACCTTGGCCACAGGTAAAATACATGTTATTTGCTTCTCTCAGAAGAAACTGTTCTTTCAATTTAAATACCACATAGTGTTTCAGCACTGTTCTCTTGGACCACAAGGAAAATACTGCATTCTCTGGTATTATGGCAAATCATATACAATTACAAAGGGTAGCTTTTGTTTGAAGTTAGTTCTTACTGGTCTGGGCAGTGTTTATCATTGCATATGAAATACATTAGTTTCAGATAAAACTCTAAAGCCAGTTTTTATTAGCTTTAAGATATCAGCAAAATGGTTTCTCTTGTAATTATTGTTTGTGATACAGGTAAAATAAAGTACTGAATTTGTACCTTCATGTTAATTTCAGTTTGAAATGTGAGGAATGGAAGGCTTGAAACCTGAGTTTTATCATACTTGGAAACTGATTTCTCCTCTCTTTTTCTTTCTCTCCTCTTTCTCTTCTGTTTCATAAAGATTTAAATTGGCATACAAAATATATACCTACATACAAAATATACATACAAAGATACAAAATATGTATGTAAGTTAAAATAACGATAATACTTACAAAAATATACATACAAAAATATAAAGAATAAGTGGAAATAACTATAAGACCAATAAGAAACATGGGACAAAGAAAAAAGTAAAAGATAGGAAAATAAAAGGGATTTAGGAGTAAGGTTAAGTATCCAAATTCCAGCCATAAATTCCCATGTACTTGTTAGAGGTGGGCTGCGAATGTGAAACTAAGCCTTCTAATTGGCAATATGAGGAAGGGAATGCTATACATTTTTCCAAAATGAAAAATAAGTCAGTCTCTTAGGATAATCATCATTTGTCCTGACAGTGAGACCAGAAAGACTTTTTTCTATTTTTGGCCCTCAAAGAGGGAATACTACTTGTGTAATGAACAGTCGTCTACAACTTTCTTAACAATTAACACAGGGATCATTCTCATATGGGCTTAGGGTATTAAACCAAAGTACAACTCAGTAAAAGAAATTCAGGTCCATGGGGGTGGGGGAGTGGAAGGTGTGCTTATTGCATTATCCAGTCAAGGCGAAATACTTGCTAATGATCTACTCTTACTGGATGATATATGTTTAGATGAATGACAGGCTATGTAGGTCACTGATTTTCAAAGTACAGGTTGCATCTGGTAGTGGGTAGTAAAATTAATTCAGTGGGTTGCAACCAACTTTTAAAAAGGACCAAAAAAAAAAAAAAAAGATAGACTAGAGGATGGTGAAAAAGAAAAATCAGAGTGTCTTAAGAAACTTCATGATTCCTTTCAAGTGTGTGCACTGCGTCATGATGCAAAATGTATTTCTTACTGTGAGTCTAGTTAAAAGGTTTGGAAAACCCTGCATTGAAGCAGTTCTCACAGACTATCTTTCATGCCTAATTTTGTGGAAGGTATGGCTCGGCAGTAACTCTAAAATTATATCCCTTGGCAAACACCTTGAGAGCTGAAGTTTTGAATTCAGTCATCAGGTGGGGGCTGGGAGTGGGGGGCACAGAGGAGGGGGGTAGAGAGAAAAACATTGAAATATTCTTGGAAAAATGGAGGTCACTGATAAGTCCTTCACACTGCTGCCTGATGGTGAACCAAGACAAGATACAACATGTGGGCCAAGAAGCTTTCTGGAAGCAAAAGGAAAGCCCACATAACTAAATGCGTAGCTTAGTATGGAGTCTCAGCTATAACCCACTTAAAAGCTGGAAGTCACCCATCCAAAACAATAGTTTTGATTCTTTTTGCAGGCAATATAGTGTAGGGCCCATGATAAATAATAATTTGACTATGTAATTATGAAAAAGTCACATCATTTACAAATAAGAATTTAACCTATTTGAAAAAATACCCTTGGTTTCCACAAGATAAGTCTAATCATGCTAAAAGACTTTTCAACTCTAGAATTTGATTAGATTTCAGTGACTACAATCCAAAGATTCAAACTCTCTCTTCTCACAAGCTTCAAAGGTGTTTCCCTGTGTGTTGACGCTCTGCAATTAGAAAATGTCTGGGTGGCTCAGTCGGTTAAGTGTCTGCATTTGGCTCGGGTCATGATCTCTGGGTCCCGGAATCAAACCCCATATCAGGCTCCCTACTCAGTAGGGAGCCTGCTTCTCCCTCTCTCTCTGCCCCTCACCCCCTCATGCTGGCATGCATGTGCATGCATGTGAGTTCTGTCTCTCTCTCTCTCACTCTCTCTCAAATGAAAAAAAAAAAAATGACATTTAGAAAATGTCTCAGAAAACATGACTTCAGACATGACTGTCCCTACATTCTGTTTGCCCCAAAAGAATAGCATAAGGGGAGGTTAGAACAACATGTCTTATGAAGTCATCTTTCTTTTCTCTAAAAAAGATGTACTTACTGTGAATTGTGTTTTTGCTGGCCTTGCCTTCTCTTACCATCTGTTGGCTCCCTGAGGTCAGTGACAATGTTATACTTTTAAAAAGAGAGTGAGATTATTGATATAGAATTTACTTTCATGGAATTCACTCTTTTTGTGTGCACAGCTCTGATGAATTTTGACAAATGCATACTGTGTTCTGTGACCACCTTACAAATCAAGGTAGAGAACTTTTCCATTGCCACAAGAAGCTTTCTGCATGTCCCTTTCATGTCAATTCTCTTTCACTGCTCCCAGGTTTCCACAACCAGTAGTCTGCTTTGGTCCCTATTATAGTTTTGCCACTTTCAAATGTCACTTAAATGGAATCATATAATTTGTAGTGTTTTGAGTCTGTCTTCCACCTAGTGTAATGCTTTGAGATTCATCCTTGTTGCTGCATATTTCAACAGTGTCTTCCTTTCCAATGTAGAGCTGAATTCCATCTACAACTATTTATCCATCTGACAGATGATGGGTACTGTGTTTTTTCAGTTTTTAGTAGTATTAACTAAAGCTACCATAAACATTTATGTACTAGTGTTTATGTTGATATGTCTTCATTTCTCCTGGGCAAATGCTTCATTGAGGGACTACTAGGTCATATGGTGGATATATATTTAACTTCATTAGAGCAAGCTCTTCTTGGCTAGTCATTCCTCAATCATTTTTGGCCAAAGATCATTGCTGATATGGAACACATTAAGTTTGTTTGTTCGTTTGTTTGTTTTAAAATTTTATTTTATTTTTTCAGTGTTCCAAGATTCATTGTTTATGCACCACACCCAGTGCTCCATGCAATACATGTCCTCCTTAATACCCACCCGCACACCCTCTCAACCTCCAACTCTCCTCCCCTCCAAAACCCTCAGTTTGTTTCTCAAAGTCCACAGTCTCTCATGGTTCGGCTCCCTCTCTGATTTCCCCCAACTCACTTCTCTCCTTCTCCCAATGTCCTCTGTGTTATTCCTTATGCTCTACAAGTAAGTGAAACCATTAGGTACATTTAAATGTAAAACCACCAATTAGCCATTAATCCCAAGGAAATGATTACCAGAAAACAGAAAAATTGACTGAACTTGCCTTCCACTTCCTTAGTTATCCTTGGTTATTCTGAATTAACTGCTGATAAACAGTGAAATGGTTCAAGGCAACAGAAAACAAGTAAGAGATAAAAATTGAAAGTGTACTAAATCCATAAATTGAAAAATAAGGGTCTAGAGAAGAATTAGTTATGCTTACAAATCATGCAGAGTGCTTGCTTTTATCATTTTCATTCTTTGAACTAGAAGGTTAATAATACTTTTAAAGATTCTGATTTTAAGTTAAAGGAGTTGAATTTATATGGAAGTAACAAAGAAGTGACCTAGAATACTTATTTTGAAAATGTGAACTCGAAAATTGATTTTGTGTTTATTGTGGTAAGTTTTAGCCATTTGAACAGAGACATGTCAACAAATGCTGTCAGACTGAAATGCTGCTCGATCTTCAGGTGTTTCAATGTATAGTAGTCCTCTCTCATTTGTGGTTTCCATAGTCTGTAAGTAGATGATCCTCCTGACTTGTTGTCAGAAGGTCTGTAACGCTGTGTCACAACACCTATATCATTCACCTCACTTAAGCCTCATCACACAGGCATGTTATCATCTCACATGTTCACAAGAAGGGTGAGTGCAGAACAAAGGGATATTTTAAAAAAGAGAGAGTACAGTCACATAACTTTATTATAGTATATTGTTATAATTGTTCTATTTCATTATTATTGTTCTTAATCGCTTATTATGCCTAATTTATAAATAAACCTTTACCATAAGTTTGTGTATATGAGAAAAAACATGGCATATATAGGGTGGGTACTATCTGTGGCTTCAGGAACCCATGGCCTTGGGATGTATCCCCCACAGATACGGGGAGAATACTGTAGTGTCATAAATAAGAAACCAGCCACAAGAAGAAATCTATATTTTAATCACAGAATTTCTGTTTGAATTTCCAATATATCTCTTCTTATCGTTTTATATCTATAAGATCTCAATTAGTTATTTTGATGAAGTCTCAAAACTCCATCAATTCAGTGAGAAACCATTTCATGTATTAAGTGTTTAGATAAATTCTTCCAACTGAGTCAGTTGTCTGAAGTCAGTTTGAGGTGTTGTTCACCATAAGAATTAGAATTCATAAATGCAAAGATTATGTGAATGATGATTAGCTTTATTATTCATTAACAATCAATGAGTTGTAGGGATTTACTCATATGGAAAGCTCTCCTGGTTTTCTTTAACTTTTTGAAATTATGTGCTTTTCAAATCATGCATTAAATGTGCACTGTAGACTATGTGCTTATTTGTGGCCATTGGTGTTTGCAAGACAGATTCCAGAATCATAGAATGGGAAGTCACATCACACTTGGAAGTCAATATTAAATTACCACACACAGGCACCGAATGGTGCTTAGCTGGGCTAGCACATCAATCATTAAGGCCTAATTAGGTACAGAGACATCTTTCTCTTTCTGAGGCTTTGTGAAGAGGAATGCCATTTTTAGGTTCAGTGGATACACAAAAACTGTTGGAATTTATACCCTGACACTGCCTTTTGTAGTTCTCCTTGGCTGACTGATGTCTGAATCTCACATTTTCTGTATTTCTGTATTTTTGATGGAGGTATTAATTCCTATTAAAAACTGTGTGAAACAATGTTGTCTCTTACATTTGTCTTTACATTATAGTATGAAAGAAGGGTAGAAAAATAGGTATTACTAGATAGCAACAATGGAATCTGTAGGAAGAAAATGAAATATCATAGGTTGAGAAAACATGGTTCATGTTTGAACCCAAATGAACTAGATTTATCCTGGAAATTCAAATCACTATGCTTGCTGACTTGCAGTCTTCCTTAGATAGGACCCAGCCAGACCTGGAATCAGCACTACACAAGACTGACACTCACCAGGAGAGATATGATGTTGTCTTACACCAGGTGGTCGCAGTAGAGAGGAGGAGAACAACTAGATTGATTAAATACCAGATTTACTAACTAACTGTTGTGCTGAGATGCCTTTTAGATATCAAGTAAGGATGTCAAGTGAGTGATTGATATATAAGCCAAAAGCTCAGAGAATAATTTGGGGGCAAGACATGTAATTTTGGAAGTCATCAGCACAGGCATATTATTTATTCACTTGGGAGGTGGGAAGAGAAAGAGAGTTATGAGGTAAGAAACAACTCTGGAAAAAGCAGTAGAGATTCCTTACATTTATAGTAGGAAGGATAGAGGAAGAAGAACCAGGGGTCAGATGGAGAAGGAGGATCCCAGCAGAGTATTGACAAGGAAGTTTCAGTGAGGTAAGAGGAAAACCAGGGCAGTCTAGTATCACAAAAACAAGGGATAAAGTATGTCAGGTCAGGCGTGCTTAACCATGTTAGCTGCTACGAGAGGATAAATAGGGAATTGGCCACTACACTTGGCGACATCGTCGTGTTGATGACTACAAACAGCCTATGGATCCACAGGGCGAGAAGACAAAAGCTTGGGGATGGAGGAATGATAAGAAGCTGAGGAAGTGGAAACTTTTGAGAGATTCTACTATGAAGAGTAGAGAAGTGGAGAGGAAGTGCAATGTGGGGCCAATGGATAGAGGTTAATTTCCTTTCTTTTAAGAACAAACTTTAGAGCATGTTTTGAGTTTGATGGGCATAGCCCAGTAGAGACAGAGAATTAATATGGGAGAGAGAAAGTGAGGAGATAATGCCATGGTGAAGATCTTGAGGCCAGAGAGACAGGATTCACAAAAGCAATTTGAACTCAAATAGCAGGAAAGACACATTTTTCATTTTAAGAAGTGGGAAGGGATAGAAAGGGGGTATCGATGCAAGAAGGTTTATGATTTGAAAATACGAGGTGAGTGAGTTCCTGCTTGATGGCTCTTGTTTGCTTAATGAAACATGGAGTGAGGGGACCAAATGAGGGAATGGGAAATAATTAAGGAGTGAGAAAATGGTGTAAATAACCATCTTGGAGAGTGGCAAAGTAATGGGGACATGCAGTCAGACTGCTGGCATTTTGAGGGTCTATTACGGTTTGTGGTCATGATTGTTATGTGAGGTCAGTCAGCTTACCTATATGATTTTTTTTTCATCCATGTTCAGCTGTTTGGTTAACCATGTCAAATATTGGCAACAACAAGGGTTTTTATTTTCTACTGGTAGTTATATTTAGAGAGAGGCATAGAGAAGTTGAGCTGAAAATGATGGGGTCCATGGAATGGAGGTCTTAAAAAAGTTCAAGAATTTTTTCAGGGAGGGTATTGAACAAGTGAACTAGAGGGATTGAAAGCAGTGATTAGAGAATTAAATGCTTGAAATTGATATTTTTGAAGGTTAGACAATTTCTGCTGATAAAATGGAAAGCCTAGGATATAATCAAAGTGTGGGTGACTGGGGTAGGGTGGAGGAAAGCACATTGCATATAGTGTCATTAAGCAAACCAGAATTCCACGTGGATAATCTTAATGAATGTTGGAGTCATTATGAATGATAACAGTAGTTTCATGAGAAAGAAGAAAAGAGATGGGTGGGGGATGACAAAGGACTCATAGATGACAGCAAACAGGAGAAAAATGAGGTGGTATATTCAGGTGCCCTATACATCAAGGGTGCAGGTTGCATTCTCCCCTTTACCTTGCAACCTCCCCCACATCCACTGGGAGAACATCTGTACTACCCACTGAGAAATAAATTCAAACTCCTTAGCTCTTGTAATGGCTACCAGGCTCTGCATAATCTGGCTTTCTTCATCCACCTCTCCCATCTTTTCTATACATTTTGGAATATTACCACCATTCTAGTCATAATGGCCTTCTTTCAGATCCTTGAGGAACTCCTCAGGGCCTTGGCATATGCTTTTTTCTGTGCTTTACTCTTTTCATGGGAATGGCCCCTTCTCAACCTCAGTTTAGATACCATTTCTCTTCCCTGACCTCATAAATTAAGGTGTTCCCTCTTAAATTGCTTTGTTCTTTGTTGTACTTATCAAAACTTGAAAGTATATATTTAATCATTGGTTTAGTTTTTTATTATTTGTTGTAGCTCCGTGAAAGGAGGAATTGAATCTACAGAAACTGGCCGAGTGCTGAGTACATGGGAGGCAGCTCCACAGAGGAGCACCACATCATGGTTAGGTGTGCAGGCTCTGATGTTAGGTCGCCTGGGTTCAAATCCCAGCTTAACTGGTATTTATGTGATCTCAGGAAGATTACCTTCTCTGTGCTTTGTCCTTCTGTACCCTAGATGTAAAATAGAGAAAATGGTACTTGTCTTAAAAGCAAATGTGAGGGTTAGAAAGAATATATGCAACTGGAATACCTGCCACAGAGTAAGCCCTCGATAACTGTTTGCTAAAGGGTGCTACAAATACACATTCATTGATTCAGTTTTCTATTGTGTATAAATTTGTCATAGAAAAAGCTCTTTTTGTTGCAAAACCATATTGTCTCTAAAAAGCTTTTCAAATTACAGATGTTTTCCCCTTCTTCTGTATCTGATTCTGGCTCAGATGGGGAGGGGTTGTTGTAGTTTAAAAGCCTTCCCACCTAAATCAGATCTCCTCCTCCCGGCATCTTCCACTGGTCACCTGTTCTTTGTCTCATTGAGAACCATTGCTTTAAAAGATACGAAAGGAGAGATGCTTAGCATCACTGCCTGTGTATGAGCCAACCATAACAAGTTTCCCTTCTTGGGACAAAGTGATGACTATGACCATGTACCATTTATTCTTCCCAATTGGGATTGTTACGAATGTCACTGTTCGAAAGTGATTCTGTTCACAGCTCTGTGCAACTACAGCTCTCCAATCCTTAAAACTTATGTATCAAGTGGCATTTTAATATCATAAGTCTCTCTAAAAAATTACACTATTATAATAAAATTCAAGTCACTTGAATTTCCTTGTATCCTACTTCAGTGAAATTCCATTTAGATTCTAAAAGGCATTTATGCTTTTGAAATATGTTATAATCAAATCCCAGTGAAAAATCACAACAAATCTAGGTTTTGATGTAAAATTTTGATGTTTTATTCTGAGTCTTGTCTCGTCTGCTTCAACTCTCTTTACTTAACTGTCAACCAAATAGAGAAAAGGGGGAGGCAAATTCACAAACAAGATGGGACATGAGAGTTGGGTCATGGGATACTTAACCTTGGTATCTACCAAGTTTTGGTGCCTGGAAAGTCTAAAGTGGATTTTGACTTCCTTGTTGGTGGGAATTGATTTGCCTCAAGTGGTGATCATGATTCTGGCTCACATCATGGCCCTTGCCCTTGTTCTCTGCTGTTGCAGCCAGGGAATTTTCTACAACTTGGGGGAAAAAAAAAAAACAAACAGCATGAAGAGAAACATTCAATAGAAATCTTTGAAACCTAGTCTTATTTGTAGTTCCTTTTTCTTCTTATAGTTTTACATTTTTCAAGTATAATCAATTTTGTTGTATAAAATTTCCATTTCAATCACCACCTGCCCCCAAAAGCTTTTCAGAGTGTTTTTATACCTGCTAAAGCTGGCTCCTGTTTCACAAGATGTTTGGATGGGAAAACTTTCGAGTTTGAGGAATCTTTTGCAAATTCTTGTTTACATTTGCTATTGCAGATGTAACTGAAGCTCTACATCACCTAATTTACTCAACATCCTCTAAAACCTTCCCGTGTTTCTGATATCACTGAAACTTTGAAATAGAAAAAAAAAAAAAAAAACTTTGGCGAAACTTTGAATGGAAAAACCAGACAGTTTTAAGAGAGTAAAGTCTAATTGCCTTTTAGCTTCAAACCATAGAAGCATAAGAGAATTGCTTCACTATTCCAGATGTCTTTTCTGAAATTAAAAAAAAAAAATTCAATACGTATCTACTAGTGAGGTTAAGATTAGAGCATACAAGTGTGTGAGAGAAAGGACTAATCTTCCAAAGACCCCAGAGGGAGCTCCCACTTTTGAGTGTGGGTTATAAGCAAACTGTGATTCAGTTCCATAATATTTAATATGTGCCTATTATGTGCAAAGCATTGTGGGAGATAAGCATAAGACAAATACCCGGTCTTTTGGGAGTTCACAGTCTAACAGGGGACACTGAAATTTATGCACATGACTTAGAGTAAGAAGGCCATGAGAAGTGATGCCTTAGGGATAGACAAGAGGTAATTTGGACACATGGGGAGGGATGAGGGAATCTTGAGGAGTTTTTATGGCTTTTGGGGGTAACTTTTTATTTTTATTTTATTTTATTTTGTTAATATATAATGTATTATTTGCTTCAGGGGTACAGGTCTGTGAATCATCAGTCTTACACAATTCACAGCACTCACCATAGCACAAACCCTCCCCAATGTCCATAACCCAGCCACCCTATCCCTCCCCGAAAGCCTCCCAGCAACCCTCAGTTTGTTTCCTGAGATTAAGAGTCTCTTATAGTTTGTCTCCCTTCCCAGTCCAATATTGTTTCATTTTTTTCCCTCCCTACCCCCATCACTCCCCGGCCCTGCCTCTCAAATTCTTGAAGAGCTTCTTGAACTGAGACAGAAAGATGTGTGTAGCAAGATACATTCTGAAATATTTTCCATTTCCATTAAGTATCACCTATCTTTAGAAATAAGTTAACTCTACCATTTAATCATTAATTTATTCATTCAACAATATTGAAGATTTTCTGTGGGCCAGCTACTGGGCCTTCCTGGATTTTTTTTCAATGTTTATTCATTTAATATACATTAATAGAGTGCCTACCATATGCCCATTACTGTTCTAAACTCCTTACTGTATTCTCTCCCTAGGACTATACTCTTGGCACATTCTGAAGATGACCAGTCATGGGAAACTGCTTATGGCCATGGAGTTCAATTCAAACTTCTTTATTCTCTTAAGTAATTTACAACTAACCCAACATTTTTCACCTTACTATTCATGACTGCAGTTTTTCCAAGATGGGGCCATTCTAAATTTTTTTCTTTTAAGATTTTATTTATTTATGTGTCAGAGAGAGAGAGAGTGAGAGCACAAGCAAGGGGAGCTGCAGTCAGATGGAGAAGCAGGATCCCTGCTGAGCAAGGAGCCCAAAGTGGGACTCTATCCCACTTTATCTGAGGACCCTGAAATCATAACCTGAGCCAAAGGCAGACATTTAACTGACTGAACCGCGCAGGTGTTCTTGGCCATTCTAAATCTAATTGATAACACAATTTGGGGTTAAAAGAAACAACAGGAGACAAATATCTAGGCCTGGATTCATCATTTACTATCCTATCTTGGGCAAATCAGTCTCTCACTATCTGTTCTACACCTTTAAGATGAGGATAATAATCTTAACTTGATAATATTAGAGTGGGTAGTTGTGAGGATTGAATGAGAAGGTGTACTTGAAATGCCCTCATAAGCTGTGAAGCATATAAAAATGTAATGTTTTCTTGATCAGCAACTTGCTTAGCAAAGTAGGTACTAGACAATTGCAAAACATTTTATGATGATCATGAAATTGATGGTAAATGTTTGTTGATGTTGAATGTTATTAATATACCCAACAAGTGATCATTGGAAATGGGTGGGTCTGTTCTGACCTAAATTATGTCCCCCCAAATTTGTAAGTTGAAGCCCTAAATCCTAATGTGACTGCATTAGGATATAGAGCCATTAAAGAGCTAGTTAAGGTTAAATGAGGTCATAAGGACGGGGCCCTAATCCAATAGAAGCGATGTCCTTATAAGAAGATGATAAGATGTGAGGAGTGCTTATGCACAAGGGAAAGGTTATTTGAGGACACACAGCAAGAAGGCAGCCATCTGCAAGTCAAGGAGAAAGACTTCATGAAAACCAATCAAGCCACACCTCAATCTTGGACTTCCAGCCTCCAGAACTTTAAGGAAATAAATTTCTGCTATTTAGGCCACCTAGTCTATGATATTTTATTATGGCATCCCTAGAAAACTAATAGAGAATCTTCATATAAATTTCAGTGATTTTCCACTATTTTAATGGTTTATGTATGTCACAACCAAAGTGATTATTAAAATAGAGAAACTGGAATCAGGCTCACCGAGAGTTTTAGAACTGGAGTCACTTAAAAGAAGTAATAACAAATTCAGGGGGTTACCAGATGTTTAATTGCTACTCGTTTAAGGGAGGATTTGGGGAGATATTCCACAGGATTCAATTGTTTCTTGTTGAAATTTTGCCCATAAGTTCTTGATTACACTCAACAAATTTTAGATCAAGTAGTGCACATCTGTTGTTAAGATGCACAGATGTATTATTAGCAAAAAATATATATCTCAGTAGAAGTGTCAGATGTTAGCATAATGTCCATCAAAGAAATGAAATGCCAGAAGTCTGCAATTTTTTACTGGGCTCATTTTCTTATCCAGTGGGAATTATATTCATGTATGTTTCGATATCTTTTTTTCATTCATTGTGGAAGGGTTTTCACTTGTGAGATACATGTTCTTACCTTGTTCAAATGCCCAAATATTTGCAGTTAGAAATACCACTTGTTTTATTTTTGTTTTTCATGCATCTATATAACACTATGATTTTATTTTGGGTGCCTTGTTTTCCACTTAAACAAAGATTATGAATTCATGGTTAAAATGACAACTAATCTTTAGAGTGAGTCACTTGGTACTAAAATGTAGATTTTAGGATATGTATAACTCAGTTCTTATTCTCTGATAACTGATACAGCCTCATTTTAAGTAACTAACACTTATTTTATCCTGATGAATTCCCAATAGTTCATTTTTGCCCTTGCTTTCCTTACCTCTGGCGATGTGTCTAGGGAGAAGTTGCTGTGCCTGAGGTCAAAGAGGTTGCTGCCTGTGTTCTCCTCAAGGGTTTTGATGGATCCCTGTTTCACATTCAGGCCTTTCATCCATTTTGGATTTATTTTTCTTTCTTTCTTTTTTTTTTTTTAAGATTTTATTTATTTATTTGACAGACAGAGATCAGAAGTAGGTAGAGAGGCAAGCAGAGAGAGAGGAGGAAGCAGGTTCCCTGCTGAGCAGAGTGCCCAATGCAGGGCTTGATCCCAGGACCCCGAGATCATGACCTGAGCCAAAGGCAGAGGCTTAACCCACTGAGCCACCCAGGTGCCCCATTTTGGATTTATTTTTGAGTGTGTTTTAAGGAAATGGTTCAGTTTCATTTTTCTCCATGTGGCTGTCCAATTTTCCCAACACCATTTGTTGAAGGGACTGTCTCTTTTCCATTGGACATTCTTTCCTGCTTTGTTGAAGATTAGTTCACCATAGTGTCAAGGGTCCATTTCTGGGCTCTCTATTCTGTTCCATTGATCTACGTGTCTGTTTTTGTGCCAGTACCATACTGTCTTGATGATTACAGCTTTGTAATAGAGCTTGAAGTCCAGAATTGCAATGCCACCAGCTTTGGATTTCTTTTTCAACATTCCTCTGGATATTTGGGATCTTTTCTGGTTCCATATAAATTTTAGGATTATTTATTCCATTTCTGTGAAAAAAGTTGATGGTATGTTGATAGAGCTTGCATTAAATGTGTAGATTGCTCTAAGCAGCATACACGTTTTCACAATATTTCTTCTTCCAATCCATGAGCATAGAACATTTTCCATTTCTTTGTGTCTTCCTCAATTTCTTTCATGAGTATCCTATAGTTTTCTAAGTACAGCTTCTTTGTCTCTTTGGTTAGATTTCTTTCTAGGCATCTTATGGTTTTGGGTACAATTGTAAATGGGATTGACTCCTTAATTTCTCTTTCTTCAATCTTCTTGTTGGTGTATAGAAATGCAACTGATTTCTGTGCATTGATTTTATATTCGACCACTTTACTGAATTCCTGTATGAGTTCTAGCACTTTTGGAGTGGAATCTTTTGGGTCTTTCACATAAAGTATCATACCATCTGCAAAGATTGAGATACACCTCACACCAGTCAGAATGGCTAAAATTAACAATTCAGGAAATGACAGATGTTGGCGAGGATGTGGAGGAAGGAAAACCCTCTTACCTTGTTGGTGGGAATGCAAGCTGGTGCAGCCACTCTGGAAAACAGTATGGAGGTTCCTCAAAATGTTGAAAATAGAGCTACCCTATGACTCAGCAATTGCACTCCTGGGTATTTACCCCAAAGATACAAATGTAATGATCCAAAGGGGCACGTGCACCCGAATGTTTATAGCAGCAATGTCCACAATAGCCAAACTATGGAAAGAACCTATATGTACATCAACAGATGGATGGATAAAGAAGATGTGAGATATATCTATCTTTCTATCTATCATCTATCTATCATCTATCGATCTTTCTAAATATAATGGAATATAATGCAGCCATCAAAAATTGAATTCTTGCCACTTACAACAATGTGGATGGAATTAGAGGGTATTATGCTAAGTGAAATAAGTCAATCAGAGAAAGACAATTATCATATGATCTCGCTGATATGTAGAATTTGAAATACAGGGCAGAGACTCATGGGAAAGAGGGGAAAAAATGAAATGAGACAAAAGCAGAGAGGGAGACAAAGCCTAAGAGACTCTTAATCTCAGGAAACAAACTGAGGGTTGCTGGAATAGAGTGGGTAGGAGGGATGGGCTGGCTGGGCGATGGATATTGGTGAGGGTATGTGCTATGTTAAGTACTGTGAATTGTCTAAGACTGATGAATCACAGACCTGTACCCCTGAAACAAATAATACATTCTATATTAATAAAAAATAAATATACACAAATTAAAAATAAATTAATAAAAATAATAACACTTTATTTTAAATAAAAGCTTTAAGGCCATTTGTTAAAGCTGGCTAACATTATAAGATAGGTTATAGAAAGGACGACTTTTTTTGACACCTGATACTGCCCCAAATGGAGGCTTATTTGGAAGATTTGGCAGAACAAACATATCCTTAATAAAGAAGCTGAATGATTTAAAAGTTCAGAAACTGTTATAGAAAAGGATTCAGGACTAACCACCCATCTTTTGGTTACCAAATTGGTATAAACAAATAGTGTCATGGAAATAGATGAATAAATGCCGGACAAATATTCAGCCTAGTAACACTGCTTTGAACACAGAGGACTCCTTCCAGTGATTATTGCATGGTCAGAAGCTGTGTTATCAGAAGGAGAAATAAAGCAGGAAGATTAGCCATGCATTCATGAGAGAGAAGTGATAGTGGGGTAAGGCTGGACTAAAGTTACCAAAAAGTATTAGCTACTCTAAAATAATGATGTGACTAACCTAGCAAGTTTACCCCGAGACCAGTCTCTTGTTAATCTATGTGCAATTCAGTCATCATGTATTGTCTGTTTGCTGCTTCCTTTGTTTTGTGGTGGCTCTCCAGGAAAGGGAGGAAGAGGTCGAGAAGAGAAGAAGAATCTGTAGAGTTAAAACACTTTCTCCCACTTTGGAGGGGAATCAGCCAGGCACTTTCCACCATCGTTCTCAGATTCTTAGTAAGAACAGGGCTGCTCTAACTTTCTCACCATGTTTTCCTGAACATACAGCCTTTCCCAGGGGTCTCATGCCAGGCTAGCCATCCAGAAGCCAATCTGTCTGGAGACTGCTGGTCATTCTTTGGATGGCTCCTACCTCCCTCAGGGCAGATGCATGAGCATCGCTGACTCTCTTAAACTCTGCAGTCTTATTCTTGACCAGCCCATGTAGCTTCCCATGTGTTATAATATATTTTGACCTAATAATTTTTTGGTTATAAAGAAAATAATTTTAGATTAATTATGCATCTCTTAACTGGGTTCAGTTCCCAATCCACATCTGCGTATACTGTTCTCTTTACTTGGAAAGGCTTTTCTCCTTCCTTTATTTACCTAAGATTTGCACGTCACTGTTAGTCTCAATCACTCATGGCTTCTCTTGGATGTCCTATCTTTCTGGCTGAGCTACTGTTGCACTAACATTTATGTATGGGGAGGTGTATGGGTGAGGTAATAAGAGAAAGAACATGTGTGAGAGTCAAGAGATCTGGATTTCAGTTCCATCTCTGTGACTTACTGGTTGTGTGCTTTGGGTAAGGGATTTAACATCTGTAAGCCTCAGTTTCCTCATATGAAAATGGGAATAATAATATCTACTAGGGGCGCTTGGGTGACTCAATCAGTTAGGCATCTGACTCTTGATTTTTACTCAGGTCATGATCTCAGGGTGGTGAGATGGAGCCTCATGTCAGGTTCTGCACTGGGCATGGAGTCTGCTTGGGATTCTCTCTCTCTCCCTCCACCTTCCTCTGCCCCCCACATGCATGCATGTTCTCTCTCTCTCAAAAAAAAAATAAATATTTACTGGTGTATGGAGACCCATATGAGAGCACATATATAAGGAAACTACCACAGCATATGAAACACAGCAGGTACTGTGTTTTATTATTTTAAGTTTTTAATTTTTATTTTAATTAACTTTTAAAATTTTTATTTTAATTAACTTTTAATTAAGTTTTATTATTGTAAGCACTATGACTATCATGTATTAATCTCATTGTTCAATGTGTATAAGGTTCTGACTACCTTATAAACAAAGATTCCCTTCAGTTCTCAAAATGGTTCAGCTCTTTGGACAAGGGTCTAAAAGTCCCACTTAAACATCAAACGTGAAGCTCAAGAATAAGCTAAGGAAGTTCTGCCCTCAGAGTTAAGAGCCAACACAGACAAAGACATGAAACACAGGATACCAGCTGCAGTGGCATTTCCCAAGTAATGCCCTTTGGGGTCCAGATCTTGGGGAATTCATAAACAGGAAAAAGAAAGGCTTGAGTTGTAATTAGCTCAGGAAATCTTGCTGGTCCTCTTGACTAATAATTATATTAAGTATTACAGAATATTAAGTATTCTCTTTGCTGAAAAGAAATCTGTCTTACTTAAGGTTATCCAAGTGTTTTCCAAATTTTTTGACTGAAACATTTTTTCTACTAACATCTATCGACCTCTGACTGGCATGAGAACCTGCATGACCTTCAGAGATGGTCTAACTGATGTTTGTCCCATGTTCAGCAAAGTACTAATCTAGGTTGTGCTAACTCAGAAAGAGCAGGTGGGTGTCTGTGTCTCCATAGATTATTCTATACCTTCCTCTGTTTTGATATTCTGTTGTGATGAGTTACACCAGGCTCACAAAAGGTAGTCCCCTGCACACATACTAATTGGTCCATTACCCAATGTCCGTAACCCAACCACCCTCTCCATACCACCCCTCCCCTCAGCAACCCTCAGTTTGTTTTGTGAGATTAAGAGTCTCTTATGGTTTTTCTCCCTCCAGATCCCATCTTGTTTCATTTTTTCCTTCCCTACCCCCCAAGCCCCCAACTTTGCCTCTCAAATTCCTCATATTAGGAAGATCATATGGTAATTGTCTTTCTCTGCTTGACTTATTTTGCTCAGCATAATACCCTCTAGTTCCATCCATGTCATTGCAAATGGCAAGATTTCATTTCTTATGATGGCTGCATAGTATTCCATTGCATATATATACCACTTCTTTATCCATTCATCTGTTGATGGACATCTAGGTTCTTTCCACAGTCTGGCTATTGTGGACATTGCTGCTATAAACACTCGGGTGCTCGTACCCCTTTGGATCACTACATTTGTATCTTTAGGGTAAATACCCAGTAGTGTGGTTGCTGGGTTCTAGGGTAGCTCTCTTTTCAACATTTTGAGGAACCTCCATCTGTTTTCCAAAGTGGTTGCACCAGCTTGCATTCCCACCAACAGGGTAGGAGGGTTCCCCTTTCTCCATATCCTCTCCAACATCTTTCATTTCCTGACTTGTTAATTTTAGTCATTCTGACTGGTATGAGGTGGTATCCCATTGTGGTTTTGATTTGCACTTCCCTGATGTGGAGTGATGTGGAACACTTTTTCACATGTCTGTTGGCCATCTGGATGTCTTCTTTGCAGAAATGTCTGTTCATGTCCTCTGCCCATTTCTTGATTGGATTATTTGTTCTTTAGGTGTTGAGTTTGATAAGTTCTTTAGAGATTTTGGATACTAGCCCTTTATCTGATATGTCATTTGTGAATATCTCCTCCCATTCTGTCAGTTGTCTTTTGGTTTTGTTGACTGTTTCCTTTGCTGTGTAAAAGCTTTGGATCTTGATGAAGTCCTCATAGTTCATTTTTGCCCTTGCTTCCCTTGCCTTTGGCGATGTTTCTAGGAAGAAGTTGCCCTGGCTAAGGTCAAAGAGGTTGCTGTCTGTGTTCTCTTCAAGGATTTTGATGGACCTCACATTGAGGTCTTTGATCCATTTGGAGTCTATGTTTGTGTGTGGTGTAAGGAAATGGTCCAGTTTCATTCTTCTGCATGTGGCTGTCCAATTTTCCCAATATCTTTTGTTGAAGAGACTTTTTTTCCATTGGACATTCTTTCCTGATTTGTCAAAGGTTAGTTGACCATAAAGTTGAGGGTCCATTTCCAGGCTCTCTATTCTGTTCCATCAATGTATGTGTCTGTTTTTGTGCCAGTACAATACTGTCTTGATGATTATAGCTTTGTAATATAGCTTGAAGTCTGGAATTGTGATGCCTCCAACTTTGGCATTCTTTTTCAACATTCCTCTGGCTATTTGAGGTCTTTTCTGGTTCCATATAAGTTTTAGGATTATTTATTCCATTTCTTTGAAAAAAAAGTTGTATTTTGACAGGGATGGCATTAAACATGTAGAGTGCTTTAGGTAGCATAGACATTTTCACAATATTTGTTCTTCCAATTCGTGAGCATGGAACATTTTTCCATTTCTTTGTGTCTTCCTCATTTTCTTTCATGAGTACTTTATAGGTTTCTGAGTACAGATTCTTTGCCTCTTTGCTTAGGTTTATTCTTAGGTATCTTATGGTTTTGGGTGCAATTGTAAATGGGATTGACTCCTTAATTTCTCTTTCTTCTGTCTTGTTGTTAGTGTAAAGAAATGCAACTGGTTTCTCTGCATGGACTTTATATTCTGACACTACTGAATTCCTGTATAAGTTCTAGCAGTTTTGGAGTGGAGCCTTTTGGGTTTTCCACATACAATATCATATCATCTGCAAAGAGTGATAGTTTGACTTCTTCTTTGCCGATTTGGATGCCCTTAATTTCTTTTTGTTGTCTGATTGCTGAGGCTAGGACTTCTAGTACTATGTTGAATAGCAGTGGTGATAACGGACATCCCTGCCGTGTTCCTGACCTTAGCAGAAAAGCTTTCAGTTTTTCTCCATTGAGAATGATATTTGCAGTGGGTTTTTCATAGATGGCTTTGATAATATTGAGGTATGTGCCCTCTATCCCTACACTTTGAAGAGTTTTAATCAGGAAGGGATGCTGCACTTTGTCAAATGCTTTTTCAGCATCTATTGAGAGTATCATATGGTTCTTGTTCTTTCTTTTATTAATGTATTGTATCACATTGATGGATTTGTGGATATTGAACCAACCTTGCAGCCCTGGAATAAATCCCACTTGGTCGTGGTGAATAATCCTTTTAATGGACTGTTGAATCCTATTGGCTAGTATTTTGGTGAGAATTTTTGCATCTGTGTTCATCAAGGATATTGGTCTGTAATTCTCTTTTTTGATGGGATCCTTGTCTGGTTTTGGGATCAAGGTGATGCTGGCCTCATAAAATGAGTTTGGAAGTTTTTCTTCCATTTCTATTTTTTGGAACAGTTTCAGGAGAATAGGAATTAATTCTTCTTTAAATGTTTGGTAGAATTCCCCTGGGAAGCCGTCTGGCCCTGGACTTCTGTTTGGTTGGAGATTTTTGATGACTGTTTCAATCTCCTTACTGGTTATGGGTCTGTTAAGGTTATCTATTTCTTCCTGGTTCAGTTGTGGTAGTTTATATGTCTCTAGAAATGTATCCATTTCTTCCAGATTGTCGAATTTGTTGGCGTAGAGTTACTCATAGTATGTTCTTATAATTGTATTTCTTTGGTGTTGGTTGTGATCTCTCCTCTTTCATTCATGATTTTATTTATTTGCATCCTTTCTCTTTTCTTTTTGATAAGTCTGGCCAGGAGTTTGTCAATCTTATTAATTCTTTCAAAGAACCAGCTCCTAGTTTCGTTGATTTGTTCTATTGTTTTTTTTTGGTTTCTATTTCATTGATTTCTGCTCTGATCTTTATGATTTCTCTTCTCCTGCTGGGTTTAGGCTTTCTTTGTTTTTCTTTCTCCAGCTCCTTTAGGTGTAGGGTTAGGTTGTGTACTTGAGACCTTTCTTGTTTCTTGAGAAAGACTTGTACCACTATATATTTTCCTCTTAGGACTGCCTTTGTTGTGTCCCACAGATTTTGAACTGTTGTGTTTTCATTATCATTTGTTTCCATGAATTTTTTCAATTCTTCTTTCATTTCCTGGTTGACCCATTCATTTTTTAGAAGGATGCTGTTTAGTCTCCATGTATTTGGGTTCTTTCCAAATTTCTTCTTGTGATTGAGTTCTAGCTTCAGAGCATTGTGGTCTGAAAATATGCAGGGAATGATCTCAATCTTTGATACTGGTTGAGACCTGATTTATGACCCAGGATGTGGTCTATTCCGGAGAATGTTCCATATGCACTAGAGAAGAATGTGTATTCTGTTATTTTGGGATGGAATGTTCTGAATATATCTGTGATGTCTATCTGGTCCAGTGTGTCATTTAAGGCCTTTATTTCCTTGTTGACCTTTTGCTTAGATGATCTGTCCATTTCAGTGAGGGGAGTGTTAAAGTCCCCTACTATTATTGTATTACTGTCGATGTATTTCTTTGATTTTGTTATTAATTGGTTTATATAGTTGTCTGCTCCCATGTTAGGGGCATAGATATTTAAGATTCTTAGGTCTTCTTGTTGGACAGACCCTTTGAGTATGATATAGTGTCCTTCCTCATCTCTTATTATAGTCTTTGGCTTAAAATCTAATTGATTCGATGTAAGGATTGCCACCCCAGCTTTCTTCCGATGTCCATTAGCATGGTACATTGTTTTCTACCCCCTCACTTTAAATCTGGAGGTGTCTTTGGGTCTAAAATGAGTTTCTTGTAGGCAGCATATTGATGGGTTTTGTTTTTTTATCCATTCTGATACCCTGTGTCTTCTGATTGGGGCATTTAGCCCATTAACATTCAGGGTAACTATTGAGAGATATGAATTTACTGCCATTGTATTGCTTGTAAGGTGACTGTTACTTATATTGTCTCTGTTTCTTTCTGATCTACTACTTTTAGGGTCTCTCGTTGCTTAGAGGACCCCTTTCAATATTTCCTGTAGAGCTGGTTTGGTGTTTGCCAATTCCTTCAGCTTTTGTTTGTCCTGGAAGCTCTTTATCTTTCCTTCTATTTTCAATGATAGCCTAGCCGGATATAGTATTCTTGGCTGCATGTTTTTCTCGTTTAGTGCTCTGAATATATTATGCCAGTTCTTTCTGGCCTGCCAGGTCCCTGTGGATAAGTCTGCTGGCAATTTAATGTTTTTACCCTTGTATGTTACAGACTTCTTAACCTGGGCTGCTTTCAGGATTTTCTCTTTGTCACTAAGACTTGTAAGTTTTACTATTAGATGATGGAGTGTGGACCTATTTTTATTGATTTTGAGGGATGTTCTCTGCATCTCCTGGATTTTGATCCTTGTTCCCTTTGCCATATTAGGGAAAGTCTCTACTATAGTTCATTCCAATATACCTTCTGTCCCCCTCTCTCTTTCTTCTTCTTCTGGAATCCCAATTATTCTAATATTGTTTCATCTTATGGTTATACTTATCTCTCATATTCTCCCTTCATGGTCCAGTAGTTGTTTGTCTCTCTTTTGCTCACTTCTTTATTCTTAATCATCTGGTCTTCTATATCACTAATTCTCTCTTCTGCCTCATTTATCCTAGCTGTAAGAGCCTCTATTTTTTATTGCACCTCATGAATAGCTTTATTAATTTCAGCTTGGTTAGATTTTAGTTCTTTTATTTCTCCAGAAAGGGCTTTTATTTCTCCAGACAGGGTTTCTTTAATATCTTCCATGCCTTTTTTGAGCCCAGCTAGCATCTTGATAATTGTCATTCTGAACTCTAGATCTGACATATTACCAATGTCTGTATTGATTATGTCCCTAGCCTTTGGTACTGCCTCTTGTTCTATTTTTTTGGGGGGGGGTGAGTTTTTCCATCTTGTCATTTTATCCAGATAAGAATATATGAATGAAAGGATAAAATACTCTCAGTCCCCAGAAAGTCCCCAGAAAAATGTATGCTAATGAAATCTGAAGTCCCCAGAAATATGTACACTAACCAAATCAGAAGTGATCCTAAGTTGGGGGGAGAAGAAAAGGGGTAAAAGAAATAATAATAAATCTCTCTCTCTCTCTCTCTCTGTGTGTGTGTGTGTGTATGTATGTGTGTGTGTGTGTGTGTATATACATATATATGTGTGTGTGTGTGTGTGTGTATATATATATATATATATATATATATATATATATATATATGACTGGTAAACAGAACTGAGCCACCCACTTGATTTTGGTCTCTTAGAAGTAACTACCTCCCACAATTTTACAGAAAGAAAAACTTATATATATATACAAAAATAAGGGTAAACATGATGAAGGAATGGAATATAACTGTAAAGATGAAAATTAAAAAAAAAAATTCTAAAAAAGGAATTGATAAGTTGTTTGGAAAAGGAAAAAAAAAAAAGTGGAGAGAATGTGCTCAGGCTGGAGACTAGAAGAAAGCCCTGTGCTGGATTTGTAGTATATTTTGATCTATTAGAAGAAATTGTACCCCCCAATTTTTTATTTTATTTCTTTATTTAAAAAGATTTTTTAAAGATTATTTATTTATTTATTTGACAGACAGAGATCACAAGTAGGCAGAGAGGCAGGCACAGAGCCTGATGTGGGGCTCAATCCCAGGACCCTGGAATCATGACCTGAGCCGAAGGCAGAGGCTTTAACCCACTGAGCCATCCAGGCGCCCCTCCCAATATTTTTTAGAAAAAAAAAAAACAAAAACCTTATATGTATATAAAACATAAAGTTAGATACAATGAAGGATAAAATATGACTATAATAATGAAGTTTTAAAAAGATTTTGGGGGGAAAGGTATTGTTAAGATAAACTAGATAAAAAAAGTTAAAGGAGGAAAGAGGAAAAGTTTAAAAAATTGGAATAAGAAAAACAATAAAATTTTAAAAAATTAATTAACTTTACAAGACCAAAGAATCATAGGGAGAAAGCGATAAATTCAATGCTTGTTTTCCCCCTAGCTCTGGAATTCCACTGTTCTCCTTGATCAATGAGCTTGGTCTTTGCTGGATGTTCTTGCTGATCTTCTGGGGGAGGGCCCTGTTGTAGTCATTCTCAAGTGACTTTGCCTGAGGCAGAACTGCATCACCCTTGCCAGGGGCCAGGTTAACTAATCTGCTCAGGTTCGCTCTTGGGAGCTTTTGTTCCCTGAATGCTTTCCATAGAGCTCTGGAGGACAGGAATGAAAATGGCAGCCTCCCGATCTCTGGCCCAGAAGAGCCAAGAGCTCAGGGCCCCACTCCTCAGTGCACCCTCAAAGAAAAGCACTCAATCACTCCTGTCTGCCTGGTCTCTGGTTGCGCTCTGAGCTCACCTGGCCTGTGACCAAGTGTTTCTGTCTCTGGCACACAGCCCCATTTGGAGTCTCCAAACCCAGCAGATTCCTGCTGTGCTGCTCTTCTGGCAGAGAAGGTGGATTTCCCCAATCTGCCACTTGTTGGGTCCTTCCTCTAAGAGAAGTGGCCTGACTGTGCCGCGGATCACAGTTTAAGGTCACCACGGCTCTGTCTCTGTAGCCGGCTTCCCCACTCTGATACCTGTGAGCTCTCCTACACTCAGACACCCCTGATCTTTCTGTGACTGCATGGGACCTGAGACCACACTGTCTCCGCGAGGGCTCCGCCCCCGCTTAGCCTTGGAGCGATGTCCCTCAGTGGAGCAGACTTCTAAAAGTTCAGATTTTGTGCTCCGTTGTTCCACCGCTTGCTGGGAGCTCCCCCCCCCCCCATCTTCCCATTGCTTCATATTCACTTCCTCTCATATCCTACCTTTCAGAAAGTGGTCAATTTTTTGTTTCTAGAATTGCTGCTCTTCTTCTCTTCCATCTCCTGTTGGACTTGTAGGTGTTCAGAATGGTTTGATAACTATCTAGTTGAACTCCTGGGACCTGATGTCGTCTCAGTCTGCTATTCCTCTGCCATCTTGACTCTCATGTATCATTTTAAAGTTGTCTTTTGGTTTAACCATCTATCTTTTTTCAGTTAACCAACAAATTTGTTGGTTCAGTCCTGTTATACCAGATGAGAGTCTCATGTATGACTTGTGATAAATGAAGCCTCACATTGCCTGCTGTCATTCCAGCTGTCCTCTCACCTAGCTGTAAGGTGGATACACCTAAAGCCACAGAATGCTTTTCTCCCCATTCTCTAGTTGCTGCATCCACCTTTCAGCTCTTTTCTGCTCAACATTCTGTAGGAAAGTGTAAAAGATGAGGAGGAGACGCTCTCCTGGCTCTGAATCTGGCTTATTCCTTTCATCAGCTGTTACGCTGTTTGCCCTACCCTCTCTGAATTCCTGAAGTCCAGACGTTGGCTTGCTTTAGTCCCTGAAACCCAGTTTGCCTTTCCTAACATTAGCACTCACTTCTTTTAAGCTGGTGACTTGCTTTGGTAGCTGACAGCTCAGAATTTCTTTTTTGTTCTCACCTCCTGGCTCATGGGTCTCTTGCTTGTATCTACTCATACTTTCTTTCCATGGCTTCCTCTATCCTTGGGTTGCGCTTCTGCTTCATGGTCCCTTATCTTGGTCTTCAGCTGGCACTTTGATGCTTTAGACACAGCTTACATCTTCTAGAGATCAATCCCCTAACTGGATAATGGAATGATTTTGCTTTTTTAACGATGTTTTCCAACAGCAACAGAACACTGGAATGTAACAGTGAAGGCAGCTATGCTTTGCATGAAATGCTTTCAGTTCTGTTCCTTATGTTATTTTGAACCGAATCTAGGATGAAAGCAAAGATGAAACTGGATAGACTAATCTTTTATAATGTTGTAGCTTTTTCACAGGCATCTGTAGCTCCCACCTACCACAAATTAGCTCTGCATATTATATATCTTCATCAGGGTCTTAGATTTTAGAAACCAAGGCTAGGATTCATTCCAACCATGAAAGACTGGCAGATTTTGCCAATAAACAGATAAAGAGGAGTGAGGTGGGATGATAGTGAATTGTTGTCCATATTATAAAGATGTACTATATTCTTGGGCTATGGTAGAGATTAAAGTCAATGAAGTTTTTATGACTATAAAAGCTGAAAAGGAATAAGAAACCTTGTACTTCCAAGCACAAGAAATACTTGTGCTTAGTATATTTTCTAGGAATTAAGTTTGTTTGAAACTTAAAGTTTAAAGAAGGACCTAGAGTAGCTTAAAACATATTTTAGATTTAATATTCTTATAGGAACTAAATAAGAATAAGAACATGCAACACAGCATAGTGCTGGTCCTCAAGGCACTCTCCTCTAATGTTCTTGTCTCCTGCTATATCAGGTTAGTTCAGTGATGCCACAAATAACAATCTATATGAATAAGTACACAAAGGCCAATATGCCTACATCAATTATTAATCCAAGTTGAATCACCGGTCTAACCATTTATGTCCAAATAGATGTGTAGGTATTATTATATGGTTTTAAAGCTCATTCAGTATTGAGGATTCTACTCCCCCTGTTTGGAATTAGTTAGTTAGCTGTAGATACCACATGTGTTGAAATTATTAATAAATGTGACTCAATCTTAACTAAACTATATTCTATATCAAACCACCTCTAGTATATGTCGGTTCCTGAAATCAGTTCCTGATGAGCAAGGCAAAAGCTTAGGAATATGATTCAGTGGTACAGAAAAGAAACACAGGGATACTGCTCCCTATGCTAAAAAACAAGCCAACCAACCCAGAGCATAGGTATAGGACTAATTTCCACAATAGAAAAAGACTGTCTTTAGGTAATGTATTACTGGAAGTATAGGCTTCTCATTTTTTTTTTTTTTAAGATTTTATTTATTTATTTATTTATTTGCCAGTGAGAGAGAGAGAGAGAGAGTGAGAACAAGCAGGGGGAGCAGCAGACAGAGGGAGAAGCAAGGAGCCCAATATAGGACTGAGCAGGAGCCTGATACAGGACTCTATCCCAGGACCCTGGGATCATGACCTGAGCCGAAGGCAGACGCTTAACCAACTGAGCCACCCAGGCATCCCTAGGTTGTTCAGCAACATGCAATAGCTAAACTGTGTAAATTGTGCTCTCCAGATGGTGTTAGCAGAAGGGCACCATCCTCTGCCATTCAGCCAACAGTTATGGGCAAAAAGTTCACAAACACTAAAGAATCCCATTGATGTTAGTAGGCTCTTTTTGGCCACTTCTACTTGATATAAGGAGGGGTGATAATTCAAACAGAAGGGTTTAAATGAATTTGCACAGTGTTTACTAGCAAATGCCAAGTAGCAGTAATTTGGATTACATTCATTTTTAGATACATTGATTGCTAAAATTATACACATAGTTTAAAGCACACATCAAAGATTGCTTCATTGATGTATATGCAAAACTTTGCACATAAAAATTTCCTCCACTTAATAAGCCACATTGCAAAATCAATTTGGAACCTGCTTGCTATGCTAAAAATATAAGATAAAAACACAATTCCAAAGATTGCAGCAGAGTATGGATTTTTTTTTTTTTGACAGAAAAAAACATACAATACTATTGAGACATATCTGAGGCTTTTCATGAGGTCTGTTTTCAGCTTCCTACTTCTTGTCCTAAACAAGATACTGTCCTGAAACTTCTGAAGAAGGATCCTTTGGGTTATATTAACAGCAGGAAAAGTGCACTAACACCTGTGAAGTTACATTTATATAATCATGTATAAGGCAGTGATTCACCTCTGAGCAAGTACTCTGGATCTTTTATTATATAACATTTTTGATACTGAGCTGCTGTGCACCTGTGCATAGCCTTGCCTCATCCTTGGATAATTAGAAACAAGTTATCTACTCTTACTGAACCTCTTTACTCCTACCACATTATTATCTCTTTGAGCTGTACATGTGTAACTGGTATACTGAATGAGCTGGGTACAGGACACTGAGATGTTAGAGGAAAAAAAAAAGATTTTAATTATTCCCTTTGAAACTTGTTCTCTGATTCTATTCTTTCATGCTCCTAGATTAAAAAACAAAAAACAAAACAACAACAACAACAACAACAAACAAACAAAAAAAATCAAACCCAAGGCAAGTCCTAGAGTTTTGGGGACTCTGAAACAAAGAACAGACTCATTTTAGAAAATAAGATGTCCAGTTGAGTGTGATAGTCAACACTTCAAACTTCATTTCATTGCTATCTTTTCTCCTCCCTTCAGTTGGGCCTGATTCAGACTGGTAGCCTAAAATGGGGGAGGCCATGTGATTGACCTCTCTCTCCACACCATGCTTCCCTTCCTCAGTTGTAAGATGAGGTTTCTGAACATTTTGGGTTTGAGCCAAAGAAGGAGAGGGAATCTACAAGAGGAATGGTTTATACATTCTAAGTGAGGTTACAAGATTATAAGGTTCTAATGACCGTGTTCCTTCTGGATGTGTTGGAGACACTTTGGCTAGCTCTTTTTCCAGTGTGTATGTGTGTATGTGTGTGTGTGTGTGTGTGTGTGTGTGTGTGTCCAGAGTGGGTGCACGGCATCACCTTTAAACTTAGCCCAGGGCCCGTGTCCTGGGCTGTCTGTGGTATGCACCTCCATAGAGTGGAGACTCCGTAAGCCCAACAAGACTGGACGCCCACACTTCCAGACCCCTTCTCTGTATTAGGACCCTGGAATACCTTTCCAAGTGGCTCTGACCCCGCTTTCCAGTCCCTGCTCATGCCTCTTTGCCAAGATGATTTTCCAGGAATAGGCCACACCCACTGTGTGTACTCCTACCCCCACGGGATGGCCAACGGTGACATTTTGCTGGTGGTGATAAGTGGGCAGAGGTTGGTGATTTGGGTTTGGGTTTTCATATGCAAGCACAGGAATCTCTTTGCACTGGAAAGAGGAGTCAGAATGAGAAATCCAGACTGTAGACTGAGGGATGGGAACTCTCTCCCCCACCCATGACCCTGCTGCTCTGTTCTGCCATGGAACTCTGAGGAGTCTGAAAATTGTTAATTGGAACCTGGTCTTCTAGATCATTCTGAAATTATATTTTTAAAGTAGGAAGATGAAACATTTCATTCAATAACTTATTAACTTCATTTATACTTTTAAGTATTTAGGTAATCATAGGTGGGCCTCTAATTGTATTTTTGCCCTAGGTCCCTCAAATGTGTGTATGTGTGTGATTTATTTCCTAGGGGAAAGACAAAAAAGATTTTAATTGTTCCCTTTAAAACTTGGTCTCTGATTCTATTCTTCCATGCTCCTAGATTAAAGAAAAAAAAAAACAACACACAAAAAAAAACCCCAAGGCAAGTTTTAGAATTTTGGGGACTCTGAAACAAAGAACAGACTCATTTTAGAAAATAAGATGTCCAGTTGAGTGTGATAGTCAAAACTATCACATATAATTAATAGTCTATATAATTATATATAGTCTATATAATATATATAGTCACTATCATTATATAGTCACAAACTATAATTCATAGTCACTATTAATTATAGTGACATTGCTATAGTTGATGCTTATTTTATATATCATATCTAACTCAACCACTGAATTTCTTATAGATCATCCCAAACAAATGATCTCTGTTGCATCCCTCACCCTTTTAAGCTGAGGGAGGTACTTTTTAAAAGGACCCTTTGGACATGAAAAATCTTAGACATCCTTTCCCTATCATCAGAAGTGAGCATCACTCCCATAGAAGGTTTCTTTCTCCTTGGTGCTCAGAGGTGGTTCTAGCTACAACCTCTCAGTTTCCTACTGGAGTCTGTCTCCATCTTCTTAAGTGCCGGGGAACATGCGACAAGTTCTCCCTTTAGTGCTCTCAAAACCCACTTTCACTTGACCTGAAATGATGGGGAAAGATCTCTCTCTCTCTTTTTAAATAAAATAAATATTTTATTTATTTCAGAGAGAGAAAGTGTGTGAATGCAAGTAGGCAGAGCAGCAGTAAGAGCAAGAGGGAGAGGGAGAAGCAGGCTCCACACTGACCCAGAGTCTGACGTGGGGCTCCATCCCTGGGACCCTGGGACCATGACCTGAGCTGAAGGCAGAAGCTTAACTGACTGAGCCACCCAGGTGCCTCCGGAAAGATCTCTCTTGCATGCTCAATGGGAGTGTGAGGTTCTGTGCAGTCCGCTGACATCCCTCCAGCATGTCTTCTTCCTTGGCATTTCCAATATCATCCCCATTAAGCTTCAGGTGGGTGAACATGAATGCTGGCAGACCTGGGCTCCCACTGTCTTAGCTTGCTCAGCAGAGATAATATAGGGTGCCTCTTCCAGAAGTCTTTGACAGACATTATATTTATGGACCTTTGAGGTCTCCACCGAAATTCCTCAGCATGAGGAAAAGCCAAATTTAACAACCTGTTACATTTGCATTTGAGATCCCATGTCCTTATTTCTCCCACTATAGGCAGGACAGGGACAGGACTAACAAAAAGAACCTCAAATGTGTGTAAGAAAAATAAACATTTAGATCCCCAAACAAAGGGAGAAAAAAAGATAAGTTGCTGAAATCCAGCAAGTAACGTAGACTTACAAGCAGAAAAGGAAAGGGAACAATTTAAGAATCAGGTTAGAATGTTAAAAATCAGCTAAGCTGACCTCAGAGGAGACCTGAGAACTAGATGTAGTTTCCACAGCTACCAATAAAGATGCAGTGGAATTGATGTCCTGGAATCATGGAAAATTCAAGAGCTGTGGATTTTGAGATTTTTGTGCAATCCATACCAGGAAACCTACTGGTTCATAGTCACCCTCAAATGCACGGTCTTCAAAAGCGTCAGGAGGAGCTTCAGTGTGGGAGACTGCCAGGGCTGATCATCCTGCTGAGAAAGGTGTGCTGATGAGGGAGCGACTGCTCCAAGAAGCAGGTTTTGAAGGCCTCAGACATGAAAGAGCCAGAGGTGCTGACGGCAGCCCCTGTGATTCGGGGAAAATGTCTTGAGATCCTGCCACAGATGAGAAAATGCAGAGACAGAAGCAGGAGACAAGACCATGGAGAAGGCAAGGCTCTTACAGTGCAGGGTGCTCTGATTTTGAAGGCAGAGAGGCAGGGTCTCTAGAGCCCATTTCTAGACAGATCTCATGCTCAGTGCAGCATTGTGTCCCAGGAAGGAGGGGCTTCAAAGGAAAATGGAAATTAAGAGTTTTTAAACGTATAAGATGGTGAATAAGACCGCCTCAAGTAAGACGTGATGGCTGAGGAGGTCACCCCAGAGCAATTTTCTAAATTTTCAAGCAGCAAGAATATTTCAAGTGCCACTCTACAGGAGAAGGAACTGGTGGAATTCCGCCAACTCTCCAACCAGCCATGGGTCATACCCACAAAGACCATCAGCAGCCCACTGAGGTGAGATTACTCCTGACCCAGCTGGGTTCACAGGTCCTGGAGTTCGGATAACTGGCAGAGATGTGTCATATCCTCTGAGCCTAGAAACGCTCCTCTAATGTTTACTCTGATGACCTCCTTCCCCCACATCCTATTCCAGTCTTTGCTTCACAGTAACTACCTCTAGACAGTGTTGCAGGAGCTCCATGCATTCTAAGAGAAAGCCCAGGTTCCACTGTCAAAGGAACTCCATTTCTACCCATGCAAGCCTTACTAAGAGAAACTCTTGGCTGAATAAGACATTTTGGACAGAAGACTTTGGGACTTCTATTTCTTTGGTCTTTAACTCACATGGGTCTATAATTTTGGACTTAAATTTTCATCTAAAAATTTAGTAATAGAAAGGTTTATATTGTTTGAATTAGAGGCATATTTTATACTGTCCACTTTTTTCCACGTCGTATAGGTTTTTTTAAAACTCCATTGTGCTATTTGGACAGTATGACTGGGCATAATTTGAGATGGGAAATAGAATGGAGGGTTAATTTCTAGCTTCAGGTAAAACATAGTCATGGAGTTAATTTAAAGGTCTCAACACATTTAAGGGCTCTCTCTCTGGGGACACAAACTGGAAATACCACCATTTTCCAAAAAGAATAAACAAAGGAGCAATTCTAGGGGGAAGAATGAGGCCAGGCTTCCTTGAGAAATTACTCTTCTCCTCCTTCAGGGATCTGCCAGATGTAGCCCTGGCTGGCTAAAACTGGGCTGGTAAGCCAGATGGCTCCAGAGAACAAACAGAAAATGTAAGGGAGGGACCAGTTTCTCCTTTTTCCCATGTTCCTCTTGGCCTATAAAATGGGAACTTTCACCCTGTAGGAAATATGAGGGAGTAGTTTCTGTCCCCCTTTGCATCCTTTTTGACTGCTCCCTCCTTAGGGAGAGACTCTCCCTGTTCTGTAAGGGAAGCCTGTGCAGGGTGGGCTGCCTTTACTCAGCCACTCAACCTTAGAGCGATTAGATTCATTTTTAGGTGAAAGAGAAAGCTGATTTAGGCTGTAGGTCAAAGGCATGCTCTTCAAAATAATTTTACCAGAAAAAATATAATATTTTGATGTTCATTTGATACTCTGTTTATTTCTTATTTTGTTCAGAAACTGTAGGGATGAGATTATCACTCTGAAAAGCCCCAATTCTCCTGACCCTTGTCAAAGGCTGGAACTGTAGACACAACCTCTTGGTCACAGATATAACCTGCCCACTTCTTGGTCAATCCCGGTCCTCAGCCCCTGTACTTCTTGGAGGCAGAATGACATGAAACACATCGGATGGGGACCTGTAGGAAGAATGCCAAAGGCTCAGTTGACTATTATAATCTTGTGAGTATTTCTCCAGGAAAGAGGATGCTCAGACTCTACATGACTGGTTACATTTACTGGCACAAAAATACAAGAGAAAACTTCTGAGGAAAATAAGAATTTAATATAAATACCCTTCAAAAGCAAAAAAAAAAAACAAAACACACACACACACACAAAAACAAACAAACTCCGTTTGTTTTGTCTGTGCTCACTAAACCATCTTGCTTTTGTTCTTAGTGGTCTATTCACTGGAATTTATTGCTATCTTTTTTCCCCAGGCTTTTAGCTTCACCCTATTCAGGGGATTACTCTCACTTCCACCAAAAGGACTGGTTTTTGCTATTAAAATGGACTGGCAACTATTAACTGGGGAAAATATTTTAACTCTTATCTCTTGCCTAGACTCATGGCTTCTACTGTCACACTGATGCTAGTACTCCTGCCAAGGTTTTCTCTTTTGCATAAGCTATAAATAATTTTGTCTGGTTAGCTGCTCTGGGTTCTTTATCTGTTGGCTGCTGATCTGCAAGTACTACTCTGCCCTTTAGCTTAGTCTGATAACTGGGTTTCACAACCTAATGTTTGCTTTGGATCTCATGCTAGAGTGTGCATATGTGTGTATTTGGGTACTAAGTTATTAAGTTTGGGTGGGTCTCTCAATGGAATTTCTTGATAGCTACTGGGAAACAGTAGCTATGAGTTTTTGGTTCCTTTAGATGTTCCTGGATTGCAGACAATGCATATTATTGGTTAAATTCAGAATCTTACTCTTTTATGGTCAGGTGGTCTAGAAAGTAGGATTGACATTCTTCAAATTTGGAGATCTTAATGAGGATTCCACTTTGATAATTGAGCCCAGGTAATTCACATGTATAAGATAGTAGTTTTGCTTTGCTCAAGCACAGTGAAAAATTAATGATGCAAGCAACAAAGTCCTATTCCTAAGGACCTACGTGCAATAATTTTAGCCTAGACATTTTTTGAGGTGGGTGTTGGAAAAAAGTTAATTCAACCATAAAAACTAATTCAGTAAACATCTATGAAATATGTAGATTTAAGCACAATTTCTTGGTGAACTTTCCAAAGAAAACAGACTGCAAATGTATCCTAACAGTCCCAGTGAGTTTACCTGCTCCTAAAGGGCCGTAGAAATAAACCAGTAAAATTTTGGGTGAGTCCATTTAAAAATGAAAAAATTGGATTTTGAATAATTGACATATCACAAGTCTTTCTGGCAGTAATTAGACAATGGCACACTTTCTTACCATATTTTACTTTCAACTTGTAATTGATTCCATTAATACTGTTTTTACTGAATTATTTAGCCAAACTATTTCTAACAGCACTGTTCCTTCTATATAGCTTAAAATATTATGGAAATTTCATCTCCCCATTTCTCTACCTTTCATGTATGAGTTATTCTCTTTGAGACACTGTGAATCCTTTTTATCAGGAAGGTAAAACTTTTCTAGAGGTTCCATAGAAGACTTTTGCTTATGTACATTAGCCAGAACTGTGTCATACGACCACTTATAGCTGTGATGATTGGCAAAGAGAACATCTAGCTTTTCCAGCATCTAGAAGGTACATCAAGTAGAATAGGAACGGGTGTTTAGTTACCAACAAACAGGGTTTTCTATAACAGTGCTTTATGCCATGATAAGGAAGGTGGTGGTAGAAGTAGGTTTTAGGCATTCATTCCCTTATACCTAAATTTAGATATTTGTGTTAGCAAATGGGTAGGGAGCACATAAGGAACTCATTTAACAGAGTTAAAATGAAGACAAGAGGAGGTTCAAGGCAACAGTCCTAATATAGAAAGTCCTCAGTCTTCTGTCTTTTAGTGTAGCAGGTTGCTGTGTACTTCTTGATATCAGGCCAATATATCTTTGTGAAGAACTATTCCATCTGGAGGCATTGCTATGGTCCTTTTCTGAAAATTAAGAAGAAAATCTTCAAATTTGGTATCCTGCTTCTGAATGAGGTTTTCAATAGAAAATATTTTGGGGGCTCCTGGGTGGCTCAGTGGGTTAAAGCCTCTGCCTTTGGCTCAGGTCATGATCCCAGGGTCCTGGGATTGAGCCCCGCCTCCCGAATCTGGCTCTCTGCTCAGCAGGGAAACTGCTTCCTCCTCTCACTTACTGCCTGCCTCTCTGCCTACTTGTGATCTCTGTCTGTCAAATAAATGAATAAAATATTAAAAAAAAAGAAAATATTTTGGAAAACAAAAACATACCATAAGAAAAAGTGGTAGAATTGTTATGTAATAGAAGATGTAAAATAGTCTCATCTTTCTCTTTCATTTTTTATTAGAGAATATAAAATGTTTGTTAAACAAATTATTTTTTGTGATATATATTGCATAAGAAGCATATTGGGAAAGAAAAATAGTTATATTTTCATCATTTGGAAAAACTGACTTTACCTCAGAAAGACATCAGGTAGAACGTTTTCAGTAGCAAATAGCAAATTCATCATCTCTAATGACTTAAAAAAGTAGGCACATATAAAGTGCCTATATGGGTGGACTGGAGGAGTCACTTCAGGTACCTCCACCTTCCTCTGAGAGGCTCTTGGCTCCACCCTCTTGTGTGTTGCTACCATCTGTAGGCTGTTACCAATATTATCACAGTTCAGGGCATCATATATAAAACAAATTTCCAGAGAAGAGCTGATTCTCAAGAGCAGAGAATTCCCAATTGCAGCTTCATTATAATCACCTCGGGACTTGTTAGAAATGAAATTCTCAGGCCCCATTCCAGAGCTATCAAAATTGGAAGGGAGGGGATACAAAAAGGGGAGGAGGAAGATAGGAAGGGAGCTAGGCATTGGCGCCTCAAAAGCTTCCTCAGGCTAAGAATCTTTGGCTTCACCTAATTGTGACCCATCCTCTGGACTGGGTATAGCCTGGGCCCAGACTTCCCCAGAACACATGGTCTTGAGAAGATGGTGGATATCTGCATGGAACTATGGTGTTGTTGGGAATGATGATGGCGGTTAGGAAGTCTACCAAAAGTACCTTCCTCACATGTTCCATGGTTATAATCTCAGCACAGATCCAAATTTATAGTCCTCTCCTCTCTTAATGTTATAATGTATTTTCATATTGTTATATAGTTATATTTCATAATTATCGCCTTAATGTCTACACAATGAGTTGAGTCATTTTGAAGTTGAAGTGTATGTAATTTTCACAAACTTAAGAAGTGTTCATAAAGACTATGAAGAGCTGGTGTTATATAAGCTTAAAATTACCATAGAAACAGACTCTGCAAAGCTATGCTATCAGAGGCAGAGCAGACGTGTGTGTGATGATGTGTCAAACACGAGGAAAACATAGCTTTTGGAAGCTGTGCTCAGTGTTTCTTTACCTTCCCTGATGACAGAACTTGTATGGAGATAATTCCAAGTAAAAAAAAAGTTGTGAAAAAGATTTTCTCAGCTGTACTCTATAATTAGTAGAATACTAGTTCCTCTAGGTATGAGATGGAAACACCATGATTCATGCTGGATAGCTAAATATTTAGGAGCTCAATGCCAGATATTTCCTAACTCTCTCCTGACAATGATCACGGAAAGTGGGAAGAAAACTAATTGACAAATCAAACAATGGACACCTATTAGGCACCTATAAGACATACCTACAAGGCAGTATTGCTAGGGATTATGCAAGAGAAGAATGAAGAGTGAAATGTGATCCCTGCTCTTGAAGCGCTTATATTATTGCTGGGAGATGAGTCAATGCACATGAAAAGGCAGCTAATTCAAGGAACCAAACAAATAATTAAAAGATACTGTGCATTTATCAAGTGGCCATTATCAACAATGAGATTAATAGGTGTTTAGTGGAAGGTTTTGGATTAAGGTGAGTAGGACAAAATCTTAGAGCAGTGATTGAAGCAGGATTCCAAAAGATGGACAGCATTTAGATCTACAGAGAAGGATCACAGGGTAGCAGTATAGTTAGATGGGGGAAAGGCCCATTCAGAGGGTACAGCCTTTTGAAGGTAAGGGAGTAAGCCAGTCTAGTTTGATACTTGTATAGAATGAGATTAGGAATATGGGTGTGGACTAGAGGTGTTTGTGAGCCATGTTTTGGTTTTAAGAGCTCCTGTGCCTCAGTTTCCTCATCTATAAAATAGGACTAATAATATATACCTTAAAAGGTTTTCTTGAGGACTAAATGAATAATACAAGTGTATGGCACCCAGTAATTGCTCAGTAAACTATTTGTATTTTAATTAACATTAACATTGTCTTATTAGCAATTGTAGACCCTCAAAGGGTATTAAACAGAAGATATGAATGATCCATTTTGCATTTAAAAAAAATTTCCCTGGCTGTAGTGTAGAGAATGGATTGAAGTCAGAGGAAAGAATGGGCAGAATAGTGAAATTATGGGGAAATTGTGATCATCTGGCTGACCGAGGGTGGGCACCTGAGTTAGCTTGTGGAAATGCCCTGGATTGGTATCTGTAGTAGTTGACTGGATATTTCTTCCAGCTATCAAACTAGTAATTATTGAGCTCTTACCACGTGCCAGGTGCTGTCTCAGTGCAGGGACACACCGGTAAGCAAGAAAGGCAAGGCTCTTTTTCATTTAGAGCTTAGATTGCAGGGGGGCGGGGAGATAGATAAACCACATGCAGACTAATAGGTGAAAGACCTGTCAATTGGGATACGATTTATGAAGGTAAGAAACAAACGAGGGGCTGAGAAAATAAGTCAGAGGTAAAGGTAAGGTTAGTTAGTTAGTTAGTTTGTTTGTTTTCCATTCCATTTTATTTCTTTTCAGTGTTCCAAGATTCATTGTTTATGCACCACACCCACTGCTCCATGCAATATGTGCTCTCCTTAATACCCACCACCAGGCTAGTTTTTGATGCTTCTTTTAGAAAAGGCGACTCCAAAGTGGCTTTGAAGTTGAAAACTAAAGAAAGTGGGGGAAGTGGGGTCTAGGCATTGGGAATGGCAAAGAATATGGAAGAAAAAGGATGAAGCCAGTGTGGCTGGTGGGAGCACGAGGAGGAGCCATGTAAACAACACTGGAAGAGGTTTGCAGGAGCACAATTACGTGGAGTCTCCTAAGTCTTGCAAAGGGAGTTAGATTTGACTGTAACTGCAATGGGCAGTCTTTGCAGTGCTTACAACGAGAGTGTGAGAGACACTTGAGCTTCAGGGTGCTGTTGTGGTACTGTTGGAGAAGTCTGAGGAGCTTGTTAAATCCAATAATAAACAAATGAGGTCGAGTTGTGCAAAAGGTATAAACAAAATGCTTTGTCATTCAGAAGAAGGCATTGCAGGAGGTTTGTCCATTTTAGATGGAGAAGCCTGGGTGTATAGAATTATACCTGCTAATGCAGTAGACCAACTTCTGAGCAGATATTTCTTCTACTTGACCAACACTCTAAAGAATCTATAACGTTAAAAGCAATCTTTTTTTTTTAAAGATTTATTTTATTTATTTGATAGAGAGATCACAAGTAGGCAGAGAGGCGGGCAGAGAGAGAGGAGGAAGCAGGCTCCCTGCTGGGCAGAGAGCCCAATACGGGGCTCCATCCCAGGACCCTGAGATCATGACCTGAGCCGAAGGCAGAGGCTCAACCCACTGAGCCACCCAGGTGCCCCAAAAGCAATCTTTTTTTTTTAAAGAAAAAACTAAAATGATAGGTTTTTCTGTTCTTTTTATATAGGAGAAAATTGTAGATATTTTCATCTGTACCTAATTTTAAAAATGCGTTTCTGAAATTTCAGCTGATTTTAGACAGTCTCTTCTGCTCCTAAAATATTTCTTTTAGTATCATATATTGGAAAACCCATTCTCAACAGACAAGTTCAGTAGTGAATAAATAACTGAATCTTAGAACCCTAGAGTTTGGAAGTGTAAGGACAGCTAGATATCATCTTGTCCAAATTTCTACCTCATGTCAGGATTCTTTTCTACAAAGCCCTCTACGCTGCAATGAGTATACTGTTCATTTATGGCTGGTCCATGACTCCCACACCTGACTGACCCATAGGCAGACCATACTACTTCTTTCTTAAATTGAATTTTATATTTATACGATATTTGCTTTCTTTGAATTCCATACGTTGGTTCTACTTTTACCTTCTAAATTAACAGAAAATATCCACATCCTCTTCTTTTAAAATATTTCATAATGGTGAATTGAATTGAATGCCTTCACAAGTAGTTCCTTTTTGAAGCCAAACATTTTCTATTCCCTCATTTTTTTAAAATAAAAAAATCCTTGTCAGATTACCTTATCAATTTGGCTACCTTCTTCTGCTCTAATAGTTAGTCTAATATTTATCTCTAAAACCTAAAAAGTAGTTAAGAGTAACAAGGCTAACACTGTGTTTCATGTGGAACTATAAGGAACTAAAACTCCTAAATTCTATTTGAATTAAGGAAATTTTCTTCTCGTCTGAATTTGTGTTGAATTTTGTTGAATAAAAGCTTGGGATTTTACAGTTACCTTTGTTTAAATTTTATTCTTGTGCTTCTATTTTTAAAACGATTTTATTTTATTTATTTAAGGGGGGGAGGGGCAGATGGAAAGGGAGAGAGAGAATCTCCAGCAGATTCCCTGCTAAGCTCAGAGCCCCATTCAGTGGGGCTCAATACTAGTACCCTGAGATCATGACCTGAGCTGAAATCAAGAGCTGGCTGCTTAACTGACTGAGCCACCCTGAAGCCCCTATTTTTGTGCTTCTAGATATCATCTACGTATTTTGAAAAAAACTTGAATACTTATTCAGCCTGTTATTGGATTCAATGTATTCTAAATTGTGTTCAAAATACATTTAGTGACCATTATTATGCCATCTTTGTCTTTAACCCTTCTCTGGAGAAATGATAGAAAGTCATAGAAAAGAACATAGTTCTAGGACACAAGTCTTGTGACTTTTCAGTAGTTTCACAATAAGACTTTATATTCAAATGGTAACTAATTGCTTCTTGAGTGCAAGATGCCTCAATTGCATTGCATACATTATTTAATATAATACCCTATAAAAATGGTACTACATTATTATTTCATTCTTGTAATTGAAAAAAAATGAAGCTTAAACTCAAAGTCACCTCTTAGGGTCACCTTCAAAAGAACTATGGAGCTAAGATTTTTAACCCAGACAATCTGAAACTCTGCCCATGCTCTTATCCATTAAATAGTCTTCTCTTTGAGCCATCTGGTTATGTCATCCAATGTCTTTCATCTTGATCTCAAGGATGCAGCTGAGTAGTTTATCCAACAGGGGTCTACAATCCATTTTTCAAAATATTTATTTCTCTGGTTTAGTATTTTACCTAGTATTTGAGTTTAGTTTAGTAAAATACCTAGTTTTTTAGTTTTTGGTATTCTATGGTTTAGTATTTTACCTGGTATTTTAGTTTAGTTTAGTAGAATACCTAGGTTTAGTAAAACACCTAGTATTTTACCTCAATTAAAGAAAAGAAAAGAACTTAACCTATGTGGGTAACATTAAAGTTTCTCTATTTTAAAGATTTTGCTTATAATATGATAGAAATATGTAGAGCCCATTTGCATCATTTATTCCTCAGGATGAATGATGCTGGCTTTGATTATAGGGAGAAGATAAAGCATCATCGTACTTTTTCTATGTTCCAGTCAGAAGTGGTGTTGAGGCATAAAGTAAACCCCAGCCTAGATAGTCAGTATAAAGAGAAGTTATTTAAAGGATGAAATTAAAAAAAAAATACAATATTTGGGGAACAAATTAAAAAGCCAAAACTTAATTTGTGTGTGTGTGTGGGGGGGATTGTCAAGTAAAAAAAAAGAAAGGAATTAAGGCACCCACAATTTCACCATTTAGAGATAAACTTTCTTAGCAGAAATGTGTGTATTCTAGAACTTTTTCTGTGTTTTTATTTTTATCTTTTAAAAAATAAACAAACTTTACTTTTTAGTGTAAAGTTTACAGCAAAATTGAGCAAAAAGTCCATAAGGCTCCCATACAGCCCCCACCTCCACACATGCATAATCTCCCATATTAACAACAATCCCCCACAAGAGCGGTACATGTGTTACAACTGGTGATACATTGACACATCATAATCACCCAAAGTCTGTAGTTTATGTTGGGGTTTACTCTTGGTGTTTTATATTCTGTGGCTTTGGATAAATGTATAGTGACATGTATTCACCATTATAATACCATGTAGAATAGTTTCACTGAAATAGTTTTTTCAGTTTCACCTAAAACTTCTCTCTCTGTTCTGCCCATTTATTCCACCTTCCTCCTAACCCTGGCAACTGTGAATCTTTTTACTGTCACCATACTTTTGCCTTTCCCTGAATGTCATATGGTTGGAATCACAGAATACGTAGCTTTTCAGATTGGCCTCTTTCACTTAGTAATATGCATTTAAGTTTCCTCTATGTCTTTTCATGGCTTAAGAGTTCATTTATTTTTGACACTGAATAATATTCTTTTGTCTAGATATACCAGAGTTTATTTATCCATTACTTATGGAAGGACACCTTGGTTGCTTCCAAATGTTGGCAATTATGAATAAAGCTGCTATAAACATTCATGTGCAGGTTATTGTATGGATATAAGTTTTCAGTTCATTTAGGAAAGTACGAAGGAACATGATTGCTGGGTCATATGATAAGAGTATGTTTAGTTTCGTAATTGAGGGACACATTTTAAATTCCACTGAGCCATTTAGAGGATTGAATGCAAAGTTAGTTTTCTCAAGGGCTTATCTTGCCTCATCTCTCTTTCTCTCATATTTTTGACTTTCCTCTCCAGTCTGACTTTTTCTGTACTGCTGCTCTCTTATAATTTTGGCAGGTTTGTGGGGCTGATCTAGCACTGACGCAGCATATAACCTTTCTAATGAGTGTACATCATCCTCTGGTGTCTCTGCTCAAATTCAGGAAAGGAACAGTTTGATTGGCTCACCCTAGCCTAGGATTGATTGGTTTGCTCCAGCTTTGGTGTCCAGTTAGCTGGAAACGTGCAAGGCCAAAGCCTTTAATTGGACTGTGCTTCTGGAGAGGCTTAGGGAATAGTTGGGGAGGGTAATAATTTCAAATCAGAGAGTTTAAGTTAAGAGGCTATGCTCGGTCTGTACCATCAGAGACTACTGATCTCAGTTAACCTGTTTCTCTGGTCTACTTTCTAACAATAGCACTCCCTTTTCATTTCAAAACTATTCTCATATGGATGATAAATTTTATGTGGACTCCAAGTACAACCTACTTAAAAGTTTTGACTGGGATTATCTGTAGTGATCAGGTCCATGGTCGGGAGGTATTCTAGAAATCTTCTTCTCTGGAGACTTCTCTGTGTATTTGGGGAATAAGAATAAGAAAAAGAAAATAAGTTCAAATTATAGTTTACAGGAGTTTGATTACATTTTGCTTCAGGCTAAACAAATATTAGTTCTTAAAAAACAAAATGAAACAGTTCAGAAATTTTCTGATGTTGACCATCTTCTATCACTAATTTACTTTAGTTAAATGCAAATGAACATAAAAATACATTAGTCCTCCCTTATCTGTGGTTTTGCTTCCTGCATTTCATTTACCTGATGTCCACTGTGTTGCAGAAACAGATGATCCTCCTCCTGACATATTGTCTGAAGGTCAATAGTAATAACCTAAAGCTAGGTGACAATGCCTGCATTACTCACCTCACATTCACCTCAGGCATTTTATCAACATACATCATCACAAGAAGAAGGGTGAGAAGGGTACAATAAGATATTGATATAATTGTTCTATTTCATTATTAGTTATTGTTGTTAATCTCTTACTGTGCCTAATTTATAAATTAAGTTTTATCATAGGTATGTGTGTATAGGAAAAACATAGTATGTATAGGGTTTGGTACTATCCAGTTTCATAAATCCATTGGAGGTCTTGAAACATACCCCCAAGGATGAAGAGGGACTATGGTAAATTTCTTGTTGACTCAAATTTACCTGTTAATTAAAGAAAGATTTCTTATTTTTTGCATCTCTCCAATGTTTGAGCATGCCATACATTTCATGAAAATAGTTCTATCTTATAAATTCAGTAGTTCTTCCTGAAAGGTTATTATGTAAATGGTTGGCTTTTCTGCCCATTTAACCAAAGACTGCCCCTTCCCCCCGTTTTTTAAGCTTTCCTTCTCTGGCATGCTTTTCTTTCAACATTGGATCCCAAGCAGTTCCAGCCTTAACATATTTTTAACTTTTTAGGATTACTTGAAATTTACTTCAGCTTTAGTTTATAACACTAAAAGAGAAAGGGAAAAGGAAGGAGTTAGTTCTATAAACTATACTGGTTCTTGTCACAGGCAACAAATATTTGCCAAGTTCTGATTAAAAAGAGATACCTGAGATGACGGCAACTCTGTTTTCAAGGAGAAGTATTCAAAGAGTAAACATGAATCCTTTCACATTTTTTTCTTATGTTTCTTTTGTTACATTCTTTAAATAAGTCATAGAGGGTGTTATGTAGGGAATGAAATGAAGATCACATTAAAACTTGATTATTGGAATTCTGGGAGATGGTTGTCCGACTTTAACTGTGCACTGGTATTATTTCAAAATCCTCTTAGGAAAAAAAAGTCTATAAAGACAGCTCTGAGGATATCAGTATTGTAAACAGTAATTTTGACAATCTGCTTGACACCAGCCAAGTGATGTCTGGGGGACAAGAATGTTCCAAAGTGGAGGGATAAAAAAAGTTATGGAAAAGTGCTAGCTTCCAAGAGTGCCAAGACCCACAGATAGAATCACCAATTTATCAAATACCATTATAACATCCAATTCAACATAATGGGGCCTTTCTCCATAGTCTGGCCTACAGCCCATGTCAGCCTTGCTTTTCTTATGTCGATACAAAGAAATCTATTACACTAAAAACTTATATAATAGAAATGGATGTTGATTGCCAATGTCTGCTGCCCTGTCAGTAGACTACTATTAAATGGAAACATTGTCCTTTTGAAAAGGAGTTGGGTACAGTAACTCCTGGAATACAAAGGCAGATACTCTTAATGCGTTCTGACATGTTGATAGATTCCCCACCCCCTTCTCCTTTCAGAGCTGCAGAGGCTGAAAGGTAGAACAGAGCTCTGTCCTCAGACCTGTCCCATGGTGGTTGATTATATTTACATCTCACAGGGTCAGCTCAAATTATTTCTCCTTACAGATGATTTCCGCGACCTTCCCGCTACTACCAGCTAACTTTAGGAAACTCCACCCTTTCATCAATTCTATGTTTGAATATGGTCACAGTAAGCAGTAATTCCTCAGGAGTTATTCTAGTGTGTGTATGTTAAAATATAACATATATTTTATATGTGTGTATGTCCTGATCGCCTTGTCAAGGATCAGGTGTTCTAGAAATTTGCATTCTTTAAGTATCAAGCATTCCATTGAACAAATGGAAATCACTCTTTGAATGCTGAATAAAGAAAGCTAGAGGCCTTTGATTTTTTTCTATTTTATTGTTTAAATCAGATACTCAGAGATGGAGTTAATATGATGCTATTAAGCTTGAACTTTAGTGACCCTTTTTTGCAGGGCCCCCTTTAAGGCACGGAAGTGGCCTCAGTATGTGTTCACATGGTCATACTATTTTGTATAATTTGTAATAGTTGTCATTTTAACCTTAATTAGTTAACACTGTTGTCTCCTTCCACTTATACTGACCCCTGTCACACTTCCTTTCAAACTGAGTGCAGGCATTTTGGGATCCAGCTGAGGGGAATTTGATTTCGTTTGGTGTTTGTGGGATGTATTTATATGGCTTGCAGTCATTTTAAACTCTAGATTAGCTCTTGTTAGCTGTCCTGGTGGAGAAAGAGCTTCCAAGACCATGCTCCCCACTCTTTGTGCTGAATTACAAAGGAGCAGGGCTAGAAGCCATGTTGTGATGTCCTTTTGCACCCAACTCTGGATATACACTGAGAGTGGAGGAGAAATAAGATTTGAAATGTATAGAAGAACCAAAAGCTAGTATATTAGAGAATCTTTCCAGTAGTACAGCCTATATATGAAGAACAACATACATATATATTCACACCAGTACAACCACAACTGCCAATGGCAAAAACCTTAATGAAAATTTTCCCAAATTTGACATCATTCCTGATAAATTTGTGGGACCTTACTAATAGTGAACTATGAAACAAATGAAATACTTTTCAGGTTGTTAATAATCAAAGAATATGAACCTACAAACTGTAGGAACCATTTCAGATAAGGGGAAGCAAAAGCTTCGTCAGACAGCCACCTTCTTAAGAACACAAACATAAGCCATTTAGCGAGGTAGCCTTCAAATATATTAAGTGTGCAAGGTTTGTATTAAATTTAACCACTTAGAACTGTTAGAACTAAAATCTCCCTTTATTATACTAGAATACAATTTTTTAAAATATTACATGAAATAAATTGCCCACGGTTATGTTCTCAAAACCACTCTACTGTTTCTTTATTGGATTCAACCTGCCACGACCTGCCATATGTCCTTCCTGCTCTGGCTGGTTGGCTTATTTATCATTCTCCACCATGCTGGGCATCTGGTTCCCTGTAACGGGCTTGCTCAGGTTAGTCTCTTTATTCAATATGCCAGTATTTAAATTGTTACCACCTAGTCAAATTCTACCCTTCCTCAGTATGCAGATCAAACGTCATTTCCACCCGCAAGGAGCCTCTTCAGATCCTCCTGTAAACAGAGCAAAGGCCCTCCAAATGCTTATTACACCAACTTCTCAAAACCAGCTTGTGACATACCTTGTATTTTCGTCTCTGTTGGCATTTAACTTTGTGTGTCTCAGTCTCACTTTCCCTATTAAATTCAAATGTTCTTTGGGACCCTTCTTAGTCCTACGATAATTATTTGAGGGCTCAGAACTGTAGGAATTCAATACTGTTTTTGAATGAGTGTTTCTCAGGAATGGCTAGTTTTAAGTCTGACAGTAAGATTTTAAGCTAGAAAGACCAGCTTGTTGGTGTAAGGGGAAGGGGTCCTTTTGCTGAGATTAGGCTCCAAACACTTGTTTTATTTCATTTTGTGGAACTGGGAACAACTTAATGTTTTGAGTTTCTAAAGTTTTTCTTTTTCTGTTTCTTTAGGGGTGGAGGTTTGAATACTCATTTAATGGCCCTTGGCTCATTTGCTTGTGGCCTTGCTCCTCCTCCTTTTCCTTCTTTTTCTTATAAAAAACAGTAAAATAGATACGTCTATGGATTTTTACATATACCAATGGTTGTATATACAAAGGTACTTCAGGATATCCTGTCTTTAAAAAATCCTGTTATATATCTCCTTCCAAGTATGGTCTCATTTATTTGCTCCTTATTCCCAACACAATTTCTCACAGTCTTTCTTTTCTTTTCTTTTTTTTTTTAAATTAACATATAATGTATGATTAGCCCCAGGGGTACAGGTTTCTCATAGTATTTCTTTTTCTACTTCTTGTTTTCTCCTTTATCTACTCCCATTGAACTTCTGTTCCTTTTATTCCATTACAACTACTCTTGTCAATGTCATAAATTATTTTTGTGTTGCCAAAGTCGTTGGTCATGTCTCTGTCCTGGCAACACTTCCATTCACATTTACAGAATTACACACCAAGGAAAGCCAGTTATCGAACTCTGTGGCCATAATCAAAATGATAATGAAGGCAGGTCAAGAACAGCCCTGGAATATGCAAGAAGAAAAAAAAAGGATGAATGAACCAAGATTTACTATAAAATCAGGATTTAATAGAATGAAATCCTAAAAAAAATAATAATAGTACTAAAAGAGTAAATAATCCAATGACCCTCATGGCTCATCTTCATCAGATACTTTAGGCAGTGGTGTGGCCAGAGCACCTCATGTGACTGAGACGCTTTGCAATACTGCAGAGATATAGTCTAAAACTTTTCTTTCTATAAGGATTTATTTTTATAAATCTAGTTTTCAGATGCACTGTATTGAAGAAGGTATAAAAAATTATGACAGTCCAGTTTTTTTTTTATTTTTAGATTTTTTTTTTTTTTTTTATTTATTTAACAGACAGATCACAAGTAGGCAGAGAGGCAGGCAGAGAGAGAAGGGAGGAAGCAGGCTCCCTGCTGAGCAGAGAGCCTGATACGGGGCTCGATCCCAGGACCTTGGGATCATGACCTGAGCCGAAGGCAGCGGCTTTAACCCACTGAGCCACCCAGGCGCCCCATGACAGTCCAGTTTATAAATAGGGTGAAATTCTCACTTCCTCAGCTTTCCGTGATGATGAACTCCCCATGCAGAGTCAGTCATAGACATCAATACCTTACTGCTAAAACACCGAGGACTATGATAAACTCCAGTTCGTTTTTGGTTCTTTCAGCTAACGGGGATTTTCAAAGTTGGTAAAAACAGAGTATTTTAATTTCAGTAAGATGAGTTCTTATTTTAAAGAAGGGATCCTAAGGCTTCTATTTATAGATGCATATCTACCTGTGTTGAAAATCTGTGGGTTGGAAATCCATGTTTTGTCATTAACGGTTATTCCTTGAAGCTGTGAGTTGCTAGCTCTGCCATTTACATTGGTAGTCACTCAGGATATTTTATACTCACCTGAAGCAGACAACATCTTTGAATTTAAATGGTGAGTGAGCGTTTAAGTGGTAAGACAATCTAAGCAAAACCCAAAGTCCCAGCAAAATCTAAGCAAATCTCAGCATTTTTCAGAGTCATTTTCCTACTCACATAGTAGGTCTGTGGTGCTTCATGAGAGAGAAGGTTGAAGAGAGGAGGAGAGAACCAAAAGGAACATGTGGAAGGAGAGGGCTTAAAAGAGGAGGGAAAAAACTGGAACAGAAAAGAAGAGAGAGCCTGAGTCTGGTGTAGGGGGAAGTCATCTGGGGCCAGAGGGTGTCACACAGTGTCAGATTGTTGTCAGATTCTTGACAGCTTAGTGAGGGCTGAGAGGAACGTGGAGGGTGGTGCAGGCTTGACTCTGATGCATTATCCACTCCTCTGTGCTGAGAAACTATACAGAATTCCTTGTTCAAGGGCTATTTTTTTTTTAAGATTTTATTTATTTATTTGACAGAGAGAGAGAGAGAGATCACAAGTAGGCAGAGAGGCAGGAGAGAGGGGGAAGCAGGCTCCCTGCTGAGCAGAAAACCTGATGTGGGGCTTGATCCCAGGACCCTGAGATCGTAACCTGAGCCAAAGGCAGAGGCTTAACCCTCTGAGCCACCCAGGCGCCCCCCTTGTTCAAGGGCTATTAGGAATGTCTTCGTATCTGGAGCTGTGACAAATAATACAGCTTCAAGAAAAGGGCAGCTAATTAACTCTTCTTAGTACATATTTAGTGAATTTTACATAAATGACAGATGCATACAGAAATAATATCAAGTTACTCTAATGTTAATCAGGGATATCTAAGGAATAGGTAAAGCTTTAACTAAAGCAGACGTAAGAGAAGACTGCTAGACCATTCCTGCAGGTTAATGACTGGACAAGGGACCACTGTATTTGACACTAAACACTGGAGAAAACCTCTGCTGGGTAATTTGTTAACATTGTGATCCTTCTTTTAACATTGATAGCAGTTTCATAGGATAATCTGAAGGGAGCATTAAATGATTCCATTTTATGTCAGAAATTTTATCTCAGAAATTTTATGAGGCATGAAACAGATGAGTGGGTAATACAAATACAATAAAACCTAATTTCCTTTTTTGTCTCAGTCTTGGCGCAGATTTGAAGTACATCTATTCCAATTCCATTCTCTATATAGCATCCATGTAAAGACAAATCTGAAAAGATATGTTTTTCTAGAGAATAGCAAAGAAAGAACCAAAGACATGTGAAGAGAACAGCTTTATTTGGAACCAGGTATCAGGGAATTTTAAGTTATTCAGCACTTAAAATGGTACACGGTTCAGAGATGAGGGGGTTAGAACTAAAAATCAATCAAAGAAGTTTGGTTTGGCTTTTTAGTTCCTGGCTCAGTGTACTTCTAACCCTCTTTGTCTTTTGAGGAGCTCAGTTTTTTTTTTATTTTTGCTTCAGTTTTTACTTGTCTGGTTACATGGCTGCCTTTGTTAGGTGTAATACTTGGAAATAACAATAAATTTTAAAAAAAGAAGGTTTCGCAGAGGTCATGAACAGACATTTCTGCAAAGAAGACATCCAGATGGCCAACAGACATGAAAAATTGCTCCACATCACTCAGCATCAGGGAAATACAAATCAAAACCACAAGGAGATACCACCTCACACCAGTCAGAATGGCTAAAATTAACAAATCAGGAAACAACAGATGCTGGCGAGGATGAGGAGAAAGGGGAACCCTCCTACACTGTTCGTGGGAATGCAAGCTGGTGCAACCACTCTGGAAAACAGCATGGAGGTTCCTCAAAAAGTTGAAAACGGAGCTACCTTATGACCCAGCAATTGCACTACTGGGTATTTACCCTAAAGATACAAATGTAGTGATCCGAAGGGGCACATGCACCCGAATGTTTATAGCAGCAATGTCCACAATAGCCAAACTATGGAAAGAACCTAGATGTCCATCAACAAATGAATGGATAAAGAAGAAGTGGTATACACACACACACACACACACACACACACACACACACACACAATGGAATACTATGCAGCCATCAAAAGAAATGAAATCTTGCCATTTGCGACTAGAGGGTATTATGCTTAGCAAAATAAGTCAATCAGAGAAAGACAATTATCATATGATCTCCCTGATATGAGGAAGTTGAGAGGCAATGTGGAGGGTTTGGGGGGTAAGAAAAGAATAAATGAAACAAGATGGGATCGGGAGGGAGACAAACCATAAGAGACTTAATTTCACAAAACAAACTGAGGGTTGCTGGGTGGAGGGGGCTAGGGAGAGGGTGGTGGGGTTATGGACATTGGGGAAGGTATGTGCTATGAAGTGTGTAAACCTGGTGATTCAGAGACCGGTACCCCTGGGGCTAATAATACATTATATGTTAATAAAAAAATTAAAAAAGGTTTCATTCTCTCTTGTCTAAGGGAAAAATGTTTTCCCACTGAATTTTAAAGACCATTGAATGGAATCTTTACCTGGGTCTCTATTCAGTTGCTGCCCGCTATTGGTTACATGGTTTTTCTTACCATCCCCTCTGTGACATATTAAATAGTGACTTCTTTTCTCCCCAGGATTCTGGTTTTCAAAAAGGTCAACCCGGGGAAAATTTTGTATGGACAGCTTGCATCGTAGCTATCAGAATTATCTTCAAGTAATTGTGGATCTCAGACACTCTGTTTGCTTTCACTTGTGGAGGGACCCACAGGAGGCATGGGGTTTTTGATCTGTTGCTGTCTCTATTTGGAGGAGCAGAAAGACTTGCTGAAACTTTGGGTTTCATGAGGGAGAACCAGATGAACTTCTGGGACGAGGTTTCACTGATAATGCCCTGTCCTGGCTAGATTTTATCCCTTCATGTCTCCTGCTGGAATTAATTTAGAACCACACTGAGGGGAGATCTCTCTTCCATTTTGGGATTGGCCCTGCTAATCAATAATCAACCTGACTTATAACCATTATTTCTTAGGAATCATTTTTCTCCATTAAGGCTCTCTGTGAGTTAAGCAGTGATGTCTCTCTCATCCCACTATATGTCTTTTCCCTGTTGATGATCCTGGAGAATCTTCCCTCAGCTTTCCCAGAGTGACTGTCTGCTGCATGAATCCCATGGACCCATCTGCTACCAGCAGCCAGTGTCACATTGTCTAGTTTATACGGCAAGAGATCTTTTCCTTTGGTTATCGCCTAGGTGCAGAACAAGCTGTTTGCTCTCTTGCAAAGACGTGTGTTGCCTTTGGATACAGGGATTTGCTTTTGATGATTAAAAAAAAAAAACAACTTTATTCTCCACACCGTGTAGTAGAATTAATCATTTTAGGGGGCCTGATAGGGGTCCATCTGGAGCTACTGAGCAATAGAAGGATTATATCCCCATAGGACATACATTGAAAGATGGCTGTATTAATTTAAATGGGAAAATTCTCAGCTAATCCATAAACAGAACTTGGTGGGATTGAGTGGTAGTTTTTAATTACGAAGATGGAACATTTCAGTGAATAATTCCTACTGAATTCATTATAGATGTTCCATTTTTTGTTTCCTCTGGCCTCTTTCTAACATGCTATAAATGCATAATCAAGGTGAAATGCCATGATGATTAAAAATTGTTACAGCAAATTTCTCTGTAAAACAAAACAGCTTGTATATTCCACACTATTTTGTGGACATTTGAACTTCATGATAAGGAACACAAAAGAAGTATTTCCCACATGCCATTATAAAATTTAAGTTGTCTTTTATATTTGAAGCTGTAATTATTGAGGAGAGAGAGACTGTTCCACTATGTAGCTGAGTCCTTACCATCATCCCACGACACAGCCAGAAGGTAAATAGTTCAATAAGCGAATAACCAGTGGCAGTATCTCCTAAGGAGATGTGAGAAATCCTCATGGAGGGGCTTTTGGGAATAGGCAGTTCAGGCCATGGTGGTTTTCTTCTGTCACTGGTTACATCAGATGATACTCTAAAATAACTTGTATTTAGATCTGGCATATCAGTCTTTTTTTTTTTTTTTAAGATTTTATGTATTTATTTGACAGAGAGAGATCACAAGTAGGCAGAGAGGCAGGCAGAGCGAGAGGAGGGAAGCAGGCTCGCCGCTGAGCAGAGAGCCGGATGTGGGGCTCAATCCCAGGACCCTGGGATCATTACCTGAGCTGAAGGCAGAGGCTTTAATCCACTGAGCCACCCAGGCGCCCCTGGCATATCAGTCTTTTTTTTTTTTAATTTTTTATTTATTTTCAGCGTAACAGTATTCATTGTTTTTTCACCACACCCAGTGCTCCATGCAATCTGTGCCCTCCCTAATACCCACCACCTGGTTCCCCCACCCTCCCACCCCGCCCCTTCAAAACCCTCAGGTTGTTTTTCAGAGTCCATAGTCTCTCATGGTTCACCTCCCCTTCAAATTTCCCTCAACTCCCTTCTCCTCTCCATCTACCCTTGTCCTCTATATTATTTGTCATGCTCCACCAATAAGTGAAACCATATGATACTTGACTTTCTCTGCTTGACTTATTTCACTCAACATAATCTCTTCCAGCCCCATCCATGTTGCTACAAAAGTTGGGTATTCGTCCTTTCTGATGGAGGCATAATACTCCATAGTGTATATGGACCACATCTTCCTTATCCATTCATCCGTTGAAGGGCATCTTGGTTCTTTCCACAGTTTGGCGACCGTGGCCATTGCTGCTATAAACATTGGGAAATTCATAGCCATCCAAGCCTCCCTCAAAAAAATTGAAAAATCCAGAATACACCAGCTGTCTCTACACCTTAAAGAACTGGAGAATCAACAACAAATCAAACCAACTCCACACGTAAGAAGGGAAATAATCAAGATTAGAGCAGAGATCAACGAGGTAGAAACCAGAGATACAGTAGAACGTATCAACGAAACTAGAAGCTGGTTTTTTGAAAGAATCAATAAGATCGATAAACCATTGGCCACACTAATCCAAAAGAAAAGAGAGAAAGCCCAAATTAATAAAATTATGAATGAAAAGGGGGAGATCACAACTAACACCAAGGAAGTAGAAACAATCATCAGAAGCTATTATCAACAGTTATATGCCAATAAGCTAAGCAACCTAGATGAAATGGATGCATTCCTGGAAAACTATAAACTCCCAAAATTGAACCAGGAAGAAATTGACAACCTGAATAGACCGATATCTAGTAACGAGATTGAAGCAGTGATCAAAAACCTCCCAAAAAACAAGAGCCCAGGACCTGACGGATTCCCTGGGGAATTCTATCAAACTTTCAAAGAAGAAATAATACCTATTCTCCTGAAGCTGTTTCAAACAATTGAAGCAGAAGGAAAACTTCCAGACTCTTTTTATGAAGCCAGCATTACCCTGATCCCCAAACCAGGCAAAGACCCTACCAAAAAGGAGAATTTCAGACCAATATCACTGATGAATATGGATGCTAAGATTCTCAACAAGATCCTAGCAAACAGGATCCAACAGCACATTAAAAAGATTATCCACCATGACCAGGTAGGATTCATCCCTGGGTTACAAGGATGGTTCAACATTCGCAAATCAATCAATGTGATAGAACAAATCAATAAGAGAAGAGAGAAGAACCACATGATCCTCTCCATTGATGCAGAAAAAGCTTTTGACAAAATCCAGCATCCGTTCCTGATTAAAACGCTTCAAAGTATAGGGATAGAGGGAACATTCCTGAACTTCATCAAATCTATCTATGAAAAACCCACAGCAAATATCATCCTCAATGGGAAAAAGCTTGCAGCCTTCCCATTGAGATCAGGAACACGACAAGGATGCCCACTCTCACCACTCTTGTTCAACATAGTATTAGAAGTCCTAGCAACAGCAATCAGACAACAAAGAGAAATAAAAGGTATCCAAATTGGCAAGGAAGAAGTCAAACTCTCTCTCTTCGCAGATGACATGATTCTTTATATGGCATATCAGTCTTTTAAAAGGCAGGATCAACCCACATTTCCCTAGAGACTGAAAGTTCTGGGAGCTCAAGAACATTATATAGTATATTTCTCTGATTTGTAAATAAGCACACAGGAAGAAAAAGTTGTCATCTCAGGATGGATTAAGAAGTATAAATAATAAAAAACGATTACCAAATTACCAACATGCATTTTGTTCACTGAATGACTCACTTCAACCTAAAGATTGCTAATAATTACTTTACGATCTATGTATTTCTCTTAAAGGAATGTGTCATTTTACAATTATAAGGAAGCAAATGTATGAGTAGCTATCAGTCAAGAAAACAACTTGCTTGATACTTGGCCAAGTTCTGCACAGTTTTATTAGCCACCTATATTATATGATTAGAAAATTGAAGATTTTTAAAATTAATGATGAGTGAGTAGAAATACCTGTTATTTCTTCATTGTTCCTGTGTGAGCAGTGCCATGGCTTTACTGGGCTCTATTTCTTAGGGTCTGTACTCTTAGAGTCTCTAGCTGCATCTGTATTCCTGGTCACTGTCTTGCAGGAGAAGAGGAAGATTGCATGAGTTGGAGCAGGTGCTTCTCATAGCTCACTCCATCTCCTTTTTAGCAACAGCATGGTGCAATAGTACCAGTTTGAGTTTGAGACTTTGAATTCACACCAACCTGGTCTCCATCTATTTCCCTGCCACTCACTGGACATTATATAACCTTGGACATTAAATGTCACTTAATGTCCTGAGCATGAGTTTTATCTTCCATAAAATGGAATGCGACTTCCATAAAATGGAATGGAATTCCTCCTAATAGCTGCCTTAAGGTATAGTTGTGGGAATTAAATTGCTGCTTTAAGGCATAGTCATGGGAATTAAATGAGATAATATATGTCAGGTACCTCGCACAACTGCTAGCACATGGCAGGCCTTCAGTAAATGTTAGCTTTACTTTACCATTCCTCTTTATATTTTTCCTTGATCCAACTTTTTGCTTTCTGCTTCTTGTTCTTGGAGAAGATTGTGAGCATGCCTAGGTTAGTGAAGAATTATAGTAGTTTAGTTCCTTATCTAATCTATTAAAATTACTCCTGGGGTGAAATTCCTAAACCTAATGAACACATGTCAGTCTCTACTTGACTTGCTCTTTGCAGCATTTTACTCTGAGAATAGCAAAAGTCCACATCCTCCTAGGAAAAGTCTGATTCCTCTCTAGTCATGGCAACAACCACCAGAATAGGTTTTAAACTTTTAAATTAATCAATGATAGTCCTATGACGGTGCTAACAAGCAAATTCCAGAGCTGGTTTTAAATGTCTCTAGTTGACCAGTGACATCTCGCTTCATTGAATATGCCTCTGAAAGGCAACCAGTCAGCGACAGACTGACACTTAGGAAGTCCAACATTTGCAGGTGGACATGTTCCAAGGAACATTCTTCAAAAGTTGATGTTAACCCACTCTTACTTCTGTGACCAACATAAAGCCAAATAAACCATCCCCACCAAAATGTATGTAAGATTAGCAATTTGGTTCCTCAGTTAAGACTCTACCTGACCAGTAGAACTCTCCTTTACTCAAGAAAGGAAAAATTCAGCTTTGGATTTTTTTTGTTTCAGATTTTTTGTTTTCAGGTTTTCTATGATGATTTTATCTTTTAATAGACTTGTAGGACTCAGCGGGGATAAACTGATTCAGACGCTCTAGCTGCTTCGACCTGGTGCTTCTACTCAGTCTTTGCTTGTCCCCCATTTTCCTTTGCCCTTCTTAAATCTTGGTGTTCCTTAGGTGGTTTTATCTGTGACCTTAATGAAATTTTTTACCCACCCTCCACTTTAGTGGAGCAGAGGCAGGAAGTAGAATCTGAGAGACTAACCATATTATGTAAAGTAATGAAGGATGTAGCTAAAGGTACTGTTGAAATTATTGCACTGAACAGAGTATAAGGTTTCTCTATATTATTTGGTGTGTAGACAGATATAAGGAAAATTAAGACAGTTGTATAGAGGAAAAGAAGTTATGTTTTCTTGACTCATATGAATGCAGTGTGATAAATTTGCTATCTCATTAGAGACAGTGTTGGAGGAAACTGGGGTAGTTTGGGAACTGGGATAATTTGAGAAATTGCCTGATTATAACAACTGATATCTTTGCAACTTAAGATCTCAGGGAAAAAAAGTTTAAGAATTTCCTTCAAAGACAAAAAGTTATGTTTTCAACATATTTATTATTATTTTTAAAATTCTATTCTACTGTACTAAGAACATTTAGCATGAGATCTACCCTCTTACTAAAATTCTAAGTGTACACCACATTACTATTGACCATAGGTACAATGCTGAACAACAGAACTCTAGAGCATACTCATCTTGTTTAACTGAAACTTGATGCCCTTTGATTAGTAACTCCACATTTCCTTCTCTACTGGCCTGTTTAGCAGTTATATTAATCATAAGTTTTCCCCCAGACAAATATACTCACTCATAGGCACCTTCATGCTTTTGGTTTATCACAACCATAGGTGAATTAACTGGAGAGGTCCCCTTTGACAGGTCAGAGATACGGGACACAGTTTTGACGATAGTGTCAGAGAACCACCTTTGGGTTCATTATTGACATTTGTTGTTGTTGTCGTTATAAAAGTCTTGATGATCTTTAGCACCAACAACTTTGGTCTTGAAAGGTGACCTAAAATCATAGTATTTATACTACAGTACAGTGAGTTTCAGGGCATAACCTGCCTGTCATTGACCTGCTTTACTGGTAGAATTCAGCACACTTCTCTGTGGAAGAATGCCCTTTGATATATAATAAGCTTGTTTAAGTTCCTTTTTCTAACGGTCCCATTTTTTGATAACCTTCCGCATATTTAAACTTCTGCCTAATTACAGACTTCCATTTTCTTTCTTCATTGACATCTTAACCTAAACTTAATTTTCCACTTATCTATTATAATATCTGTTAAAAATTAAATTGAGCCCTTTGTTATCACATTCTTTATCATACTTATAATCAATTTAATGTTATTTCAAATGACATTAATAAATTTTTGTTTATATGCCATTAACAAAATTACTGTTAATTTCAAAGAAGGGCAAGTGCTAAATATATATTATCTAAAACATAAACTGATTTTTAAAATAAAAATTCTCTTTTATACCCTGTGTATGTTTTATATATAATCTAGAAGATATTGGGCATGAAGCAAAGTTCTAAGCTACTGCTGCCTGGGGATGTTTAATAGTATTATACAGGAAGTATATAAAGTATTGTGCAAGTGGAAGTCTGTTTTTAGTTTGACGTGAAGTTAGAGGAGACTTTACTCACTAAACAGGCTTTAAATTTTCTCCTGTATCATCACAGTGCAATAAAACAAAACAAACAAACAAAAAAATCCCACAATTCTGTAAAGAGAATGCAACTGCCAAAAAGACTCAGAAACAAGGGTGTGCAAATTAGAAAGACAGAGTTTCAATACTACAAAATCACTGCTGGGTTAATAAAAAAAAAAAATAGTAGGGATTGTCCATGATCAGGAATGCAAATAGAGACCTTCTAACTCAGGATTCATTCTGGAGCAGATCATGTCTCCTGGACACTGTTTGGAATTTATTCCCAAATATTTAGTGTGGAAGAAGCAAAGAAGTGTCAGAACCCTGGATAGATCCTGTTAAATTGGTTTAATAATGTATGTAATCTGTATACATTTTCGGCTAGGGAGTGTAGGCTTAGTCATCTGAAATTATTTTGAGAAGAAAATGAAAAAGAAATAAAGTACAATATTATAAACATAGGCACTCATATCACTTCAAATTGATAAAGTGATTTTCAATAAATTATTTTATCATTGTCAAAAACCCAATTAGGAACCCTTGGGAATTATTGCATATAGACATTTGGACCCTACTTATTACTAGAGACAAGATTCTGTTACAATGGGTAAAATCAAGTGAGTAGATGTTGCTAACAAAGTGATGCTTTGAGTTAACAAGGTTTATTTCTTTCTAGTTCTGATTGGACTATGGTGCTTAGGAGTTAAGACGTGGAAAATCACCGATGTTATTCTTATGTGCTATGCAGTAGAAAAAAACCCAAAAGTCTTTCAAGTGGGCATTTGGGATGATGGAATTGTGAAGACCCTAAAAGGTAACAGAAGCCAGAGCACTGGAGGTGACTCCTGCTCTTTCTTCCATAGTCTTACCTTTTAGTTTTCATGGAAGACATCCAGGACTCACTGAAATTTCAAAGATCAAGGAGATTTGTGTTGTTAATAAGAGTTTCATAATGCCCTTATATAAATTCAAAGCAAACAAACTAATATAAAGCTTTAGTTGGTTATCCATTTTTTTTTTCCCCTTTGGACCATGTGTTAGTTTGCTGTGCTCCCATAACAAAATAATGCAGATTGGGTGGCTTAAATAGGAATTTATTGTTTCATAGTTTTGGAGACTAAGAATCTGAGATGAAGGTATCAGCAGGGTTGGTTTCTTCTGAGATCTCCCTCCTTGGTTTGTAGATGCCCGTATTCCTATGGATTCAGGTAGTCTTCTCACTTGGGATATCTATGTCCTAATCTTCTCTTCTTATAAGGACACCAGTTGTATAGGATTAGGGCTCACCCTAATGACCACATTTTAAACTTAATTACCTCTTTATTTTTTTTTAAGATTTGTTTATTTATTATTTGAGAGTTAGAGCCTTAGCACAAGAAAAAGAGAGGGCAGAGAGTGTGTGTGTGGGGGGGGTAGTGGGCAGAGGGAGAGAATCTCAGGCAGACTCCCTGCTGAGCAAAGAGCCTGATGTAGGGCTCCATCTCACAACCCTGAGATCATGAAACCAAGAGATGGACGCTTAACTGACTGAGCCACCCAGGTGCCCCTAAACTTAATTACCTCTTTAGAGATGCTTTCTCCAAATATAGTCATGTTTAGAGTTTGGGGTTAGGGAGTTATGGTTTGAACATACCAATTTTGAGGGTGGGGAAGACACAATTCACCCCATAACAAATCACAGCTCAGACTGAGATAATCTTTCTAATTCTGAATTTGTGATCTTTCCTTTCCTACTGCTCTGCTATCCTGCCAAAGCTGGTGTATGACAACTCCGGGAGACTGAGAGCATCAGCTGGAGGTGATTAGCAGAACTAAAGCCCACACCATCCTCATCACCTAGAGGAATGGAACACAAATGAAAAATTGTGATGATAAATTTTTCAAAAGGGGCTGTAATGAGCAGAGGACACTTTTGACCATTGTTCTCTGCTTTGTGAGCAGCTATCTCATCTGGTTTATGACATTAATAAAGCTGGTGATTGGAATCATCTATTATGGCAGATTCCTGCATATGTGCAAAGGTCAACATTCCATGTTTCAAAATGAAAGAATGGTGCAGATTTTTTTCTTCATGAAATACCTCTGATGAATAAGACTGCGTCAGCATGCTATACTTCTTGGGAATGGTTAATGAGAAATTTGTGATGCAATGTCTGGGTCTGCGTTCACAGTCACATTCATAATATGAGCAAAATTCTTTGGTTGAAAAGAAATGGACAGCACATAAAGGGAAAATGGATTAGCTTGTTTCTTCCTCTATTCAACAACCAGTTGAATCTTGAGGATATTTTTTATTCTGATACCAGCATTTTTCATAGCAGTAAAAGGGATAATGAAAAAAAAAGAGCAGTATTTATTTATTTGGTGTCTACTTATGGGTCAAACGGTATATGAAGAATGCAGGGAACTTTAAGTCTCTGGTTCCCGGCTATTCTTCAGACTTAGCATTGACATTCCAGTTGGAGAAACAAGACACACAGGAAGAATTTAAACAACAGTGACAGCCTGAACCACAGCAGATAAGATAATAAATATGTAGTGCTAAATGAGTGGAATAAACACTAAATTTTGTGGAAGAAGAGGTCTTTTCCAGCTGGGTGGGCAAAAGAAGGCCTTAGGAGGAAGACAAAAAATTGAGCTGAATGTGCAAGGGGAAAAAAGGGAATGTGTAGAAGAAGGAAAAGCTGATCTTGAAGGAGATTATTAGGAGAAATTCTGAGGTTTAGAAGTCATTGAAGTTTTGGGACAAGAACAATGTGATGAAATTGCTGTCTTGGGAATAGTTTAGACACTGTTATAATAGTTTATGTGTGGAGTGATTAAGATTTGACACATGCAAATGTGTATGAAAAAAGGAAGATAACGTGGAGAGAAACTGGAAATAAAGAATGGAATAAATGTGGTAAGCCCTGAGATGATGTAAGGGAGAGGAAAGAACAGAAGGTGATGTCTCTGTTGTTAAGCCTGAATGAGTCTGGGTGACCCAGAGAAGAGTGATGGCATTAGTGATTAACGACTTGAGGAGTAAGGAGCGGACACTGTTTCTCTTTGAGAAGATGAAGTGTTTCACAGATGCAGCCAGATAGATGTTCAAGGGGGAGTATGCTGTGGGCAGTTGAACATGTAGGTTTGGGAGGCAGGAGAGCAGCTGAGAGGACCAAGACATAGAGAAGGATTACCCTCACTGAAGAAGGCAAAACAGGGACTCTAACAGGAACATGATAGAAAAAGCAATTTAATTGTAGAAACAAATTATGTATTAGTTGTTAGCAGCAGGATTTTTTCTGCATTTCAGTCTGTAAGAATGGAACAAAACTTCTTTTGGTTGCAAATAAATGCAATATGGAATCTGATATATGTGACATTAAGAGAAAACTACGTATGCTAGTTTGTATTTGTTGAAGAAGCACAAAATAGCTATAATTTTTATGAATCAAGTAATGTTTTGGGAGGGTGAAGGGAATAGGATAAACATACATAGTGCATCTATGAATTTAGGTAAGGTACTACTATCGCTATCGTCAGTGCAATGGCTGTTACTGCAGTGGGTCAAGTGTTCAAATAAATATGACATTTCTAGTTTCCACTATGGGACGCCTGGGTGGCTCAGTAAGTTCAGCGTCTGCCTTCGGCTCAGGTCATGATCCCAGGGACCTGGGATTGAGCCTGCAACAGGCTCCTTGCTCAGTGAGGAACCTGCTTCTCCCTGTGCCTGCTGCTCCCCCTGCTTCTCTCTTTCAATAAAATCTTTTAAAATAATTGATTAAAAAAAACTGAGCCCGTATTCATATATCTAAGGCATGATGTGACTTTTAGTTCATTTAGAATCTGATGATTTTGAATTAAACGCAACCCACTTTGACAAGTGCTTCTTAGTATATGCATGGCACTGCTGGGGTCATGGAAGTCTATGAAAATAAGTTAAACACTCCTTCCTTCCAGGAGTAAGGAAACAGTACGTGCTTGTTAAATATCTGCTTACCATGTGCGGCAGGCACTCTTGTTCTGCTCATGTTAACTTTCGTCATATGTGTTATCTTATAATCCAGTGGGAGAGCAAGCACATATCACAATGACTGTAATATCAGCCAAGCCTCAATAAAATCATAGAGGTTGGTATGGGCAGCAAAGAGAATAATTGCAACTAGGAAGATCTAGGAGAACTCCTTTTATAGGGTAATGTTTAAACTGGACTTTGACATATGAGCAAGAAAATGAATATTTTTTAACAGGACCATCCACATGCTATGAAGGCAAAATCAGTTGCTAGAATAAATTGTCAGGTTATTAATATCAGATATAAGCAAAATCACTGAGAATTTATTTTGTTTAGTTTCTCAGTTCTAAATAAATAACCAAATGCATTGACATCTTGGATGAAATGCTCCAAAAAATTTATGTACAGATATTAAATAGAATAGGATTTTTCAGTATTGAATCATTCAGAAGAGATTTTTTTGATCTGTGGTTAGTAAGTACGGTGGTAAAACTTTATGTGGGTAGGCTCTGGTACTCAGTTGTTTGGTCAAACACTTGTCTAAATGCTTCTGTGAAGGATCATTCACCATGACCAGGAGGATTTATTCCTGGGATTCAAGGGTGGTTCAATATTTGCAAATCAATGTGATACATCACATTAATAAGAGAAAGGATGAAAACCATATGGTCATTTCAATAGATGAAGAAAAAGCATTTGACGAAGTATAAAATCCATTCACGATAAAAAAAAAACCCTCAACAAAGTAGGTTTAGAGGCAACATACCTCAACCTAATAAAGGCCAGAGGGGAGCCTCGGTGGCTCAGTTGGTTAAGCATCCAACTCTTGGTTTTGGCTCAGGTCATGATCTCAGGGTTATGAGATCAAGCCCCACCTCAGGCTCCACGATCAGTGCAGAGTTTGCTTGATCTCTCCCTTTTCCTCTGCCCCTCCCCCTACTCTGTCTCCTTCTTTGTCTCTCTCAACAAAATAAATAAAGTTTAAAAATAAAATAAAGGCCATATATGAAACACCCACAGCTGACATCACACTCAATGGTGAAAAACTGAGAGTTTCCCCCTAAGATCAGAAAGAAGACAAGGATGTCCACTCTTACCACTTTTATTCAACATAATACTGGAAGTCCTAGTCACATGCCTCAGACAAGAAAAAGAAATAAAAGGGATGCAAATTGCTAAGGAAGAAGTAAAACTTTTACTATTTGCAGATGACATGATATTACATATAGGAAACCCTAAGGACTCCATCAGAAAACTACTAAAGCTAATAAATGAATTGTTAGGTCACAGGATACAAACTCAGCATAGAGAAATCTGTTGCATTTCTATACACTAATAATGAAGGAGCAGAAATAGATTTAAAAAATCTCATTTACAATTGCATCAAAAATAATAAAATACACTAGAAATGAAAGAAATTGAAGATAACACAAAAAAATGGAATGATATTCCATGCTCATGTGTTGGAAGAACAAATATTGGTGGTTTTTTTAATTTTTAAATTTTATTTTATTTTTTTCAGAGTTCCAAGATCCATTGTTCATGCATCACACCCAGTACTCCATGCAATACATGTCCTCCTTAATACACACCACCAGGCTAACACATCCCCCCACCCCCCTTCCCTCTAAAACCCTCAGCTTGTTTCTGAGTCTACAGTCTCTCACGGTTCAAAAAAAAAAAAAATTGTTAAAATGTCCATAGTACCGGGTGCCTGGGTGGCTCAGTGGGTTAAGCCTCTGCCTTCGGCTCAGGTCATGATCCCAGAGTCCTGGGATCGAGTCCCGCATTGGGCTCTCTACTCGGCAGGGAGCCTGCTTCCTCCTCTCTCTCTCTCTCTGCCCACTTGTGATCTCTGTCTGTCAAATAAATAAATAAAATCTTCAAAAAAAATGTCCATAGTACCCAAAGCAATATACAGATTAATACAATCCCTATCAAAATACCAAAAGCATTTTTCAAGGAACTAGCACAAATAATCCTCAAATTTGTATGGAACCACAAAAGACCCTGAATAGCCAAAGCAATCTTGAAAAAGAACAAAACTAGAGGAATCACAACCCCAGATTTAAAACCATAAAAATCCTAGAAGAGAGCACAGGCAATAATTTCTCTGACATCAGCCCTAGTGATGTTTTTCTAGATTTGTCTCCTGAGGCAAGGCAAACAAAAGCAAAAATAAACTATTAGGGTTATATCAAAATAAAAACTGCACAGAAAAGGACAAAATCATCAAAAGTGGGAGACAATCTCTGAAAGGGAGAAGACATTTGCAAATGGCATATTTCATTAAGGGATAATATATTTTATATATATATGTATATATATACACACACACACACACACACACACAAACACATAACTATACATAACTATACAAATACATAACTATACAAATAACTCCTACAACTCAACACCGAGCAAACATATAATCCAGCTGAAGAGGAGCTGGAGTGCTGAGGGCAAGTTGTAAGGCGTGTGATTTGTGAGCTTGGCGGTGGCATGGTCACAGAGTAGCATGTATATTGATAAATGTGACCCTAGGAATCACAATGTTTTCATTTTGTATTTTTTAGTTTGCTCTTCCTTCCACCTTTTGAATAGGGTTTAAAATAAAAACAATTTATTTACGCATCATACAAATAGTTGGTAATAATGAAACTTGAGTGAGGAAACTATAAGTAATTTAGATAAGAATTTTTTTTTTTTTTTTAAGATTTTATTTATTTATTTGACAGACAGAGATCACAAGTAGGCAGAGAGGCAGGCAGAGAGAGAGGAGAAAGCAGGCTCCCCATGGAGCAGAGAGCCCGATGCGGGGCTGAGAGCCGGATGCGGGGCTCGATCCCAGGACCCCGGGATCACGACCCGAGCCGAAGGCAGAGGCTTTAACCCACTGAGCCACCCGGGCGCCCCTTAGATAAGAATTTTTAAAGACTAGACATTTCAATTGTTTTTCAAGTGCTAAGATAACATTTATTTATCAAGGCCAGCACATTCTGTAAGGATACAGGGCAGAGAAATTTGGACCAACAACATTGCAAACACTAAAATGCATCATAAAATACTGTCAGGGAACATTGATGTAAGCCCCATGAAAGGATTGAACAATACAGAGTAATAATTGTGTGATCCTCCTAAGCTCCTTTAGAAGTCAATTTTTGCTTATAAAAGGAAGCATACTCTGTAATGTTTCCAGTCCAGCTTCATTTAGGAAGAGAAAATGAATTGCTCTGTTACTCTGGAGGCCTCACTCAGAGGCTCAAGTGAAAATGTCAATGCCTAAAACCCATTTCCATGGTCATTTTGGTCTTTGTGTGATTGCTCACACCAAATGGTATGGTTGAATAGACACTGTATGTTTTTCACGTATTTTGATGATGTGAAATAGCACTTATTAAAAATTTAAAGTGCAGAATACAAAATAGTATATAGTGTCTGATATCTATTTTATAACGTTTGTGGCCTGAGTTTCTCTAGGCTTCACTACTCTAGCTATGAGAGCAAATGAGGCCTCGTGAGTGGTTGTAGTCATAAATGTCATTGTCTGTTGCCTCTGTTTGTATAATTCAGTCTCACCTGCTGTGGCTAGAAGGCCCTGACACTGTCCTATATGTACTTACAAAGAGTTACATCAATTGGCCTAACCTCAGATCTCTTTGTTGGCATCCAGGGCTTACAGAGTCCAAGGTGCTCAGGTTAGATCCAAGCTGGGACATAAACACATGCAGATTCATACAGAAAACTGTCTAGAAGAAAGTATACCAACTATTTTCTCTATGTGCTGAGATTATGGATATGTTTTTCTACTTTTTGGGGTATTTTCCAAATTGTCTTTAACGAACCTATTCTACTTTTAAAGAAAAACTAAATAAAGTAAGAGGAGAAATGGTGAGAGGAGGAAGGGAGTGGTGTGGCAAGAGAGAGAAGAAAGAGAGAAAAGAGAGAGTTTGAGGAAGAAAAGACAGAAAGTAAACTTCATCTATTAGATCAAAGGAATGTGTCTTATGAGTTATGCCAAAAATGTGGCAAAGTCATAGGAGGTTACCAGTTGAACCATATACTGAATTGCTTGGAAACTCAGTGTCTTGCTGGCAAGCTAGAGAACTAACAGTTTCAGCCTATCATTCTCCAACTCTGAGAGACAAGCAAGTCATTCTGCTCCTGTGGGTCTGACTTTCCCAGTTATAAAACAGAAGGTTTGAGCTCAGTCTAGTAGATTTCTTGCAGTTTGGTCATGTGATACCATTGTTCTTGTAGAAGCAACATTCACTGAAGTCATATAGACACAGTGTGTGGATTGAGGGGGCCTAAGAATCCTACCTGTTCTAGGTAAGGTGGAAGTCTGGCTTGAGCAACAAGATGAATGCCAGATGAATGGTTTTTCTTTCCTGGAGGATGGCTGGAGATACGTGGGACCAATAAGAGTAGTCATGTGGGGGCGCCTGGGTGGCTCAGCGGGTTAAAGCCTCTGCCTTCGGCTCAGGTCATGATCCCGGGGTCCTGGGATCGAGCCCCACATTGGGATCTCTGCTCAGCGGGGAGCCTGCTTCCTCCTCTCTTTCTCTGCCTGCCTCTCTGCCTACTTGTGATTTCTGTCTGTCAAATAAATAAATAAAATCTTAAAAAAAAAAAAAGAGTAGTCATGTGAAGCTTAGTGGTATGTAGAAAAGAGGGACTAGCCGATGGTTAGAGTTGTGGGAAACTGAATGCCTGCACACTTTCCTATTTCTCCTATTCAGTTCAGGTAAGATCTGGCCAAATGCGTATAGACGGAGTATCCCCAGAATGTCCCTTGTGAAGGAGTATTTATTGTATATTAGTATTTCCTAATTCTAATGATCTCCATAGTCTGTCTTTATTTTCCTAAGAAAACTGACAACAACTTGCTAAAAAACTGAAATGATTTGGCATCCATTTTCTCACGTTATTAAGTACTGCCCTTCTACACTTGACTTTCTATAAATCAGGACGTGCCGTGACCTATAGAAGGAATTTTCTGACATGGGATTCAATATACCTAAGTGGTCAGCTCCTGAGATATTGATGGCTTAGTATTTTTCTTTTCCAGAGTCTCAGAACTTTATTTTTGTTGTGGGTTGGTATTTTTCCTGAAGGTAATTATGTACAGTATTTAACTCTAGTTTTCTTTTTTTTTAATTTAATGAATAAAATCAAATATTTCATTTGAAGTATTCGCCAATTTCTCAAAATCCAATCCATTCTCCTCTGAAAATCCAATTTCCTTAAGAAATATACATCTTGGTTGGCTTTTTCTTTTCTTTCTTTTTTTTTTTTTGGCTACAGAAATTCTTAACACTTCTGTAATTTGAGGACATTTTACAGTCTGTAGAGAGGACAAGTGTATGGGTACATCTTCCTTTCCATGTGCTCTACTGTCATCCATCCTGCTCAGCTCTCTCCAACCCAGGGGGCAGCCTACAACAAAAAGCAAGAAGTTGAACAGAAAGAAACTGAGGAGTTCGTTCCAACATTAAAAAAACATATAAATAATATAAAATAGTGCCTTACTACTTACAGTTTATTCACATACAGTATTTCATGTGAGCCCTTCATATGTGTTGAAATGGGTGAGAAGATCTCACTGATTCATGCTTAGCAATTTCTTTTGATCTACCTCTTCATGTCCTACATGTCTCCTTCATTTCCACAGTCGTCATTCAATGTTATTTCTTCATTCAGTAAATGTATATTTAATGATATAACATGCTAGGCACTGTGCTAGGTGCTCAGATACAATAATGAAAAGACAAATACAGACTCTGTCTGCTTGGCGCTTATAATCAAATGTAAAAAATAAGCTTTGAACAAATTCCTTTGTCCATGGTCAGAAAGTGTTATTTCAGAGAAAATAAAGAGGGTTTGTAGAGCATAAAATAATGAGTCAGGGATAGTGTATCATTCCGGATCCTAGCAGAATTTTACTCAAAGAATAAGGCAATTTACAGAAGTGTCAACAGACTTAGGCAAACCAGCAGTGGGTGCCGAATCATTTAGGGACAAGCAGTCATGGAGAAGTTATTATATACCTCATCTGGTAAGAACAATACCATTGAGAACAGGACACATTTTCTCCTAGAACCACAGAGCTGAAGCAGGGAAAGAGCAAGGGAAGAAATACCTTGAACTCTCTTTCTTTTTTCATTTGGCTCTCTTATAAGTGCTTTCACTGGCTATCCTAGCCAGAACCAGAGGGCAAAAGAACCCGAGAGATAGGTGGTATGTCTGAGCCTTCTGGGACACAAAACAGGGTATGAAAGAAGAGAAAAAGAACTGGGGGGGAGGGGAGAAGAAATGAAAATCACTATTACAATAAACCTCCTTAAGAAAGAAATTATTTAGGTTGAAATCTGAAGTACATAAGAATTAGCTAAGCTAGGGATGGGGAAAAGGAAGGTTTCAAACACTGACAATGACATGTTTGAATGTCCTGACATGAGAAGGTGGACATGCTCAAGGAACAGAAAACACAGCATATGGCTGGTGTGAAACCAGCCAGGAGAAGTGTAGCTTGAAATGAAATATCTCTTGATTCAGGATTTTATCTTAAGGGTAGTGGGAAATCATGGAAGTCTTTGGGTAGAAATTGACCTGAATCAATTTCACATTTTAAATAATTATTCTGGCTCCTATGTGAAGAGTAGTTTGGAGGGACCAAAAAACAGATGCATGGAGATGCATGGAAACTGTGAGAATTGGAGGTGATGAAAGGATTAAATTAAGTGGAAATATTCGAGGTATATCAAGTGAGAAGATCATCAGGACTTGGGGATTAAGTAAGAATGGATAGAGTGTGATGGGGAGTGGTCAAAGATGACTCTCAGGTGATTATTGCATGATAATACTATTTACTGAAGTAGAAACCACCAAGAAAGCAGCTTTGGAAGTTGGACATGAATTTGTGTCACTCATGGGTGGAGACATCAAGTAGAATATTGATTATGTAACTTTGGACCTCAGAGAGTGGTATCTGGGCTGGAGATAACTGATGTGGGAATAACTGGCACATAGATGAAAATCACAGTCAAGACCATGAATAAGATTATCCAAGGAGAGAATGTCAATTTAAGGTATTAGAATAGAGCCCTGAGGCATGGGAGGTTTTAAAGATTCTCTTGAGAATGACTTTAGGAGATTGAAAAGCATCAAAGGAGAAGCAAAGCCAAGGGCATATATTGTGGCAGCCAAGGGAACAGGATGCTTGGAAGAAAGGAGGTACTCACCTGTGTGGCATTCAGGTTCTGCTTATCTAATGATGAACCCACTGCAGTGAACAATTCCTGCCCTTCCATTTCTAAGGTCTTCTTCTTTGGTCTTGACAGACACAGAGATGAAGGAATCATGTTTTGTTTTTATTTTATACTTTTACCTCTCAGAAACTTCTAAGTATTTTAAGCCAGAAACAGAAATTCTTTTTTTTTTTTTATTTCTTTTCAGCATAACAGAATTCATTGTTTTTGCACCACACCCAGTGCTCCATGCAATGCGTGCCCTCCATAATACCCACCCCCTGGCTCCCCCAACCTCCCACCCCCAGCCCCTTCAAAACCCTCAGGTTGTTTTTCAGAGTCCATAGTCTCTCATGGTTCATCTCCCCTTCCAATTTCCCTCAACTCCTTCTCCTCTCCATCTCCCCATGTCCTCCATGTTATTTGTTACGCTCTGCAAATAAGTGAAACCATATGATAATTGACTCTCTCTGCTTGACTTATTTCACTCAGCATAATCTCTTCCAGTCCCATCCATGTTGCTACAAAAGTTGAGTGTTCATCCTTTCTGATGGAGGCATAATACTCCATAGTGTATATGGACCACATCTTCCTTATCCATTCATCTGTTGAAGGGCACCTTGGTTCTTTCCACAGTTTGGCGACTGTGGCCATTGCCAGAAACAGAAATTCTTACTTCAAAATCTTAAAGTTGTCTACTGATTAATTTTCCTCACTTTGGCTGTCTGAGAATAAGTATGTAATTTAAAGTAGAACAAATAAAATAAGTATGGAATAAAATAATAGGAATAGATAGAAACATAGGTAAGTGTTACTATCTTTGCTACAGGAAAAACTGAGAGAGAGCAACACACAACTAAAAGCTAGATGTGAAATCTGGAGGTACTGTTTGCTTTTATGAAAAGATAATTGCATGTACTGAATGAGAGGGTGAAGCATGCTGAGGACCAACACTAGAACTTAATAGAGTGGCTGCATTAAAAAAAAAAAAATTATTAACCTTCTACCCAAGGCAGATTGTTAAGCCAAGTTCAGAGCCATGATTGGGAAAACTAGAGATCCTGACATGGAGGGTGGAAACAATGAATGGATACTTTCAAATACTTTGATTTCTCAGACTTCTTGAATCATCTGGTGTGGGCCAATTCTGGGGGCCCACACCTCCCTATTAAAAGCCAACACAATGCCATCCTATATGACAATGAAGAGACCTCTCCCTCAGAAGGCAACAGGTGCCTCTCTCAGGATCTGCTCCCTCCTCCTATTCTGTCAACTACTCCTAGAATTAGGACTAATTCTCTGCACAAGCCAGTGAGGGCTATGCTGGGTGTGAAACAGAGAAGAGACAGTAGCTGTAAAATGTAACCAACACATTCTGGGGGGATCCAGGTATATGTGTGTGAACTTGGATGTTGAGGGTGTTTGATCAAGGATACCAGAAGATAAAATCTGATAAGTGCACATTCTCCCAAAATACAGAATCTGACATTTTGGCAAGGACCTCAGGAGATGATGCACATTTATTATTAGGTTGGGTTCTTGAAGCATGGAAAAAAATTATAGCTTACAATTTAACAATGTGGAAATGCAAATTGCCAGGGGCTAAAAGACTTCAGGATTTGGATATGCTGAGTTGGATGAGTGGGTTTCACAAGAAGGCCTGGAGGACACACCATTTATCAAGGCCACAAAAGTGTACCAGTGAGAAGGGCACAAAGTTCACTAAGAATTTCAGTGGTAGTTGTCTTCCATAGGCCAGGGCTGACAGGAGGTGAGGTTGTTCCTGAATGTGGCTTGCTGCTAAAAGTAGAGAAGACAGAAGCCTGAAACATAAAGACCAGGTGGTGACACTTCACTGCCAGACCCTAGAAGGTTGCCATTATAATTCCAGTTGGCAAGAATGGAATGGCAGCCAAGGTGGCCTGACCTGCAGAGAAGTATGGAGATGATTAATAGCACACAGTGTTTCTAGATGGGTAGCCAATGAGACTATCACTCAGTCTATATGAGAAGAAATCATGGATGATTGCCCTAAGTTGATTATAAAAAGTCACAATCTCATTTCTAGTTTCTAGACCTGAGCCAGTTTTCAGATCTAGAATCTGCTGACTGGAGAGCCAGGAGCTGTAAGATGATACAGAGTCATAAGGCCATGTGAATACTGAAACAGTCCTTCATAAATCAGAAGCGGTGCAATTGGAACCAATAAAAAGCAAACTGGGAGCACATTGCCTGGGCCCCTAAGTAGACACCTCTGGTGCACCATCACCTTGTTTCCAATTCATGCCTATGATTATTTTAGGGATTCCAATTGAACACCTGAAGGAAGTGGGAAAAGCCTGAGCTTGGTTAAGGATGAGTCAGCTTGATACATGGGCTCAAGTTGAAAACAGAGAGCAGCGACAGTAAAGACCACTCAGAGGTAGGCTTGAAAGATAAGGTGAAGGGAAATTGTTCCCAATGGGCAAGACTTCAGATGGTGTACCTGGTCAAGGTTACTCACTATTTGTGGAAAGAGAAATAGCCTGAGTTAGAAAATATATGGACTCTGTTGTGGTGAACGCTAGGTTCAAAAGACGGATGAATCATGGAACTGTACCCTTGAAACAAAAAATACATTATATGTTAATTAATTGAATTTAAGTTTAAAAACTCCACAAAATTATAAGCTAACTATAAAATAAAATAAATTAAAAAATTTTCAAAAAGAAAGTATATGGACTCATGGACAAGGTGAATGGTCTGTCTGGGAGTGAGAAGATGTTTGATGACAAGGATTATGGATTAGAGAAAGTGGATGGACATATGGGAGTGGCCATGAAGTATGAAGATTTTTGTTACTCACCAGAAAGCATCCACCACGGAAGAAGCACTAAACTGAGAAGTATGCAAAACTATTTGGACTGTGTATGTCACCAGCCTCCATCATTGGCCAGCCCAGTGTTGTCATAATAGGCAAATGAACAAAATGGCCATGGCACCAGAGATGGAGGTTACATATGGGCCCAAGAGCTGAGACTCAAACTTACTAATCTAGGTACGGCTGCTTTTCAATGTCCAATGCTGAGACCCTTCCTTGGCACCATTCCTTTGTGTGGTACTGGGTTCTGGGGTCAGGAAGTAGAAGCACTAGTGACTGCATTTATTATTACTCCCCATGATGTGGTGGAGAACTTCGTACTTCTCCTTCCTATGCCTCTGGGCTTTGCACGGATAAAGGCCTGATTTCTAATTTCTGGGGGCTCTTCAACCAGAGAACCCAGTAAGCATCTCCTTTAATTTTAAGTTGTGGATGTTTCCAGGGTATTTTGTGTTCCTTGAGTCCAGAGACTGGCAGGCAAAAAATATCACTGTCTTGGCAGGGGTAATTGACACTGATCATTAGGGGGAAATAAGAGACATGGAAAAACATGTGTAGAATCTAGGATGATCCATTTGGGTACATCTTGGCACCCTTTTGTCAACTGTGAATACAAATTTTGGCAAACCTGGAATAAGCAATCATGGAGATCTCTCAAAGTCTGGGTCACACCACCCAGTAAGCTAGCAAGACCACCAAAGGGGGCTCTGGAAGGTAAAAGGAACCTAGAATGGAGAGTGAGGGAGGGAGATAATGTGTGAATTTTGGTCCCGAGACCAGCTGCCACAGTGGGGTTTGTGGTTAGTTCCTCTTCTAAGATTCCCTCAAGAAGAGAGGTTCATCAAAATTCTGGAGGAACTGCTCCCTGAATATACATGGAGAAGTGGAGGTGAATCGGACAGAGTGAACTATGGTAGAAATGGATATGTGCCATCAAGTTCACCCTTCAAGGCAAGATTCACTGGCCTATTCTTGGGTCACTTGGTCAGCTACCCAACTGGTAGCTCTTTCAGAATCTGCCTCCATTGCAGACAATACCTCCCCTCAGATTAGGTCCTTCCAAGGGTATCTTACAACCAGAGATTGAGAGAGGCTGGAGTAAAAGGCATGTCAAGTTGGGCCTGCATGATGCAGGACAACTCAGATGGATAATTGTTGGTTCAGAGCTGCAAAATCTTCATCAATCTGGCAGTCTGGCTTTTCTCCCTGCCCAATTCTGCTTCCTCCCCTACATTTCATAGGTAATGTGATACACAACTCACTCTTGATTCACATCTCATCCCCAATCCCATTTAAGGTTCTGCTTTGAGAACCCAACCCGTGAGGAGAAAGTTCCTATTCAAGGTTAATATAGAAGTTCCCAAGTAAATAAAATGTCTCACTCTATGTAAAGTTTGTGTGTTCTCTGGCTCAAATAATTAGCAATGCTTTTAGAGTCTATCTTATTATTATTGAGGGATTTTATATATCTTTTATTGCTAACTCTGTGTTGGAAATATCAATAAAATATCAGTTCATAGTTTAGAATTATGGTTCTTTAGACCAAGTTTTTACTGGATTTTTTTAATCTTTCATATATTGTTACATTTATCCTTTATTTTGAAGGATTTCTGTAAGGGTGGGTTTACTTAATAGTGACTCATTCATGCTTGAATTCAGAACAAGGAGTAATGTGAAGATCCTGAGGTGTTGCTGTTGGGTGTGCAGACATTTATGATGAGATAATTGGAAAATCGAGGGTTTAGAGTCAACAAAAATCTGCCTGAAGTGATGCCTCTTTTTAAAGTTCTTCACGGTATTATTTTCATTTCAAAGAGGTCTATTGTTGGTTCAGTAATTTTTACTACATCTTCTAATAGTTTAAAAATGACAGTGAACACTTCTATTTCTTAAAATTTTATTTGGAAAAATTTCATAGTCACAGAAAAATGACAAGAATAAGAATAGCACAAAAAATACCTGTATATCTTTAACTCAAATTCATCTGTTCTTAACATTTTACTCCATATACTTTATCACTGACTTATGCCCCCCAACACACACACACACACACACACACACACACACACACACTCATATACCATTTATTCTGAACCATTTAGGAGTAAATTGCATAGTCTTTTTCCCTAAATACTTCTGTATTGTTTCTTAAGAATAAGGGTATCTGGGGTGCCTGGGTGGCTTAGTTGGTTGGGAATCTGACTTCAGTTTCTGCTCAGGTCGTGGTCTCGGAGTCATGAGATCAAACACCATGTTAGGCTGTGCTCAGAGAGGAGTCTGCTTGAGATTCTCTCCCTCCCCACCCCACTTTCTCTCTCTCTAAAATAAAATAAATAAATAAAATCTACACAGTATAGTTACCAACTTCAGGAAATTCAACATTTTTTTTTAATTTATTTTCAGCGTAACAGTATTCATTGTTTTTGCACCACACCCAGTGTTCCATGCAATACGTGCCCTCCCTAATACCCACCACCTGGTTCCCCCAACTTCCCACCCCTGGCCCCTTCAAAACCCTCAGGTTGTTTTTCAGAGTCCATAGTCTCTCATGGTTCACCTCCCCTTCCAAGTTCCCTCAACTCCCTTCTCCTCTCCATCTCCCCATGTCCTCCATGTTATTTGTTATGCTCCACAAATAAGTGAAACCATATGATAATTGACTCTCTGCTTGACTTATTTTACTCAGCATAATCTCTTCCAGTCCCGTCCATGTTGCTACAAAAGTTGGGTAATCAACATTAATACAATTTTATTTGCATAATATATCTTCCATATTTCAATTTCATCATCTGATCTAATAATTTCATTATAATATTTTTCCCCAGTACAGAATCCAGCTTAGGATCATGTGTTGCATTTAGTTATCATGTGTCTCAGGCATTTTAAACTGGAATATTTCCATGGCCTGTCTTTGTCTTTTAATGGTATTGATGGTTTAAAAAAAATTTTTTTTAAGATTTTACTTATTTGAGAAAGAGAGGAAAGAGCATGAGCAGTAAAGGAGAGGAAGGGAGAGAGGGAGAAACAGACTCTACTAAACAGGAAACCCGATGCAGGGCTCAATCCCGGGACCTTGAAATCATAACCTGAGCCGAAGGCAGAAGCTTAACCGACTGTGCCACCCAGGTGCCCTGGTATTGATATTTTTAAAGAATACAGTATTTTTAAAAGAAAATATTTCTGACTTTGGGTTTGTCCAACATTTTCTCATGCTTGCATTTAGGTTGTATATTCTTGGCTGGAACACTTCATAAGTGATGTTTTACCTTCACAGGGTGTTGCATCTTAGGTCCATCATACCCATCTGCCCCTTAATGGTGATAATTAACTTGTGAACCCAGTTAAGATGTTCAATTCCCAACTGAATAATCACCATCTTTTCCCTTGTAAATAATGAGCAATCTGGGAAGACACTTTGAGACAACACAAATTTAATAAAAATTTCCTCCTTGGTTTATTGCCCATTGATGGTGCTGAAGCAGCCTTTAATAGGATGGCTGCAGAATGGTGATCTGCCAGCTCCAGCACTCCTGAATTTTCCCATCTGTACTTGGCATTTTCCTTTAAGCAAAAACCCACTGTTCTCTTTCATTAATGGATTTATCCTTCATCTATATTTTAGAAAATGGATCATTGATTCCAACTTTTTCAGTAGCTTATAATTCATTATTGCCCTTAATTATTTTAGTGCTCAAAGTATAACAGATATGACTACTAGGAGTTCCACTGGGAGCTTCTGTGTCTTGTGACATGTTCCTTCATTCTTTGACTACTTCCTTACTTTTTAGTGTAAGATATTCCGGGTTCTTGTAATCCACATTGTTCAAGTTCTGAAATTAACCACTTCTTTGAGGGGATGTGGTAGGTTTGTTTTTGTTTTTGTTTGTTTTTTTAAATAGGGGATGGTATTAGTGATCAAGGTCTGGGTGCTAGGTGTGCTCATTATTGTTGGGGTGTATTTTTTTCTAATCCCTAGGGGCAGATCTAGAGAATGTATGTTCACATACACACATATAAATACATAGCATACACATACACATACATATGGATTTAAGGTTTCCATACTGTAAGAGAATAAATATGTATTATTTTAAGCAACGAATTTTGTGGTTATTTGTTACTGCTGTAACAAAATAGAAACTAATACAATTGTCTTCTGGTTTCTTTGCACTGAGAGGAGATTCTAGGTGCCATCAATTTGTTCGTATGCACTGCCCCCCTTCAAATCACTTCCTCAAGTGTTGTTTGAACTTCCACTGTGTGTGAGAACTGCCCTGATGTTGGGCACATAAACATACATACGACGTGGGTACTTGCACTAAGTGTGCAAAGTAGGTGGTCGTCCCAAGGGAGACATCAGTTCTGCTTGGGGTGATGAAACTGGGGGAGGAGAATCCAGGAAGAAATCCCACAGGAGGAGGTTATCCTTCCAGGCAAGACTTCTGCCTTCCTGCTGTATTTACCCTCCACCTACAGGCTCAACACAGATTTTCTTCTTGACCCATGGCCCCAACCTGCTCAACTTCCCACCAGGACACCTAGAATTTGTCACATCCTTTTTCCCTAGGCTACCTATGCATGACCTGGCTCCTTGGGAACCTTGTTCTTGCTGAAGTTCTCTCCTTCTCTCTGTTTGACCAGCTCCTGAGCCATTTCAGTCCTGCTTCTGCCCCAAACTCAGGTGATACCTTCACTGTACTCATCTGAGTCTTGGCAAGGAACTTTGACTTTGGCTTCTCATGAGGCATTCTTTTCTCTGACAGCTGTAGGCAGTTTGCAGCTTCCCAGCTGTCATAGATCTTACCTTCTATCTTAAAACATTAAATATTTTCTGACTTAAAGTGATTAGTATGTCTACAGAAAAAATTGTGAGGTTTTTCATGCCTTCAAAAGGGTAAGCCCTTTTCTACATTTTATCCATATCCATCATAATGAGTTGCACATTGTAACCCTTTGAAAACTGTTTTGTACTCACTGTTTTTGCTGTAGAGTCAAAGTTCACAATCTAGAGGACTGACCACTATAGTCTCAGTGGGCTCACTCCCCCATCCCAGCTGTATAGGGAAGGGGATGGCTCTCTCAGAGGCCAGCCAGGATGAAGCTAGCCTTTCAAGAGAGATGCAGGAAACCAAGTAAGATTAACACATATTGGGAATGTCGATTGAAAAACAGTACCTTAGAGGCAAATCACTAGGTATATTTATTTCAAAGCAAAATAGCAATGTGGTGATGGATGATTGGTGAGATGGCTTAATGTTTATGATCTCTGTCAGAAAAATGAGTTCTCTCTCTAGCTTTCAGTTTTGGAGGAAGTCACACTGTTGATGGGAGCGTCTGAAATTCTGATTTCTGACTTCTGGTTATGGACAATTATCTTTGAGAATCCCTGCCTACAAAACAAGAGGAATGTAAACCCGGGACAGGTGCTAGGGCCCACATGGTCACTTGGAACAAACCTGTGCCCTGAATGAGACACATCTGTCCTTGGACATTTATGTTCTGGAAAGAGCAAACCTATAATTCTGAAAGAAAGAACAGTGAGAATGACAAACAGGACAGGGGAGAAGGGGATGAAAGAGTATGTATTTATTGACATGGGGAAGAAAAGAGCCCTTAGGTATTTTTAATATTTTAAGTTCACAGCTTTTCAGAAGTGACATGCCAAATTTCCAAACTCATGTTTTCTATTTCTGTGTTGTGTAGGAGAGAAGTATGGGGTAGAGAGAGTAGAAAGGAAATGCTTTTGGAAGCCCATTCTTGTGTTTGTTGGGAGGGTAGTGATAAATCTTGCTATCTCATGGTTCTTATAATATACCTGTGAACTTCATGCAATTTGGGAAAAAAGGAGTAAGAAGCAACCAACTCAGGCCTGCATACTGCCTCACCTGCTCCTGGTCTTCCCTTTCTCAGAAAATGGTAATCATTTTCTTCTCAGATCAGAAACCTTCGAGTCATTCTTGACATTTCCTACACCTTGTATACATTCTATTTGTAAATCCTGTTGACCTTGTCTTAAAAAGATCTCTGGAGTTTAACCACCACTCACCAATTCTACCACTATTACTCTTGTGGTGGACTTGGTCTTGATCCCTGGTCTCGATTGTGCTTTAGCCTGCTTACTGGTCTCCTTGCTTCTAGCCTTGCCCGTTACAGTCTGTTCTTAAAACAGCAGCCAGAGGGATCCATGTGAAAAGATAAATTGTGTCCTGTCATTCCTATACTGGAGGCCCTGCAATGGCTTCCATTTGGCTCAGTTGATAAGACAATTTCCTTTCAGGGTCTCTAGGCTCTAGTCCACTCTACTACCTTGTCCATATTCCTGTTTTTCCTTGTATTCACTAAGTATGTTGCTGCATTAAAACCTCTGCTGTTCCTTTTGTCTGTAACATTCTTCCTTCAAACATTTTTATTGTTTATTTCTCATGTCAAAACTCTGCGGAGTCAAAAATCAACTGATCAATGAAGTATTTCTTGGTCACCCGTTATGAAACATCACCTCTCCCTCTCAGTATCTCTGTCTCTTTTTTACTGTTTTATTTATTTCCAGAGCACTTTTCAGCATCTGGCATCCTATTTATTTTCTTTATTGTCTGTTTCCATATTAAATTAAATCCCTTTAGAACTCCCTGCTTATTTTGTTTATTATTATATACTCAACACTTGAAAGAATGTCTGGCATGTTTTCAGTACTCAACTAAATGGTAGAGTAAGTAATCCCCATGGGAAGGATCAAGTTAGGGACCTATAAAACTAAATTCTAGTATGAAATATGTAACTAAGGAATAAGGGAGAGAATTTCCTGTTAAGGAAACATGTTCAATAAATGCTCAGAAATACCAAAGGATCTCTTCAAGTCTTTAAAAAGATGAATGATTGTTATTAAATTTCCACTATTTACTGTTCAGTAATCACCCCAACATAAAATTTTAATCCTAGAAATTTTAGCAGGTTTTCCTCATAAATCTGGAATTCTTAGGTGATGAGGATTCTAGACAAAGGGACTAGGGATCCGGAGCTCCATAACCAAACAGAGCGGCATTCATGTTTCTCTAAGTAGCAGTCACATTTTTCATAATGAGTCTGGGAGGATCATAACCAGTAAAGAGATTGAAGCAGTCATCAAAAATCTCCCAACAGACAAGAGCCCAGGGCCAGATGGCTTCCCAGGGAAATTTCACCAAACATTTAAAGAAGAATTAATTCCTATTCTCCTGAAACTGTTCCAAAAAATAGAAATGGAAGGAAAACTTCCAAACTTATTTTATGAGGCTGGCATTACCTTGATCCCAAAACCAGACAAAGATCCCATCAAAAAAGAGAATTACAGACCAATATCCTTGATGAACACAGATGCAAAAATTCTCACCAAAATACTAGCCAATAGGATCCAACAGTCCATAAAAGGATTATTCACCACGACCAAGTGGGATTTATTCCAGGGCTGCAAGGTTGGTTCAACATCGGCAGATCAATCAATGTGATACAATACATTAATAAAAGAAAGAACAAGAACCATATGATACTCTCAGTAGATGCTGAAAAAACATTTGACAAAGTACAGCATCCTTTCTTGATCAAAACTCTTCAAAGTGTAGGGATAGAGAGTACATACCTCAATATCATCAAAGCCATCTATGAAAAACCCACCGCAAATATCATTCTCAGTGGAGAAAAACTGAGAGCTTTTCCACTAAGGTCAGGAACATGGCAGGGATGTCCATTATCACCACTGCTGTTCAACATAGTACTAGAAGTCCTAGCCTCAGCAATCAGACAACAAAAAGAAATTAAAGGCATCCGAATCGGCAAAGAAGAAGTCAAACTCTCACTCTTTGCAGATGATATGATACTTCATGTGGAAAACCCAAAAGACTCCACTCCAAGTCTGCTAGAACTTGTACAGGAATTCAGTAAAGTGTTAGGATAGAAAATCAATGCACAGAAATCGGTTGCATTTCTATGCACCAACAACAAGACAGAAGAAATAGAAATTAAGGAGTCGATCCCATTTACAATTGCACCCAAAACCATAAGATACCTAGGAATAAACCTAACCAAAGAGGCAAAGAATCTGCACTCAAAAAACTATAGAGAACTCATGAGAGAAATTGAGGAAGACACAAAGAAATGGAAAAATGTTCCATGCTCACGGATTGGAAGAACAAATATTGTGAAAATGTCTATGCTACCTAAAGCAATCTACATGTTTAACACAATCCCTATCAAAATCCCATCCATTTTTTTCAAAGAAATGGAACAAATAATCCTAAAATTTATATGGAACCAGAAAAGACCTTGAATAGCCAGAGTCTGGGAGGATCAAGGTCAGTGGCACAACAGTCAACACTAGAAGTGACAACAGGCAAGTGACCTCTGTGATAGCTAAATGCCCGGTGAAGGGCAGGCGACATGGACATGAGGATGATGAAGATGATGAGTACTCTGTTCTCAGAAATTAGTGTTGAGGAAAGGGAATTTGGTTCCACTAATTACTTGATTTTTCAGTTTCCATAGAGTTCCAGACCACAGATATCTGGAAGTAGGAGATTAATCCAAATATAGTTTAGCAATTCTAAATATGTGTGCTTTAAGGGGTTATTTTTTCATAGGTCCCAGTCAAGTGGTAGACTCCAGAGGGACTTGCTGTACTCAAGAAGCCCCTCTATTTTTTTACACTTAAATTTTAATGCAAAAATTTTCACAAATACAATGAGAGAGAATACGGTAATGAGCCACCATGAACTCATCATCCAGCTTCAAGGATCACCACACTTTGCCATTTTCAGAGCCCACTTAAGACATCTACACTTTGCACTTAATATGACTTTGCATTTCTGTGTGAATAGTAGATGATTACATCCTGACAAAACAAAGGCACTGCAGCTGACTGAGAAGTCAACTACATAAAAAATTAATTACCTCACTCATTGTGACACACTCTCTTTCTTTAAAAATGGTTTTACTAGTTATAAATGATGTATCAGGCATAGGTTCACATGCAAAGAGCTCCAGCTTGGTGGCTTGTTTTGCTGAGTACAAACAAGAGAGGATGGAAAGTGCATCCTTAGATAAATGAGATGCAGAGAGAGTTGAAAAAACCCTAAAAAAATCATTATTGTTTCATATAGATGAGTATTTATGAAAATGACTATATGAGGTATGAGCGTTTCAGTGGGAAAACAAATGTAGGTTTTTAAGCGAGAAATAGAGAATGTAGAATATTTAAGAAGGCATCATGGAAGGTTCTGGGCCAGAACATACTTTGTGTAACTCCTAGCTGTGGGCTGAGCAGAATGATGCTATGGTGTTGGGGTTGCTCATAAAACCGTTGGTGTGCTTCCTCACGCAGCTCCTGTAGGTGTGGGCCTGATGAAGTCAGAGAATAGCAGGTCAGTCAGAGATGGTGCAGTTGCCTCTAGAGAGGTGCTTTTGATGAACAGATCTTGGAGAAATTGGCTTTTGTCTGTATTTGGTTTGCCCTACTTAACATTTTTAGTGGGGGCAATCTTATGGCAGTATAGTAACTTGTAAAGCATTTATAGAACTGATTCATTCTTAAATAAGGCCAAGTTGTTGAATAGCTTGTCAGTATTTCCAGACTTAGAATTTCCAGTCAAAGAATAACTTATTGCTCTATAACAATCAGCCATTTTTATTTAAATAAGAGGGTTTAGAGTATTGTAAATTAGCATAAAAACAGACCTATTTTCGGATATCTAGAGGTATATTCATTTTAAGTCCTAAAAGTTGGCACAGAAAATATCCTTTTTCTGGCTTACAGATATTGCTTATATGATTAAGGGTTTTAACAATTTTTAAATTTTTAAAAAATTTTTTATTTATTTTTTTAAAAGATTTTATTTATTTCTTTGACAGAGAGAGAGACAGTGAGGGAGAGAATACAAGCAGGGGGAGTGGGAGAGGGAGAAACAGGCTTCCTGCTGAGCAGGGAGCCTGATAAGGGACTTGATCCCAGGACCCTGGGATTGTGACCTGGGCCAAAGGTGGACGCTTAATGAATGAGCCACCCAGGTGCCCCCAATTTTTCTTTTCTTTTTTTTTTTTTTTAAGATTTTATTATTTATTGGTTAGAGAGAGAGGGGGGGAGAGAATGCACAGGCAGACAGTGTGGCAGGCAGAGGCAGAGGGAGAAGCAGGCTCCGCGCCGAGCAGAGAGCCGGATGTGGGAATCGATCCCAAGACGCTGGAATCATGACCTGAGCCGAAGGCAGTCACTTAACCAACTGAGCCACCCAGGCGTCCCCCAATTTTTCTTTTTATTCAGTTTTTTAAAACTGTAAAATATTCCAGGCGGGAGGGGGGGATGTTTATAATAAAATATTCACATTTGATCATCCACAAGATTTTTAATATAAAAGAAAATACGTATTAAGACAAAATTCATCTATTTTAATGAGAGCATAGGAAGCTGTGATGAAGATGGGACATTTATTAACCAGGGCTCAAATGTCAATTGAACAGTATAAATGATATTATATATCAGTAAGATCTTTACGCTATTAAACTACATAAGGAATTTTATATTGCATGAAATGTCTCAGAATTAAAATCGGAGAAGTTTTAATGGAACAAAAATCCAAAGATTTTCTGGTGGGATTTGAAGTTTAATGATAAGCAACAAGAGTTCTTTGATATGGGGAGTCTAGATTTATGGACTTCTTGTCTGTATATGGTATCATTAAAAATTTGCTGGGCTAGAGTGAACCCATCTAGGTTCTAGCCCCTGCTGTGCAAATTATTGTGGGAACTTGGTTGTGATTTGATTATATAAGATATAAAGATTTTTAAAATTCTGTTTAGTTTCTAAGAAATTGTGAACTCCTCAAACAGAATGTTCTCTGCTAATTTGCTCTTTGCTTTTCTTCCCCCACATCCCTCACTTTTTGTCATGCTCTCTGGCTGTCACTACTTAGGACTTTAATGAAAGGTTGGCGGACCTAGTAAATGATTTCTAGCTGGAAACTCGGAATGTCCAAATTGTGCGGTGTGAAAACCCTTCTTTTTGTGAATTTCTCAAGGGAAAGTTATAAAAGGAAATTGAATACTTAAAAACAATTATTAAGGATGTTTATTTCCCAAATTGTAATGTAGTACCTTTAGCATTCCTGAATATGGCTTTAGATTTGAGGTTCTCTCTCCACTTAAACGCAGATCTTAAATCCTGTTTCAATTAAGTACCTAAAAATGAAACAATGAAAGCGTCTAAGTGCTCCTGATAGAAACAGAAGAGAAAGCAAGCAAAGTGGTTTCATTTTTCTACTTGTGGAATTTAGCATCAACTCAGTTTAAAGAGTTAGGATGACTTTTGAACAAATAGCAACCTTGTCCACAAGTAACTCCTGTGTGATCCGTGTTTTGGAATCTGATCCCACCAGATTTCATTCTCTTGGAAAAAGTGGGAGTGGTCCAGATATCTTTGCATCCCTTACCACTAATCCTGCTCAAATCCTGTGAAGAGTAGAGTAGAACTTAAGTAAAATTAGTGGTCTGTGTGCTTCTAGTATGGCTGAGTAAGCTTCTACAAGATTGAACTTCCCACTGATGAATAAACAAAGCAGGCAGATTCTGGGGGGAAGTTAGCATTTGGGCAAAAGGAATGATATGAGGAGAATTTTCTTAATTTTATGGCTTATAGATTGAGGGCAGTCAATGCTACATGAGGTGACCAAAACTCTTACAGAAAACTTGTCACCCTATTGCTTAGAAGAAAGAGTCCATGGCAACCAAAAACCATTGAAAAGCAAGAGTAGAATTTTAGAAAAGCAAGAACCAGAGAGGAAACAAATTCTGTGTATAAACTTTGCCCAAACCTCTGATCCCCGAATCACACATGTGCATGTGTGCAGCCCACTGAAGGATTAAAAAAGCTGAATAAGTTTTGAGTTCCTATTCAAGACACAGAATTTGCAGTTTTAGTCCAACCAAGTTGACTGATTTCTAAACCAAAATAATCAACACTCATCAGAGGACTATAGCAGAACTCAGTGTCCAGTACTTAACATTAACAATGTCAGAGTACAATTCAAAGGTTCTTTTCAGAGAACAAGAAAATATATACCATTCTCAAACAAAAACACAATTAATAGTTACCCTCATGTTGGTAATAGCAAATGAGAATTTTAAAATAGCTCTTGTAACTGAGCTCAATGACATAAAGGAAAATATGCTCAAAATTATCAAAGATAGAAATTATCAGCAGAAAAATAAACATTTTTATAAAAAGCCAAATGGAAATTCCAAAACTGAAATATATAATGTCTGGGTTAAAAAAAATTATCGGACAGACTCAACAGCAGAAGAAAGAGTTGGTCAATTTGAAGATTGAAGTAAAAAGACTGATGTCAGTACACTTAATTGCTTACAGAATTTACTATAATCTTATATCTTCATCACCAAGCTATGACTTAAAATCTTTGCAGAATTAATATTAGCTCCAGTGCCTTACTCAGAGAATATGCCCTGTCATTTATCTGTAAGGAGAATAGTGAATCAAAAGAAATTTAGTGCACTTAGCATAAACCTATTAACTAATCAGCTAGAGGTTGATATAGATTTCTCCTTATTTTAAAATCACTCAAGGTCTTTTAGGATTTTAATAATTAACTGCTTTAATTGGTATGGATGTTCATAAAATCCAAGCATTTTCCAATTAAAACCCCCTATCATACTTAATTTTTAGCTCTTAAGGTATTTTACAATAATGAATCCCAGGGAATACCAGTAGCAGAACTTTATTGAAAGCTTACATCATTATTCCTCACAGTAGTTTTAAGAAGCAGTTATTTTAATGCCATTTTTAGAAATGAAGAAACAGAGACTTTTTAACGATGCTTTACATATATTGGAACATAGCTGGTAAATCGTGATGTTGGGATTTAAACCAAGGCTCTGGAACCAAAGGCCATATGCCTCTCCAGTCCTTACCTGTTTTGTAATCAGAGTAGTCACAGTAGCAATAATGAGACTCCACAGCCCTCATACACAGGAATTAAAGCTGTGCGTCTTTAATTATAAATGATTCTAACCTTTGTCAGTTATTTAAATTTAATCTATGCCAGTACTTTCCAGAAGCAAAACATTTAATGAAGTGTGACTAATAACTATAAAAACTACTTGTCTTCATAATGTTTATACATTGTTTCAGTGTGAACTCTGCTCAGGATTAACAGATATTCTTGAACAATTTATCATCTCTAGGTTATGTACAATGATGCTTTTTCTGACTTTAGGGCTACAAAATATATTAGTTATGATGATTAACTCACAGTGTATATTGAAAATGAAAATTAACTAATAAGGATTTTATGCTATGGTAAATTTTAATTAAAAAACAGGTAATGAGGTCCTTATATGCATTTGTGAAAAGATCTTTAAGACTGCTTTCGTTAATTCAAAAATATTTTAATTCTCTGTTACAATAATCCATGGTATGTTTTAAATAGTCTGTAAATGCAGTAAATGACAGTGGTATTCTCTCCTATTTCCCCCCACCTCTCGTCCTATTTCCTAGAAGTCCCTCCCTTTAACTCTTTTAGCTATTTTCCATGGTGCTAATCTATTTTTCTGAATAATATAGATATTTTGCTATTTTCTAAATTTATTGAACACATTGTCTATTGAACTTAGCTCATCTGTGGAGAAGGGCTATTTGTGTGTGGTTGTTTGGATGAGATAACAAGCTTCTAAAAATATTATATAAATATTAGCCAGGATACAGAGGAACTGGAACTCTCACACACTGCTGGTGGGAATGTAAAACAGTACAAGTGCTTTGGAAGAAATTTGGCCATTTCTTAAAAAATTAAATGTATACCTACCATGTGATCCAGCCATTTCTTGCCTGGATATTTACCTAAGAGAAAGGAAAGCATATGTTCATTCAAAGACTGTACATGAAGGTCCGTTGCAGCTTGATTTGTAGTAACCCCCAACAGGAAAGAGCCCAAAAGTCTGTCAGTAAGTGACTGGAAAAAACTGTGGTGTATCCACAGGAAGAAATAGTACTCAGTAATAAAAATAAATCAACTGCTGATACAAGCTACACTGTGGTTGACTCTGAGGTATTTATGTTGAGTGAAAGGATGCAGAAAAAAAGAGAACATACTTTAGAATTCCATTTGTGTAGAATTCTAAGAAATGCCAACTATTTATGATTAACAGAAAGCAGATCATTGGTTGCCTGGGAATTGGGAGGAGGAAAAGGAGGCAGGGATTGATTACAAAGGGACACAAGAAAATTTGGGGGAATGTGGGATATGTTTATTATCTTGACTGTGGAATTAGTTCCATGACTGTATACATATGTCAAAACTTATCAAACTGTTCAGCTCACATATATGTCATTAATTATTTGTGAAGTATATCTCAATAAAACTTTTGAAGCTTATTTCAAAAACTCTAAAAATATCTTTAATTGCATGCAGCCTAAAAAATTCGCACTATCTGTGTCCATCCATAATTATCACGTTTTACTTTTTCCAGAAACATTTTCATCTCATTCTTAGTAATTGTCACACTTTCTGAATTATATTCAAATGCAAGCTGACATTTGGTTAACTTTCTGAGCTTTTATGCTGAGCAGTATGCTTAGGTGTTTTCACTTTCATTATATTATTTACACAAGTCTGAATATGTACATTTAACTTGGCCCTTGCCTTTTTTTTTTTTTTTTAATTTTTTATTTATTTTCAGCGTAACAGTATTCATTGTTTTTTCACCACACCCAGTGCTCCATGCAATCTGTGCCCTCCCTAAGACCCACCACCTGGTTCCCCCACCCTCCCACCCTGCCCCTTCAAAACCCTCAGGTTGTTTTTCAGAGTCCATAGTCTCTCATGGTTCACCTCCCCTTCCAATTTCCCTCAACTCCCTTCTCCTCTCCATCTACCCTTGTCCTCTATATTATTTGTTATGCTCCACCAATAAGTGAAACCATATGATACTTGACTTTCTCTGTTTGACTTATTTCACTCAGCATAATCTCTTCCAGTCCCGTCCATGTTGCTACAAAAGTTGGGTATTCGTCCTTTCTGATGGAGGCATAATACTCCATAGTGTATATGGACCACATCTTCCTTATCCATTCATCCGTTGAAGGGCATCTTGGTTCTTTCCACAGTTTGGCGACCGTGGCCATTGCTGCTATAAACATTGGGGTACAGATGGCCCTTCTTTTCACTACATCTGTATCTTTGGGGTAAATACCCAGCAGTGCAATTGCAGGGTCATAGGGAAGATCTATTTTTAATTTCCTGAGGAATCTCCACACTGTTCTCCAAAGTGGCTGCACCAGTTTGCATTCCCACCAACAGTGGAAGAGGGTTCCCCTTTCTCCACATCCTCTCCAACACACGTTGTTTCCTGTCTTGCTAATTTTGGCCATTCTAACTGGTGTAAGGTGGTATCTCAATGTGGTTTTGATTTGAATCTCCCTGATGGCTAGTGATGATGAACATTTTTTCATGTGTCTGGTAGCCATTTGTATGTCTTCCTTGGAGAAGTGTCTGTTCATATCTTCTGCCCATTTTTTAATATGATTATCTGTTTTGTGTGTGTTGAGTTTGAGGAGTTCTTTATAGATCCTGGATATCAACCTTTTATCTGTACTGTCATTTGCAAATATCTTCTCCCATTCCGTGGGTTGCCTCTTTGTTTTGATGACTGTTTCTTTTGCTGTGCAGAAGCTTTTTATCTTGATGAAGTCCCAGAAGTTCATCTTTGCCTTTGTTTCCTTCGCCTTTGGAGACATATCTTGAAAGAAGTTGCTGTGGCTGATATCAAAGAGGTTACTCCCTATGTTCTCCTCGAGGATTCTGATGGATTCCTGTCTCACGTTGAGGTCTTTTATCCATTTCGAGTTTATCTTTGTGTATGGTGTAAGAGAATGGTCAAGTTTCATTCTTCTACATATAGCTGTCCAGTTTTCCCAGCACCATTTATTGAAGAGACTGTCTTTTTTCCACTGGATATTTTTTCCTGTTTTGTCAAAGATTATTTGACCATAGAGTTGAGGGTCCATATCTGGGCTCTCTACTCTGTTCCACTGGTCCATGTGTCTGTTTTTATGCCAGTACCATGCTGTCTTGGTGATCACAGCTTTGTAGTAAAGCTTGAAATCAGGTAACGTGATGCCACCAGTTTTATTTTTGTTTTTCAACATTTCCTTAGCAATTTGGGGTCTCTTCTGATTCCATACAAATTTTAGTATTATTTGCTCCAGCTCTTTGAAAAATACTGGTGGAATTTTGATTGGAATGGCATTAAAAGTATAGATTGCTCTGGGCAGTATAGACATTTTAACGATGTTTATTCTTCCCATCCAAGAGCATGGAATGGTCTTCCATCTTTTTGTGTCTTCTTCAATTTCTTTTAGGAGTGTTCTGTAGTTCCTCGAGTACAGATCTTTAACCTCTTTGGTTAGGTTTATTCCGAGGTATCTTATGGTTTTTGGTGCTATAGTAAATGGAATCGATTCTCTAATTTGCCTTTCTGTATTTTCATTGTTAGTGTATAAGAAAGCCACTGATTTCTGGACATTGACTTTGTATCCTGCTACATTACTGAATTGCTGTATGAGTTCTAGTAGTTTGGAGGTGGAGTCTTTCGGGTTTTCCATATAAAGAATCATGTCATCTGCGAAGAGAGAGAGTTTGACTTCTTCCTTGCCAATCTGGATACCTTTTATTTCTCTTTGTTGTCTGATTGCTGTTGCTAGGACTTCTAATACTATGTTGAACAAGAGTGGTGAGAGTGGGCATCCTTGTCGTGTTCCTGATCTCAATGGGAAGGCTGCAAGCTTTTTCCCATTGAGGATGATATTTGCTGTGGGTTTTTCATAGATAGATTTGATGAAGTTCAGGAATGTTCCCTCTATCCCTATACTTTGAAGCGTTTTAATCAGGAACGGATGCTGGATTTTGTCAAAAGCTTTTTCTGCATCAATGGAGAGGATCATGTGGTTCTTCTCTCTTCTCTTATTGATTTGTTCTATCACATTGATTGATTTGCGAATGTTGAACCATCCTTGTAACCCAGGGATGAATCCTACCTGGTCATGGTGGATAATCTTTTTAATGTGCTGTTGGATCCTGTTTGCTAGGATCTTGTTGAGAATCTTAGCATCCATATTCATCAGTGATATCGGTCTGAAATTCTCCTTTTTGGTAGGGTCTTTGCCTGGTTTGGGGATCAGGGTAATGCTGGCTTCATAAAAAGAGTCTGGAAGTTTTCCTTCTGCTTCAATTTTTTGAAACAGCTTCAGGAGAATAGGTATTATTTCCTCTTTGAAAGTTTGATAGAATTCCCCAGGGAATCTGTCAGGTCCTGGGCTCTTGTTTTTTGGGAGGTTTTTGATCACTGCTTCAATCTCGTTACTAGATATCGGTCTATTCAGGTTGTCAATTTCTTCCTGGTTCAATTTTGGGAGTTTATAGTTTTCCAGGAATGCATCCATTTCATCTAGGTTGCTTAGCTTATTGGCATATAACTGTTGATAATAGCTTCTGATGATTGTTTCTACTTCCTTGGTGTTAGTTGTGATCTCCCCCTTTTCATTCATAATTTTATTAATTTGGGCTTTCTCTCTTTTCTTTTGGATTAGTGTGGCCAATGGTTTATCGATCTTATTGATTCTTTCAAAAAACCAGCTTCTAGTTTCGTTGATATGTTCTACTGTATCTCTGGTTTCTACCTCGTTGATCTCTGCTCTAATCTTGATTATTTCCCTTCTTACGTGTGGAGTTGGTTTGATTTGTTGTTGATTCTCCAGTTCTTTAAGGTGTAGAGACAGCTGGTGTATTCTGGATTTTTCAATTTTTTTGAGGGAGGCTTGGATGGCTATGAATTTCCCCCTTAGGACCGCCTTTGCTGTATCCCATAGGTTTTGGAGTGAAGTGTCTTCGTTCTCATTGGTTTCCATAAATTGTTTAAGTTCTTCTTTGATCTCCTGGTTGATCCAAGCATTCTTAAGCAAGGTGGTCTTTAGCTTCCAGGTATTTGAGTTCCTTCTGAACTTTTCCTTGTGATTGAGCTCCAGTTTCAAAGCATTGTGATCTGAGAATATGCAGGGAATAATCTCAGTCTTTTGGTATCGGTTGAGCCCTGATTTGTGACCCAGTATGTGGTCTATTCTGGAGAAGGTTCCATGTGCACTTGAGAAGAATGAGTATTCTGTTGTTTTAGGGTGGAATGTTCTGTATATATCTATGAGGTCCATCTGGTCCAATGTATCATTCAATGCTCTTATTTCTTTATTGATTTTCTGCTTCGATGATCTGTCTATTTCTGAGAGAGGCGTGTTAAGATCTCCTACTATTAATGTATTCATATCAATATGACTCTTTATCTTGATTAATAGTTTTCTTATGTAATTGGCTGCTCCCATATTGGGGGCATAGATATTTACAATTGTTAGATCATCTTGGTGGATAGTCCCTTTAAGAATGATGTAGTGTCCTTCTGTATCCCTGACTACCGTCTTTAGTTTAAAATCTAATTTATCTGATATGAGAATCACTACCCCGGCCTTCTTTTGAGGCCCATTGGCGTGAAAGATGCTTCTCCATCCCTTCACTTTCAGTCTGGGTGTATCTTTAGGTTCAAAATGGGTCTCTTGTAGACAACATATGGATGGGTCCTGTCGTTTTATCCAATCTGCAACCCTGTGTCGTTTTATGGGTGCATTTAGGCCATTCACATTGAGAGTGATTATTGAGAGATACGTTTTTATTGACATTGTGTTATCTTTGAAGTCTTTCTTTCTGTCGATTGTCTCTATATTTCTGTTCAATGCTATTCTTAGGATTTTTCCTCTTTTATAGAACCCCCCTTAATATTTCCTGCAGTGTCGGCTTGGTGGTTGCATAGTCTTTCAAGCCTTGCCGGTCTTGGAAACTCTTTATCTCTCCATCCATTTTGAATGTCAGTCTTGCTGGATAAAGTATTCTTGGCTGCATGTTCTTCTCATTTAGTGCCCTGAATATATCTTGCCAGCCCTTTCTGGCTTGCCAGGTCTCTGTGGACAGGTCTGACGTTATTCTGATGGGCTTTCCTCTGTATGTAAGGAGCTTCTTTGTCCTAGCGGCTTTCAAGAGATTGTATCTACAATTATGATTCCTCAATTTTACTATGAGGTGCCTGGATGTTTTTTTTGAATTTATAATCTTGGGGGGGGACCTTTCTACTTCTAGTACATGAACACTTGTTCCATTCGCAAGATTGGGAAAATTTTCATGAAAAACTTGTTCCACTATATCTTCTAGACTTCTTTCTTTCTCCTCCCCTTCAGGGATTCCAATAATTCTGACGTTGGAACGTTTCATGGCATCATTTATTTCCCTGATTCTGTTTTCGTGGCTTCTAAGCTGTTTGTTCCAGGCTTCCTCCTGATCCTTTCTCTCTATTTGTTTGTCCTCCAGATCACTAATTCTATCTTCTGTCTCAGTTACCCTAGCTTTTAGAGAATTTAGATTAGATTGGAACTCATTGAGAGCGTTGTGAACCTCATCCCTGGTGGCCTTCAGCTCTGCCCTAACATTATGAACCTCCTCTCTGGTCGCTTTCAATTCTGCCCTAATCAATTCTGTTTGGTCATCCATGGCTTTCTCCAACCTAGCTATTGCCTGGATAATTGTTAGCCTGAATTCTCTTTCTGACATATTGTCTATGTTGATAGCCATTAGCTCTGTTGCAGAAGGCCCATCCTCTGTATTTTTCTTCTGTTGGGGATTCCTCCTCCTAGTCATTTTGGTGAGAGATGACTGGACAGATGTAGCTGGATGTATTGACCGTGGTGCAGTCAAGGTGCACCCTGGAACGCTTCTGAGCACTCAGGATTCCCCACCCAAATGAGAGAAAAAAGAAAAGAAAAAGAAAAAAGAGGGAGAGAGAGAGACAGGAAAAAAAGGGAAGATAAAAGTGAAGGTTCAGCCCAAATGTGCCCCAGGGTAAGGTTTATGACGTATACAAACAAAAACAGACAAACTAAAAGACTGATAAAAGTATATGACGAGAGAAAATATATATATATATAAGCAAAAAAAAGGAGGAGCCTCGTCAAGAAGAACCCCAAGTATAAGATTTATATACTATCCGGACAAACATAAATACACAGAGACACTGGCAGAAGAAAAAGATGGGAGCATGGTTATAGATTCTCGGTGTAGGCGAGGAAGGTTATTTTGATTCTTCCTGGATGTATCTTGATATCTTTGTTAAAGGACTCAACTTTCCTAAGAAAAAGGGGGATTAAAAATTGGTTCACCTATAGGGTTAGCATTGCTTGGAGAAAGGGGATTACCTTGAAGTTTAACTCTATATGAATATTAGAAAATAAAAATAAAAAAGGAATAAACTGGACTAAACTAAATTAAAATTTTTTTTAAAAATTAAGAAAATAGAAAAGCAAAAGAAAAACACATGTGTATGTATCAAAAAATTCAGGTTAGAAGTTTATCATGGAATTTGATGTACTGGACATCTCACTGTGATGGTAAATAGGTTAAAAAAATTATCTATATAAAAAAAGAAAAAAAATGAACCAGAATAGTGGGAAAGAATTAAAAATAAAAGTTGTATCTATGAAGTAGTGGTGGTTGTTCTCTTGTAGTCTTTTTTTTTTTTTTTCCTGATTTGTTTTCTGGGGGAGGGGGCTGCCACGTGGGTTTTCAGTCAATGATGTTCCCTGAGTTAAGTCCTCCCGACCCCCTCAAGGGGGTGGGCTCTGAGAAAAACGTTTTTTTTCAGGTTTTTGTTCTCTGGAGGTTTTTATGTTTGTTCACTTCTTTTCTCTCGCCTTGACAGCTTTTGATGGTTTTTGGAGGTTTAGAGGAAAGAAAACTGCACCCCAACCTCCCTCTCAGAGAGAAGCCTCAGTCTGCTCCCCTGCAGGTGCTGCAGCCGCTGGGTCGCTGGCAGAGCAGGTTCTGAGTCACGGTCCCTGGGGACGCAGGATCTCCTGCTTGTACGCAAAACCAAGGCAGCTGTGGCTGTCTGGGCAGCTCCAGACCGCCAGAGAGGTTCCAAGCAGCAATCGCACACTGAGATTTTCCCGCTGGCTGGGGCTAAGAGCTCAGGTCTTGCGCGCACCTCTCCCAGGGGATGGTTTGGAGCGCGGCGCCTCCAGCTCTATCGGCTCTATCGCCGCGTGGGTCTATCGCCGCGTGGGTCCCAGAACACCAGGCTGGGCGTGCACCTCTCTCAGGGGAGGTTGAGGCACGCGAGCATCTCCAGTAAGGTGCGCGTTCTGCCGTCTGGTGTGGCTCCCAGCCCCTCACGGGAGCCGGACTCCACCCGTTCTCGGGCGCACTGGCGGCTCCGGGACAAAGACCAGGTTTCTCCGCCGCACTCTCCGGCTCAGCGCCAGGGGATGCTGCCCTGGGTCTGGGGACTTAAGCCCCTATCCCTATCCGCCCCGGTTCCCACAATTTCCCCGCTCGAGTCTTTGCTCTTTTGAGTGCTTTCAACAAGACTCCAAGTTAATGCTGGTCCCCAGATGCCGGGCACTCTCGTATTGGGGTATTATTTTCCAGTCGGTCGCCTCTGGTGGCTCCCTCCCCCTTTTGTTTATCTTCCGATATCAGTCCGACGTTCCCACTCCACTTTACCTGCCCACTGGCGTCTTCTGGCCCCCGTAGAGATCCAGACGTGTATAATTCTGATCTCAGGCTGATTTCATGGGTGATCGGAGTTCTTTGGTAGGTAATCAGCTCACTTTAGGGTGCAGGTTGAAAAGGCGCCTCCTCCTACTTCCCCGCCATCTTGTCTCCCCTCTCGGCCCTTGCCTTTTTAATGCTCTACTAACATTGGACCTTAACTGTCCCATACAAGGCTTTCAGTACTGCCTCCAGGTCTGTGCTCGAGTGCACTCTGCATAGAAATTCCACTCCATCCTGGTTTCCAGTCCTTCTTATTAGTAGTAGTATTTTATTACAGACCTAGCAGAAGTCCTTATTCCTCTAAGAAGCATAATCATATTATCTCACAATTAATTCTTTTTTCCGTATTTAACACAGTCTGCCTAGTATTATTAGTGCCATTGGTTTATATATGTGAAGTTCTCTATCCTGTTATGTTATGAACACCAGAGAGAAGGATTCTCATTATTATTCATATTTCCAGTCAGTCCTTGAATATGGGGGACACTAAACACATATTTGTGAAATTGAATTTCTACTTTTAATGGACATCTATTACTATCTGCTATCTTTTGCGTTCTATCTACAAGAATCCCTCACCCTTCTAAGACTGTGTTTCATGGAATTTAAAATAAAGAACAAATTTTAAAATAGTTTTTTAAGGTTAGTTTCTTGATTTCATCTTCTGCTTTCTCCAATTTTTTTAAACCCTGACTATGTGAGGACAATTTTTAGTTTCCAAAGAAGCCTAAGGCTTAAAAATGCATGCATTACATGTGAAATATTTCTTCAACAATCTTATGTGGGTCACGGAAACTCACATGGCATCAGACAGTGCTTTTATTTGCTGCCGTTATGTTCTTTGAAAAGTGGCTTTCACATCAGGATACCTCAGTGCAGTTCTTCTCAAAATCAGGGATTTGCCAGGCTGTCCTTCTAACTTTTTTCTACAAAGTGTTTCTTTCAAAATCAGTCTTCCCCTGACCCTTTGACCAGTTTTGCTGTTCAAATTAGATAAAGGGGAAGATAGGAGCCTTGTATGTTGTAAGAGTTAAATAAATATTTATATTGTGAATGAATGAATGAATGAATGAATGAATAGTAGTTTTTATGCAGAAAGCCATTGCCATCTAGATAAATTTTATCCATTCATTGCCTAGAATGTCAAGGTGAGAGAATCAAATCAAAATCAAGTCAAATCAGAGAGTCTGTTTTCAAGACTTCCATCAAAATTCACCCTCTTTGGTGTCCACATTGGAAATGTGCTAATTTCTTGGGTGAATGTATTGTTAGTTTTGAGTAGATTGTTAGATCAGAAATTTTTTAAAAAATCCCTACGTCCCCTATCCACAACTCTAGACACATGTATCCAGCTTCCTACTTAGACATTCACTTGGACATCTAAAAGACTTCTCAGACTTGATGTGTTCCAAACAGATCTCCTAATCTCTCCCCTTCAAACCTGTTCCACCTACAATTTTCGCACCTGTATTGATGATCATTTCTCAGACAATTGGCCTTGGAGACATCCCTATGCCCTCTTTTTGGCTTCCTCTCACTGGTTCTCACCCCCTTCAGGTTACTATGCACATCCAAGCTATCATTATATCTTTCCTGGATTATGGCACTTGCCTTTTAATGAGTTTCCTGTTTGTCTCTCTTAGCCCCCAGAGTTTACTCTCTTTGCTGCAAGTGGTATGATCCCTTTAAAATGTGCATCATATCAGGTGACACCCCTCTGCTCAAACCCCACAAATAACTCCTCATCTCACTCAAGTCAGAGCCAAAGTTCCCTCCATGGCCCTCAGGCCCTTCAAGGTCTCACTGCCCCCAACAGCGCTCTGACCTCTTCAATGACTCACTTCAGTCTGTCCTCCCGACTGGCCTCTGCTTTCCTCCAACATGCAGGAGTGTCCTACCTGAGAGCCTGTACTGCAGTTGTTTCCTCTGCCCAGGACCTTCGTTTTCCCATGTCTGCTTGGCTAATTTTCTTTTTCTTTTTGAAAGGTTTTATTTATTTATTTGACAGAGAGAGACACAGTGAGAGAGGGAATACAAACAGAGGGAGTGGGAGAGGGCCACTGAGCAGGGAGGCTGATGAGGGGCTAAATTCCAGGACCCTGGAATCATGACCTGAGCGGATGCTTCATGACCGAGCCACCCAGGGGCCCTGCTAATTTTCTTACCTAATCATTTGTGTAAAGTCAAATGTACCTTTGTCCAAAGACTGAATGGGAAGTAAAGAAAACAAAGGGATTAGAAAGTGATCTGAAATTTACCAAGGAAAAAAAACTTTGGGTGAGAGGTTGTTATGCTTCAATGTTGCAGTGTAGGGACTATGGAAGCTATGACTACTTTGGTTTAATGAAGCTTCAGAGGCAAGTTTTGAGATTCTTTTTCAATGTCTCTGGGACCCCTACTGTGAAAATGGCAGGACAATATGGAAACTGGAAAGTGCAAGTAATCATAACTGGAAAGGACAGAACCCAACAGCTGGTAAAGGCTATTAGATATTAGTGAAACACATTCATCTGGCAGTGGAAGCAAAATGGGAAACAAAGGAAGTTCTTTATTTGCTGGCAGTCTCTATGCGTTGTTGCTGAGGAACAGGTTGCACAATGCCAGTCACTCTGAAAAGGATGATCCTTGCCAATGCCATTGGGAGGGCTCACCAGATGCTAAGTAGCCACCGGGGAGAGTGAAACATAACTCAACAACCAATACTCCCATTTGTTTAAAGAAACATTTTAGACACTCAATCTCAATTCAGAATGCAAAGAGCAGAGGAATGTCAGAAACCACTACTGATGTCAGCCCCTGAAGCACTGATCTTTACTCCTGGCATAAAGTAGGAAAAGAAAAATACCGGCATTTTTTCAAACATGATTTTCATAAATATGCATTTGTCTTGTAACAACAATAACAACAAAAGAATTTTTAATTACTTACCTATCCTTCACATTTGGATTTTTGTGATCAAAAGAGCACCCACGAAAGCTCATTCAATCCTAGAGTTGTTTTTCTTTTGCCTGGTGGAGGGAGGAGAATCAAGGCTGGGAGAGGTTAATTGCAAGAGAGGGGATGAATATGGGTGAGAAATAAATTTGACTATATTCACAATTAGTCTTAAAACCCAAAGCTGTTTTTTGGACTTATCATGAGATGAACAGTGCCACTGCATGTGAATATTTACATAGAATTCTATTCTACGTGTAAGTTCTATTTACAGAGACTTTGACTGCATAAGATTTGATTAAGAACAGTGATTTAAAAAAAAAAACAGTGATCAGTCATAACACAAATAATGACTGTAGGGAAGTGAAGACTAGAATGGGAAACTGAATTTACCTTTCTTCAGTGAGAAAGATCATGATTTCCAATGAGGTTTTTTTTTTTTTCTTTTCAATTATGCAGAATTAAGGAGATGTTCCTTGATTCTCTTCCCCAAAGGACCAATGGTTGCAGTTTTGCTTTTCCTCCTTGAATTCCTTTTTTCTTTTGGAGCCAGCTCCATAGTCTTGCCTTATGATATACCATATATCTGTTGCCTAGCTTGATTCAATCTTTCCAGTTTCTGATCATTCTTTTCTCTAGAGAATTTGTTCCAGAAACTGCTGGACTTTCTGACATCTCTCATTTCTTTTAAAATTATTTTTGTCTCTCCATTTGAAATGACACACTTCACCCTTCCACTTAGATAGATGTCCAGTCTCAAGTTTAGAGTGATCAAGTATCCCATATTCCAACCCTTAAAAGTTCTCATAGAATAGAATTGGATAAAAAGGGCGGGGGAAGGGTGGATAAGCTGATACAATTACAAGCCAGGAAACTTCTTAAGGACACTCTCATGACACGGTCTTTGTTCATGTAATAAATAAAACTAGTATTTATTTGAAGATAGTGGTGTGTTGGTAAATATTTAACAAGTGGTCCTCCAAGGCAGGGAAAGGGGTAGGATGAGAGTTCTGTAAACATATCGGTGCAGGGACTAGCTTGAGACACTTGCACGAGCCTGAGAGCGAGTGCCTTCTTTAACTTTTGTGCCTACACTTGGCCCTGATGTACATATATGCTTATATACGCTTCTTATGGATTAAACTGATACCAAGAATGCATAGCACACACTTTACAAGAATAATATACATTATTTTTATTGTAAATTTCAAATGGCCAATGAATTCTTAAATAATACTTTTGTTGATTTTTAAGTAAATATTTTGTTTTGAAGTAATTTCAGACTCACAAGAAATTGCAAAACTAGTGCAGTGAGTTCTTGTGTACCCTTCACTCAGCTTCCCTCAATGATCATTTGGCACTTTTGATGGTGAAACCCTGATACAGTCCAACACTGAAGAGAGCCCTTCTCAGAAGGTAAGCCTGCACCTGGGTGACTGACTTGGTAACCGTGATCCCGTGATCCCAGCCAACTGTGATCCCAGCTACAGACCTGAAAAGAGCTCTGTAGCCCCAGCCTTGGTACTGTCACCCGCAACCATATATGAAAAGACCGAGGAGAAATCATGTCCACGCATGAGTAACAACCATACAGAACTCAGTCCTGGCTGTGTACTGTGAGGTGGCCCCTGAAACCAGATCCAGCTCCTCTCAGCCCTTGGAGGTGAGCTCACCAAACTCTTTCAGACTGTAGATTTCTGAAAGGGCCATGTAACTGGGCTCTCAACGCTGCCAGCCACACTCCACCAGCAGCCCTGCCAGTACAGGGACCCAGGGGGAGACACTTCTGCTCCTCAGGATATCCTGAAACAGTCCTATTCTCAGCTCCAGCCTCAACAGTCATGGTCAGGATGCAGTCCAGTCTGCCCAGGGAACTGCTCATTCATGCCGTAAGAGCCAGGCTGCAGATCTCAATCTTGGCTGTAAAACCTGAAACAGCCTTGGAGTTCAACCCTCTCAGCCTGGTCCGGGGCCAGCTCTGCCAACCCAGGAGCCTAGCCCGTGATCAGGCAGAATCCCTTCCAGAGACTTGGCAGGCGCTACACCCATCCTACACTAATGCAAAACATTTTATCTTTTCAAAGTAAATATGTGTGCCCTCAACATAGGAGCACCTAAATATTTAAGGCAAATGTTAACAAACACAAATATTTAAGGCAAATGTTAACTTCAGTTAACACAACTGAAGAAATAGCACTATAATAATAATAGAGGACTTCAATACCTGACTTTCAAATTTGAATACATCATCCAGGGAGAAAATTAAGAAGGAAATGGCCTGAATAATGCTATAGACCAAATGGACTTAAGAGATGTATACAGAACATTCCATCCAAAAGCACCCAAATACACATTTTTTTAAAATGTGCACAAAATATTCCCTAAGACAGATTTTATGTAGGGTCACAAAACAAGCTTTAACAAATAAAAAGGAGATTGAAATCATAAGAGGCATCTGTGAGGCATAGCATCACTCTCAGCCCCCATAAAAGCAGAACCCCAGGCCATGTGCTCACAACCCCCCTTTCCCATAACCTTTCTGGCCCCAAGTGTGCTATGTGCTTTCTAGGAACTGTGAGTAATAAATTTTTTTTCCCTCGAAGTTTTCTGATGGTTATTGCCAAAGGACATTGTGCAATCATAACAAACACAAAGGCTGTTCCAGTCACAACATTGGTTATTTATAAGTTGAGACCAGCATGAAATATTTGTAGTTGAGACATATTTAAAATTTTCCTTTCCAAATATTTGTTTTAAACATATAGGCATATAACTAATTCATATATTGTCCCAAAGATACTGTTAAATTTCATTTATCTATAGATTCTTCTGAATTTTCAATATAAGCAATAATGCTGTGTATGAATAATGATAGTTTTATTGTTTTTTAATCTTTGTAATTTTATTTCTTTGTCTAGTCTTGTTGTACTGGCTAGAACATCCAATACAATACTGAGAAGAAGTAATGATAATAGACATTATTTCATATTCCAACTCCAGAGGGGAGCTTCCAACCTTTATTGAAGGAGATTTTCTTGTTTTTTTTGCATGTTTTTTAGATAGGCTTCTATCTGTATTTGTTAAAAGGTTTTCTTCTTTTTTTAATCACGAGTGAGTTTTGATTTTGTCAAATGTTTTTTCTGCATCTAATTTCATGATTATGTGCTTTTCTCATTTATTCTGTTAATTCTAATAGTCTATTTATTTCTTTTATTTTGTAATATGATTTTCTTATGTTTACTTTATTGAAAACCAATTTACATATAAAATGCATTCATTTTAAGTACATTTTGATGAGTTCTGACAAATTTATACTCCCATGTAACCAACACCATAATCAAGATATAGACTGTTTCTTTCATTTTTCTTTTTTCCTGTCACTTTCCTTCAAGCTGAGCCCTGAGCAGTCACTGATATGCTTTCTGTCACTATAGAGTAGACTTATCTTTTCTGGAGTTTCATGTGATAGAATTATATGATATGTACTCTTTTGTGTCTGGCATCTTTTGACCAGAATAGTGTTTTTGAAATTCATCCTTTTTGTTGCCTATATCGGCAGTTCATTCTCTTTTTATATACGGATGATAATTCCAAGTATAAATACAGCACAGTTTGTTTATTCATTTACCTGTTGATAAACATTTATAGTTTTGAGCTATTATGAACGAGATTAGAAAAGATTAGGGAAATCATGGTTTCCAAAGCAACAGAAATTCAGCCTTGCTATGTTTGCAGAACTGTCAATAATATAAAAATTGTTCTTATGTTGTATGCTTAAAATAAATATATTGTATGTTAACTATACTTCAATTTCATATATACATATAAAAGTGGTTCTTAATGTATTTTCCCTAGAATGACTACTGCTAGAATTTAAGTATTCTATGAGGGCAGGGATTAGTCTGTTCTGTTCACCATGTATCCTAAATAACACAATAGGTGCACATAATAGGTGTACTTATAACATAATAGGTGCACATTAAATATGGAGCGAATTAATGAAATTACTTTGAAAAATTTAGAATTTTTTCCTGTCTCAAATTAATATTTTGTCTCAAAGTTAAATCAGTGCACTTCATCTTATAATTTTAAAAGAAAATATATGAGTGTTTAGAATTAAATATATAATAAGAATCAGCCACTCACTCTTAACTTTTTTTTATGGGAGGACCAGAGACAAAAGTTTTTAATTTCAGTATTCCTAGGTTAAAACTTTCCATGATTGATTAACTTTCTAAATGTCATTGACGTATTGATATAAGTTTTATTTATTATTGTCAACGTAATCTCTCTAGGCCAGAGTACTTTTAAGTCCACATGTATTTACCTTCTTGGGCATTTTCTGTTTTCTTACTATTGTGTGTATTATCAGATAGGGTAAATATCAAAAATCTCAGTTTATAGCAAACATACTTACAATTCACAAAGGTATAAAGATAAAAATCAGGAACAGGAAAAGAAAGAAGAGATAGGGCCCTATTCCATTTATCTTCAAGCCATTGTCTGATTTCGTCATACTTCCTAGGTTCTGGGTGTGCAAAGTTAGAGTTTTAAACAGATGTTATTCATATGAGATATAATGATTTTCCTCAGGTGATACAAATTGTTTGGAAATACATTGTAACATATTTTCATTTTATTATGTGTGCATGAGTGTGTGGGTGTGTTGCAGCCTTGGGAAAATAGTTAAAGGGAAATTCTTTCTTTAGATTTGATTTGATTGAACAAGTGTTCATTGAATTTATAACTAATTTCTCATTTTGAGATAATTGTAGATTCATGTATGGTTGTAAAAAAAATTATAGAAATCCTGGGTAGCCTTACCAAGATTCCACCAATAGTAACATCTTGAAAAACCATAGTACAATGTAACAGTTAGGATATTGACATTGATATGGTCAAGATAGAAACATCTACATCACCACCAAGATTCCCTCATGTCACTCTTTTAAAGCCACAGCTTACTTCCCCCCTACTTCTACCCCTCCATATCCCTAGTAATCTCTAATCTGTTCTCCATTTCTATAGTCTTGTCATTTCATGAATGGAATGACACAGTATATAATCTTTTGGGACTGGCTTTTTCCAGTCAGCATTATTTTCTAGAGATTCAGTTGTTGCAGGTATCAGTAGTTCATTTCTTTTGATTGCCAACCAGAATTCTATGGTATGATTGTAAATAGTTTAACCATCAGCCCACTGAAGAATATCTAAATTACTTCAGGTTTTGGCCATTATAAATAAACCTGCTATAAACATTTGTACACAGATTTTTGTATGAATATAAGTCTTCATTTCTTTGGGATATATTCCCAGAAGTGCAATTGCATATGATAGTTGCATGTTTAGTTTTTAAAGAGACTGCCAAACCGTTTCTCAGAGGAGCTGTACTATTTTATATTTCCACCAGAAATGTATGAATGATACAATTTCTCTATATCCTCACAAGCACCAAAGTCACTATTTTTTATTTTAACCATTCTAATAGGTATGTAGTAGTATCTCATTGTGGTTTTAATTTATAATTCCCTAATAGTTAATGATATTGCATCTTTTCACATGCTTATTTGTAATCTTTGTGTCTTCTTTTTTTTTTTAAGATTTTATTTATTTATTTGACAGAGAGAGAGATCACAAGTAGGCAGAGAGCCAGGCAGAGAGAGAGGGAAGCAGGCTCCCTGCTGAGCAGAGAGCCTGATGCGGACCTTGATCCCAGGACCCTGGGATCATGACCTGAGCCAAAGGCAGAGGCTTAACCCACTGAGCCACCCAGGCGCCCATCTTTGTGTCTTCTTTGATGAAATGGCTCTTCATGTCTTTTGCCCATGTCTAATTGGATTGTTGCCTTTTCCCACTTTTTGGGGTTTGTGAGCTTGTTAATTTTAAATTTCATTTTTTTGATGCATATTAGAAATTAATTGACTTTTGTATATTATCCTTGTGTCCTGTGACCTTGAAATAATTACTTATTAGTTCCAGGAGTTTTGTTCTGTTTTATTTTGCAGGGGAAGGGTCCATGTGATTTTCTCTATGGCAAATATGTCACCTGCAAATAGAGAACTACAAATAGTTTGACAATTTATACTCCATCAGACAGTACTATGTTTTGCTTCAGTTATCAATAAAACTACAGTTTTATTTCTTCTTTCTCAATATATATACATTTTATTTCATTATTCTTGTCTTATTATGTTGAGCTAGGACTTTGAGTATGATGTAGAATAGGTGTGGTAAGGAGGGCCATCTTTGCCTTGTTAATGATCTCAGGAAGAGAGTCTAGTTTCCCATGAAGAAGTAAGACAGCTCTAGAATTTCGTGGTGTTCTTCATGAAGCTGAGGGATTCCATTCCATCCCCTTCCTAAAATCTTTTTTTTTTTTTTTAAATCATGAATGGTTGTCATATTTTACCATATATGTTTTTGCATCAATTGATTTAATCTATGATTTTTGCTTTTTTAGCCTCTTGATGAAGTGGAATAAATGAATTGATTCTTTAAATATTGAACTGGACTCACATATTTGGAATAAGTACTACTTTGTTGTGCTGTATAATTCTTTTTATGTACTTTAGGTTACACTAGCTATAATTTTGAAGAAGATTTTGTATCCTTGTTCATAAGAGACATTGGTAGGTAGTTTACTTTTTTTGTGACATTTTAACCAGTTTTGGTGTTAGGATAATACTGGCTCCATAGAATAAGTTCAGAAGTGTTACCTTTGCTTCTATCTTCTGTAAGAGATTATGAAGAATTTATATCACTTTTTCTTTAAATGTTTTGTAGAATTTACCAGTGAAATCGAAGAACCTGGTATTTCATTTTTGGGAAAGCAATTATTGATTCAATTTCTCTACTAGATATAGGCACATTCAGATTGTCTTTTTTTCCTTTGTAAATTTTGGTAGTTTGTGTCTTTCAAGGAAGTAATCCATCTCATCTGAGTTATCAAGTTTGTGGACATAGTGTTGTTCACAGTACTCCTTTACTTCCTTCTTAATGTGTTTTTTTTTTTTTTCTCTTAAGGTCTTTAATGAGATCAGTAGTGATGACCTCTGTTTCTTTTCTGATATTGCTAATTTGTGTCTTCTATCAAACAAGACATTAAAGTAAGACAAGAAAAGGAAATAAAAGACATACAAATTAGGAAAGAGGAAATAAAGTTGTTCCTATTTGCAGATGACATGATTGTCTACATAGAAAATCCCAAGCAATCTAAAAAAAAAAAAAAAATCTCCTAGAACTAATTAATAAGTTCAGCAAGGTCTTAGGATATAGATAAATATACAAAACCAACAGCATTTCCATATAGTAGTAGTGAAAACATAGTCACTGGAGTTGAAAATACATTACATTTGCACAAGACAAAAGCAAAGAAACATTTAGGTAAATCTAATAAAACCTGTACAGAACTTGCCTGCTGAACACGATATCAGACAGTGTTATATTTTGTTTCAATGGTGAAACATATATTTTAAAACTCAGGAAACAAACAAACAAACAAAAAAACAATTGTAAACTCACCTATATTTTTGCTACCTTTTCTTTCTTCCTTAATTTTCCAAGGTTCCTCATTATATTTTTTTTCTTTCTGTATATAAAACTCCCTTTACCATTCTTTTGTGTTGATGCTTATGACAAATTTTCCCGTTTTCCCTTATTGGAGAATATCTTGCTTTCTACTTCATTCCCATAGACTATCTTGCTAGTTATAGGATTCTGAGTTGACTTCTTTTCTTTCAGCACTTGAGTAATATTGTACCACTTCCTTTTGGTCTTCATGGTCTCTGATAAGAAATCTGCTGACATTTTAATTGTTTTTCCCTTATAGGTAAGGTATTTTCATCAGGCTGTCAAGATTTTTTTCTTCGTCTTTATTTTTCAGAAGTTTAATTATGATATGTTGTGGGAAATGATTTCTTTGAGTTTATCCTGCTCAGGATTTTCTCAGCTTTTTGAATCTGTACATTTGTATCTGTTGCCAGATTTTCAGAAGTTTTCAGCCATTATTTTTTTGAGTATTTTTTCAGTCCACTATCTTCCCCCACCCCCATTTCTGGATCTCCAATGACACAAATATTAGATCTTCTGTTATAGTCCCACAGGTGTCTGAAACTCTATTCATTTTGTTTTTCAGCTTATTTGTTCTCTATTGTTCTGATTGAGTAATTTTTATTGTTCAAACTTCTAATTCACTGATTCTTCTATATTCTCCAGAGCACATTTGTTATTGAGCCCTTCCCTTGTACTTTTTTTTTTTTAATATTTTATTTATTTATTTGTCAGAGAGAGTGAGCACAGGCAGACAGAGAGGCAGGCAGAGGCAGAGGGAGAAGCAGGCTCCCCGCTGAGCAAGGAGCCCAATGTGGGACTCGATCCCAGGACGCTGGGATCATGACCTGAGCTGAAGGCAGCCGCCTAACCAACTGAGCCACCCAGGCGTCCCTTCCATTGTACTTTTAATTTTGGTTATTTTATTTTTGAGTTCTAAAATTTCCATTTAATTCTTCTTTACATCTCCTCTTTCTTTTTTTCCTTCTCAGCTTTACTGAAGTATAATTGATTTATAACTATCTTCTTTTATTTTGTTGAGATTTTCTATATCCTTGTTGAAGCTTTTTATTTTTTCACTTGTTTCACATATGTTTGTAATTACTCACTCACTCAAGCATTTTATCATGGCTACTATAAAATGTTTGTCAGATCATTCTGATACCTGTGTCATTTTGGTGTGACACTTATTAATTGCCTATTTATTTATTTATTTATTGTCTTTTAAATTCAGTTTGAGATTTTCCTGGCTCTTGGTGTCATGATTCGTTCTTTACAGAAACCTGGACTATTGTGGTATGATGATTCGAGAGTCTGGATCTTAATAAGTCTCTTATTTCAGCTGGGAACTTCTGATACTACTGTGGCAAGGGAACATGGGGCGCTACTTTTTTTACTGCCAAATAGAAATAGAAGTATATCCTTACTGCCAATTAGGACTGGGAATTCCAGATTCCCGTGCGATCTTCACTGATGGCGCACTAGGGGTGGTTTTATTACTGTATGTCAAGATGAATGCCCTGATTCTCAACTTGCCCTCCTCTGACACAATAGCAGAGGATTTCTTGTTACTGTTGAGAGGCAGGCTGTGGAAGTTGTAGATCCCTTTTGTACTTCTCTGACATCATACTAGCAGGGATGTTGGGGAGCCTTGTAATAGCCTTGCAGAGGTAGAAGTCTAGGTTTCCCATTTGGTTTTTATTGGTGTGGATGGGGATGGAGCCACAGTTTATTCTGTCTCATTTAGCTAAAGTGGGCAGTTATGGTTTAAAAGATTTCTCTGTAGCTAGGTTGCCCTTTACCTGGTCCTTGGGCTAGAGAGAACAACCTTTTATTCGGGCTTTTGGGTCTGCATTTCTGAGTTGCCAGCTTCTGTAGCTTCATGTCTGGGACAATATGAGGCAAAAAGAGAACCCCAGGGAACCCACTACCATGTGGTTCCTAAGATTCTGAGGTCCCCAGCCGGTCTGCCTTCTTTTCTTCTCCTTTTGCAGTGTTCTTATGTTTGTTTTGTATGTATACCTAGGGTTTTCTATTTATACTCACTGAGAATAACAGGTAAAAGATGCCTACTCCACTGTGAAATGTGTAAACCTGGCGATTCACAGACCTGTACCCCTGGGGATAAAAATACATTATATGTTTATTAAAATAAATAAATAAATTTTTTTTAAAAAAAGAGTAAAACCTCTATACACCAAAAAAAAAAAAAAAAAAAAAAAAGGTGCCTACTCCATCTTCCTGGGAGCAGAAGTCTCCACTCAATTTTGACTCTATGAAAATTACTGGTGCTTGGGGATTGCAGAGATGAAATAAATTATGGTTTATGTGCACAAAGGCTTTGCTGTCTTATTGGGGTACTACCTTTTAAACATCCAAGTGTTATCCATGGCAAGTTATAGTCAATGCTATAACTGAAGTCTGGATGATGTAAGATCAAAGGTAATGTTTCATAAAATTGGAAAACCTTTAGCTAAGATAGAGGAATCCCAGGCATGGTTGTCCCTACACTGTTTGAGGTCCTAGAGAAATACTTTTTGTGGGACCTGTGTCTTTAAAAGCCATTTGATATAAAATGTATTATAAAATTCATTAGTCCAAGTATTATATAGGGTCTTATCAATAAACATTTAGACAAATGAATATGTAAGAGATACTTAGTATTTATTTATTGTCCAATCAGTGTACATAAATATACTTTGTAGTGCTTAAGTCCCTTATTCTTCTGTTGAGGTCCAGGAAGCATCTTCTTTATTATCAAATCCTCCATTTGTGACTCATTTCATACCTTCCCACTTTAAGAAAAAATGAACAATAACTTATTTCTGTTCATGGTAAATTTTTCCATTTGGAATTTTATTGTGCAAATACAGAACACATCTTCCAGTTCTGTCTTCTCTTGAACTATTTAGGCTATAATAACTGTATGTCTAGACTGTGGTCTATTTCAGTACTAATCATACTGCTACCTTCCATACATTACCAGAGAGGAGGATAGGCAAGGATCTTGCTGTAGAGTGAGAAGAGCAATCACATTTGCAATGTTGGTCTCAGCATGCCATCACTGTATTCACTTGTGGCTGGAAAGAACATTAATTGGTAAGGCCCATAGACTTTGCAGAGCAATGATTTCATAAGCCCTTAAAGGGTATAGGAGTGTAACCCAAAGGACTCACCAGAGGCTTGGGGCCTCTAGAGGGGATGAGGTGACTGCCTGTGGAGCCAGTGGCAGGAGATGCATGGTGTAAAGAATGCCTGCTACTGCCTTTAACACCCTTCAGTACTACAGACAGGAGGTAGCACTGTGGTTGGAACATAAACAAGTGATAGTCAAAACATAGTCCACACACATGGCTCAGTCCAAAGTGTTAACAGTAGACTGTCTATGAACCAGAACTCTGAACTCATCCTGTGTCTCCTGTGAATGAGAGTTATCTAAATCATCATGCCAGGACCATTTCGATGCCTATTCTTGCATGACCCCACTCAATAAGAACCATGCTGGAGAATAAAAGCAATCTGCTTATCAGACCACCTCCTGGAATTGGGGCCCAGTCATGTGGGTCTGGGGCAAGCCCACATGCTCATGTGTTAGAACTTCTCAGGACATTTGCTTGATGCTCTGTGTAGGGTAGAAGGATATACAGAGGCTTGGAGACAAAACAGGGTAATGAGGCTCATGTGCTCATGTGCTTCCCACTGAGGATCAAGACACTCTTGTCAAATAGCATTGTTGGTCAGTCCCAGGCACTAGAGGAGATTCAGAACATTCTGAGGAGAGGGGATCCCCTGAGGTGCTTACCTGTGTCTAAGGGCAGAACTGATGCCAAGTTTCAGTCCTAATTCACTCCTGAGAAGCTGCATGTTTTTGGACAAGTTAATGAAAATTATTAGATCTCTTTCTCATCATCAGTAAGGTGAAGTAATTGACTCAATGAACAGTCATGAAGTCCAAAGTCTCTCTAATCCTATATACTTATGGTAAAGTAGATATAATAAGGTATAGGTAAAAATAGTGTAGGCATGAAGACATTTTCAGAAAGAAAAATAATAAATTAATTTTAAAAGTCCCAACATTCCTCGTACTTAGAAATCAAATTGAATCTTACTTCCAAATAGTCGGTTCTGGTTTTCTGTCCCTCACCCCTGGGCTGAATGAAGGTGAGGACAAGGTCATGGAATGAACACTCCAGAAGCTGGGTTTGGGAGATTTCTTTCCCTGCATAGATGATGTTGAATACAGGGAGAATTTGCTGTTGGCAGATTACACATCTACCTTTGTGCTTAATTTAAGCACAGCGTCAAAGAGAAGGACCCCCAATTTACTCGGAATTTGCCTAAAGTAGGTAATACAGCCTTAAGACTTAAATTACAAAGCCCTTAGTAAGAGATTAAATTTAAGGATTGTTTTACATTGGCAATACAATCCCTACTGTGAGATATGTAATTTGGACCACTTAGCCTGTTGTCTTGAGTTCATCTGATCTTATTTGGACTCAAACTTTCTAAACAACTTTCTGATGAGGATTTGACTTATAGATTTGCCCTAGGGCAGATCATGGCACTATATATTTCTCATTGCAATTTAACAAATTTGCTTCTATGTTTCAGTCTTGGAAAGCTTGGTTAATGGGTGGCAGCCCCTGAGAGCTAATATTACACTAGGAATGTTGACCAATTCAGTTTACAAGGCTTCAAGTTTCAGTCTCCATGACTGAGTCAGTAAATTCATCAAGGTCGTAAATACCAATGGCACAGCATCTCAGCATTAGATTTGCCTAGCAAACAGATACTCTTTTTCCATTGCCAGAGGGTCCAGCCATTTAATTCAGGTACTAATTTCTATACTGGCAGGATAGATTTTGATGCTATTAACTTAGCCCCCAAATATGCAATTCTCCAATGGGATGTTTCCAAGAAGTATGTAAAATTATAGATAGGTACTTCAAATATTTCTAACCCCTACAGTTTTGTGGTTATAGCATACAAGCACTAACATTAGAGAGGAGGACCTGAAAATATGATTTTTCTTTTCCTGGGGAGAAAGCATGGCTTATGAACTCTGGTCTGATCCAAGATTCACAGACCAGAGTTCATAAGCCATGCTTTGCCACTAACTAATGATATTATCTTGGGAAAATTACTTACCCTATAGGTCTCATTTTCCTTACTGATAAAGAGGTGGGAGTAGATGGTCTCACAAAATTTTTAGACCTGTTAGTTTCTATAAATCTCTATTAAACCCATAACCATGAAGTAGAGAAAAGGAAATATGCTTGTTTGTGTTCCTAGGGGATTATTACTGGTGTTCACACAGTTCTGGGTTCAAAGGAGCAGTTGTATGCTCTTTTTAAGAGTTATTTTTCTATACTCCTCTACTCTATGGAAACTTACCCTTAGTTATTTAGTTACATGATGAGTTTCAGATAATCTCTGAGTCCTTTTATTTTGAATGCAAAGTTTTGAGTGTATGTGCATATTTTTTGGAGAGGGATAGCAGTTTTTATCAGGCTTCAAAAGGTTTTAAACCCCTCTACACACTAAGTCTATCAAAAGTATGATAGGGACTAGTTTCCTGGATTGAATCCCATCAACTTGACATTCCCATTAATTTCTAAATCTTTAGGCATAAGTGGTTCCAATTAGGAGGGAACAATTATATGCCTAAGTGCATCATCTTCTCATGTAGGCATGGAAGAAAACAATTGTCAAGATAATTATAATTATATTATCATTAATAACTACTAGTTATTATTAAGCTAAATTTTCATTTCAAAAAAAGTCTATATAGAGAAAGCAGACAAGTAGAAACAGTTATTTCATGTAAGTTCATATTTGTTTTTGAATGGTGAGAAGGAAATAACTTAAAGATTTGGAAAAATACTACATTTCACAAAATGATTTCTAAGCATAAGAATTCAAATCAGCTGAGATTTAAAGAACAAAGAAACATAAATCTAAAGAAAAGAAATGATTAAAAAATAATTAACAGGGCGCCTGGGTGACTCCATCATTAAGCATCTGTCTTCAGCTCAGGTCATGATCCCAGGGTTCTGGGACTGAGCCCTGTGTCAGGCTCCCTGCTCAGTGGGAAGCCTTCTTGGTTCCTGCTCTCGCTGCTGTCTCTCTTTCTCTCTCTGTCAAAGAAATAAATAAAATCTTTTAAAAAAATTAACAAACCACTCTATTTCCTATATGATATTTAAGATATTATGCTTCATATGATAAAAATCGTTGTTTGGGATAAACTTTAGTGGAACAGAGGACAGAATTTAAAGCATCAAAATTTATTTCAAGAGGTATGATGAACTGTATCTACAGTTAAGAAATGAAAATTGATTAGAAAAATAATTCTATATCAATATAATATCAAAATTTGTCAAACCTGTGTATTTCAGAAAAACACGGTTCTTCAAAAATGAATTAATGGAGCATGAAAAGTAGAGAAATTACTTCTTTCTAGTCCAGTATCATTTTGGGGGCCAGTACCATTTCTGAGTTTAGATTTTGAACTTGCTCTTCATCTCATGTTCATATAAGGACAGAGAGTTCCTCTACAATAATTTTAGCCAAACCAACATATCCCTAATACCACTAATTTCACCAATGAGAAACTGTTTCTAACATCTATGATACTAATTGCCAAAACTTATATTGTTGATTGGAGATTTAAAAAATAAATAAAATATTTGCAGCAGCTACTTCTGGTGTGTGGCCATTTCATCTTCAGTGTTGACTACCTCTGGAGAACATATTCCCAATTAATTGGGCAACTGAACACCACTATAGTGTAGATTAAATTTAACTGATAAACATTATAAATCACCCTTTATAAGCAGAAAGTTTTTTAAGGCAAATTGCCGATAATATAAACTTCTACCTCTAAATATTTCTGTGTGCTCCTCTAAAAAATAACATTGTCATCTTATATAACCAGAAATAATACCATCACATTTAGTAAAATTAACAGTCAGTTCTTAATAACATCACTTATTCGTTCCCTACTTATATTTTCCCAATCATCCTTACCCAAATTCCCTTGAAACTGATTTATCAAAATCAGATTCAATCTAAGGTCACCTTTTGCACCTGTTTTTTTTTTTAATGATTTTTAAAAAATTTTTAAAATAAACATATAATGTATTATTAGCCCCAGGGGTACAGGTCTGTGAATCATCAGGTTTACACACTTCACAGCACTCACCATAGCACATATCCTCCCCAATGTCCATAACCCCACCACTCTCTCCTGACACCCCCCCACCCAGCAACCCTCAGTTTGTTTTGTGACATTAAGAGTCACTTATGGTTTGTCTCCCTCCTGATCCCATCTTGTTTCATTTATTCTTTTCCTACCCCTCAAGCCCCCCACGTTGCATCTCTACTTCCTCGTATCAGGGAGATCATATGATAGTTGTCTTTCTCTGATTGACTTATTTCGCTAAGCATAATACCCTCTAGTTCCATCCATGTCATCGCAAATGGCAAGATTTCATTTCTTTTGATGGCTGCATAGTATTCCATTGTATATATATACCACATCTTCTTTATCCATTCATCTGTTGATGGACATCTAGGTTCTTTACATAGTTTGACTATTGTGGACATTGCTGCTGTAAACATTTGGGTTGCACCTGGTTTTTATGTGTCTTCTGTGTCTTAAGTCTTAATATTTAATACTATTTCTTGTGCTGCTGCTACTCTGTTGAAAGTTCATGCCATTTATCTTATAGAATACCTTAATTTTTGCTTTATTTGTGGCGTCATTTAGCTCATTTCTATTTACACTGTTAGAAGTCAAATCTAAAGACCTGTTTAGGTATAAATAAAGCTTTTGAAAAAATTTTATTTTAGGTAATTTGTATTTTTTTTTCATTTTTGAGTATCTCATGGATTCATGACTTTTAAAATAGACTCATTGTATTTTACTCTCCCCAATATGATGCCCAAATTGTTATAGCTTTGGCCAGTGAGAACTTGTTTCAGAGACATAATATTTTGAAATTAACATTTGAAAAGTTCTTTGCTTTCTAGAAGAAAAAGTTATTTCAGACTCATCTTGCCCCATTTCTTTTTCAGAAGGGTATCAGTCATTTCTCCAAGATGTTCTGGTTCCTTTTAGTGGAAAATAGTGTTAGAGACTCAAATCAAGGTGTTATGGGTGCATGAGTTCCAGAGGTGGCCCTGCTTCTAGGCTGTTTCAGTGGTTACAGCTTGGCTTAGTTAGTTCAGGCTGCTATAACAAAAAATACCATAGATTGAGTTCCTTAAACAATATACATTTGTTTCTCACAGTTCCAGAGGCTGGGAAGCCTGAGGTCGAAACACTGGCAGTAGGGGTGTCTGTAAGACCCTTGTAGACAGCCACCTTCTTGCTGTGTCCTCACAGAGAGAGCATGATCATTTTTTCTTGTGTCTCTTTTAAGCATGCTAATCCCATTCATGAGGGCTCCATCCTCATGACTTAACACCTCAAAAGCCTCATCTCTAAATTTCATCACATTGGAGATATAGGCTTTAGCATTTGAATTTTGTGGGAAGGGATGAGGGGGTTACCCAAAATTCACTCCATAGCAAAGCTAATAAGGATATGCAATATTTTCTAAAAAGCTTGGGTTTGTATGGACTTTTCTAAGTAAGTACTCTATCTCAGTATTTCAACAACTACTTCTTTTTTTAAGATTTTATTTATTTATTTGACAGATCACAAGTAGTCAGAGAGGTAGGCAGAGAGAGGGATGGGGAAACAGGCTCCCTGCTGAGCAGAGAGCCCAATGCAGGGCTCGATCCCAGGACCCTGAGATCATGACTTGAACCAAAGACAAAGGTCTTAACCCACTGAGCCACCCAGGTGCCCCCAACAACTTCTTTATACCTATCATTTAACTTCTTTTTCTCTTATGCCAAAAGTTTTCATATGATAACATTAATATGGTTACTTTTATTATATAATGAATAATTATTAATGTGATTATCCTTTTATTCAAGAAGACAAATTTTTAAAACAACAATATCGATATTTTTGGTATTTCATTTAAGTGTTACTTAAAATACTCAGTGTAGTTCAAACATCCATTTTCATTATTAGAATGCATCATTCCACTATGAGTGAAGTACTACATTCTATAGCTACTTGAAATAACTGGCTACTGATTGAGGTTGTGTAAATGCTTATGTAATGTTTAGGTTGATTCATTTCACTTTGGATTTGAGGGTGTGACATGATACTTCTAAGTTGATAGAAGAAAATAGCTTTTAATTGCTCAACCTTATCTTGATAAAGATATTTACTGTAGGAAGATTATGGTTGGGGGTTTGGTGTTACTGGTCTACCTTGAGAAAGTTAAAATGTATTCTCCAAAGCTCTTTATGAAAGTTTTGTTTCATGGTAATCTGGCTCACCAAAAAATACCTATTGCTTAGTTTCAAGTGAAGATTTCATAAATACAAACTTTATGAAGCAAACCAATTCTGCCTTTTACTATCCAATCTTAATCATTAAATATTACATATTTTATGAGTCAATTCAATTTTTAAAAATTAACCTCTTTTTAAATTTTTTAAATTAAGTAATCTCTGTGCCCAGCATAGGGCTCAAACTCGCTACCTCAAGATCAAGAGTCCCCTGCTCTACCAACTGAGCCAGCCAGGAGCCACAGAATTAACCTTATTTTGAAGGTTTGAACATGCAGTTTTAGGAAATAATACAGAGAGATCCTATGTGAATAACAGAGATCCCCTCCCTATAACTTTTACTTACTTTCCCTGAATGGTAACATATTATAAAACTATAGCACAAATCACTACCCCGATGTTGATATTGAAATGGTTGAGATACAGAATGTTTCCACCAACACAAAAATCCTGCCCTCTGCTATTTTATAGTAACATCCACTTCCCTCATAGGCAACCACCTTCTTAACCCATGGTGACCACTTATCTGTTCTTCATTCCTACAATTGTGTCATTTCATGAATGTTATATAAATGGAATCACAGAGTATGTAGCCTTGTGGAGTTGGCTTTTTCACTCAGCCTACTTCTCTGGAGATTCATCCAGGTTGTGTTCATCAACCGTTTGATTCTTTGTTGCCGACAAGTGTTCCTTTATATCCAATACCACAGTTTGCTTACCCATTTACTTGTTGGGACACATCTGGGTTGTTTCCAGTTTGGAGCCATTACAAATAGAGCTGCTATAAATAATCATGTGCAAGCTTCTTATGAATATAAGTTTTCATTTCTCTAGGATAAATACGTAGGAGTGCAAAGACAGGATCTTAAGGTAGTTATAGTTTTAGCTTTTAAAAAGCTCCCAAACTGTTTTCCAGAGTGACCATACCATTTACATTCCTGCCAGCAATATGAATGGTCCAGTTTCTATGTATCCTTACCAGCATTTGGTCTTCTCATTATTTTTAATGTTAGCAATTCTGACAGATATGTAGGGGTTCTGATTGTGGTTTTATTTTTATTTTATTTTTTAAATTAAAAAAAAAGATTTTATTTAATTATTTGACAGAGAGAGAAAGAGCACAAGTAGGGAGAGCAGCATGGCAGAGGGAGAGGGAGAAGCAGACTCCCCACTGAGCAGGGAGCCTGACATGGGGCTCAATACCAGGACCCTGGGATCATGACCTGAGCTGTAGGTAGCTGCTTAACCAACTGAGTCACCCAAGGGCCCCTATTTTGTTTTATTTGTAAAAAATTAATTGATTAATTAATTAATTAAAGAGAGAGAGAGATTGAGTACCAGCAGAGGGAGGGACAGAGGGAGAGGGAGAGAATCTCAATCAGACTCCTCACTGAGGGCTCCACCTCACAGCCCTGAGATCATGACCTGAGCTGAAGTCAAGAGCCAGGTGCTTAACCTACTGAGCCATGAGGTGCCCCTGTGGTTTTAATTAGGTTTTCCCTAATGACTAAAGATGTTAAATATCATGCTCGATTTGGTAGCACATATAAAGATGTTAAATATCTTTTCATGTGCTTATTTGCCATATATATATACTCTTCAGTGAAATGTCTCTTCATGTCTTTTGTCTATTGTTTAATTGGATTGTTTTTTCACCATTGAATTTTGAGAGTTTTTATCTTATTCCAGATACCAGTCTTTTGTCAGATATACACTTGCAAATGTTCTTTCTCACTCTGCCATGTCTTTTCATCCTTTTAATCGTTTCATTAGGAGAGCAAGAGTCATTTTGATGAAATCCAATTGATCCATTTTTTTTCTTTTATGGATAATACTTTTGGTGTCTAAGAATTCTTTACCTAGCTCTGGATCTTGAAGATTTACCCCTACTTTTTAAAATAAAAATTTTTGATTGTATGTTGACATTTTAGTCCTTGACAAATTTGAGTTAATTTTTGTGTATAGTGTGAGATCTGAGTTCAACTTCTTTTTCTGTCCGTGAATGTCCAATTGCTCCAGCATCATTTGTTAAAAAGGCTATGTTTCTCCTATTGAATTGCTTTTGCACTTTTGTCAAAACTCAGCTGGGCATTCTGATGTGAATCTATTTCTGAGTTTCTATTATGTTGCATTATCTGCTTTCTGAGATATTCATGTATATTTTTAGAATTTCACTTTGATTCTTCTATAGTATTTTTGAATGTATCTCTTTATATAGTTTTTTTAAAAAAGATTTTATTTATTTATTTGGCAGAGAGAGAGATCACAAGTAGGCAGAGAAGCAGGCAGAGAGGGGAAAGCAAGCTCCCTGCTGAGGAGAGAGCCCAATGCGGGGCTCAATCCCAGGACCCTGGGATCATGACCTGAGCCAAAGGCAGAGGCTTAACCCACTGAACCACCCAGGCGCCCCTTTATATAGCTTTTTTTTTTATGGTCTCTGTAGGTATTATGTTGTATCTATATATACCTCTATAGATCCCTCTATATATATCTTATCACAGTCTACTTGTGTCATCATTTTAACTAGTTAAAACAAATTACAAACACCTTATAACCATTAATGTCCCTTTATCCTCCCCTACTTATAATTGTTAAGATATTTCCTCTATATACATTTAGCCTCATATCAGACAGTGTTATAATTTTTGTTTCAGTTATCAAACAACATAGAAATCTCAAGAGCAGAAGTAAAGTCTATTGTATTCATCCTGCTTTTTACTTACTGTGTTTATTCTTCCTTCCTGATGTTCCAAGTTTCTTTCTTTTAATGTTTTCTTTCAGTTTAGAGAGTTTTCTTTAGTATTCTTTCAGGGTAGTTCTGCTTACAAAAATCTTTAGTTCTCCTTCATTTGAGAAATCTTGGTTTCCCCTTCATTCCTGATGGATATTTTTGCTAATATAGGATTAGGGTTGACAGTACTTTTCTTTCAACATGTGAAAAATATTGTGCCTCTTCATTCTTCATGGTTTCTGATAAGAAATCTGCTACTGTTTGAATGGTTTGCCCACTATAGGTGAGATTTCATTTCTCTCTCACTGCTTTCAAGGTCTTCTCCTTTGTGTTCAGTTTCATAAGTTTGACTATGCTGTGTTTTGGCATGGGTTTCTTTGAGTTAATTCTATTTGGATATGCTCAGATTTTTGAATCAGCAGGTTTATGTCTCCAGCCAAATTTGAGTTAAAGCCGTTGTTTCTCCAAGAAACTTTTCAGCCTGCCCTCTTTCTCCTCTCCTTTCTGAAACTCTGATGATACAAAGATTAGTTCTTTTGTTATAATCCCACAAGTCCCTGAAACTCTGTTCATTTCTTTTCAACCAATTTTGTATTAGTCAGACTGGGTAATTTCTATTGTTCTAATTTCCAGTTCATGGATTTTTTTTTCTTTGTCTCCTACATTCTACTGTTGAACTCTTCCTTTGGCTTCTTATTGCAGTTTTTAAATAATTTTCAGTTTTAAAATTTCCACTTGATTTTTCTTAATAATCCTCTGTTTCTGTGCTGGTGTTTTCCATTTTTTTCCATTTGCTTTAAGCATGTCCATAAGTGCTCATTTAAGTCTTTTTTTTTTTTTTTTAAATCACGGCTACTTTAAAATCTTTGACAGATAATTCTAATATCTCTCTCATCTGTGTTAGCATCATTGTAGTGAAGAATTAACCCTACCCCACAAGAGGGTTGGACATTCTTTTGGCTACTAGAAAGTGAACTTTAAGTCCTTAGAATTCTGTGTCTGATAGGTGTGTCTTTGCCTGAGGGCTTTGACCACTGGAGAGTCTAACACTGTGATTTGTGATAGGGACTTTGGGCCACGTGATATCAGTTCCGTCACTGAAAAAGCTAGAGGCTAATAGCCATATAGGCAGTACGCGATTGAGCACCATAAAAAATCTATACAAGCAAAGGCTCAGATAAGTTTCCCTGATTGATGATATTCTGTGCATGTTGTCACACACCAATGTCTGGAGAGTAACATTATCCTGACTCTGGGGAGAAGACATTGGAAGTTCTGCATTTGGTACTTTTCCTGGACTCTGCTTTATGTGCTTGGTTGATTATAATCTATATTCTTTCCCTATTAAAAAAATCATAACCATGATTATCACAACTCTCAATGAGCTCTGTGAATACTTTTAGTGAACTATGAAATCTGAGGGTAGTTTTAGTAACCTCCTACACTTGCAGTCTGTGTCAGAAGCAAGGATAGTTTTTCAGATGGCCAACAGACACATGAAAAGATGCTCAACATCCCTCATCTTCAGGGAAATACAAATCAGAACCATGAGGTTTTCTTACACCTGTCAGAATGGCTAAAATTAACAACATAAGAAACAGGTGTTGGTGAGGATGCGGAGAAAGGGAAATCCTCTTGCAGGGTTGGTGAGAATGCAAAGTGGTGCAGCCACTCTGGAGAATAGTTTGGAGGTTCCTCAAAAAGTTAAAAACAGAACTACCCTATGATTCAGCTATTGCACTACTAAGTGTTTACCAGAAGGGTACAAAATACAGATTTGAAGGAATACAAGCATCTCAAATTTATAGCAGCATTATCAACAATAGCCAAACTATGGAGAGAGCCCAAATATCCATTGACTGATGAATGGATAATGGAATATTACTCAGCCATCAAAAATAATGAGATCTTGCCATTTGCAACAATGTGGATGGACCTAGAGTATATTATGCTAAGTGCAATAAGTCTGTCAAAGACAAATGCCATATGATCTTACTCATATGTAGAATTTAAGAAAGAAAACAGAACATATGGGAAGGGGGAAAAGAAAAAAAAGGAGAGAGGGAAACAAGCCATAAGTGACTCTTAATGATAGAGAACAAACTGAGGGTTGATGGCGGGAGGTGGGTGGGGGATGAGCTAGATGGGTGATAGGCATTAAAGAGGGCACTTGTTGTATGTAGGTGATGAATCACTGAATTCTACTCCAGAAACCAATATCACACAGTATTTAATTAACAAAATTGAAATTTAAAAAATAAAATAAGGATAGTCTAGGTCAGACTCTGTTCCCTCTACCTTTGCAGTTGGTAAAACTCTCACAGCATCTTGAAATGTTCCCTATTCTTTGTATGATGAACCTTTTTTTTTTTTTTTTAAAGATTTTATTTAATTTGACAGACAGAGATCACAGGTAGGCAGAGAGGCAGGAAGAGGGAGAGGAAGGGAAGCAGACTCGCTGCTGAGCAGAGAGCCCGATGTGGGACTCAATCCAAGGACGCTGGGATCATGACCCGAGCCGAAGGCAGAGGCTTTAACCCATTGAGCCACCCAGGTGCCCCTGAACCTTTTTTTATTGCAACCTGGACATTTTGGGTTTTACATTATGAAATGTTAGATCTTATTTAAACCTTCTTTTTAGATGGCTTCCTCTAACCCAGCTGGGTACACCTCTACTCAGTCCTGCTTTTCTCGTTACTGTCAGGTAGAGGTAGAAGTCCGGGTTCCCGCTGTATGTCCATTGACACTCGAGATGAGGGAAAGCTCTCATAACTGCTACAGGTGCTAGAAATTTGAGCTCCCCATGACTTCCAATGACACCACTGTGGTGGGAGGGTAGCTTTGTTATTCCTTGACAATGGTAAAAGTACTGATTCTCCTCTCCTCTAGGCCTCTACTACCAGTGTCTAGGGGAGGAGTAGAGGCCTGTCCTGTGATCTCCATTGGTACAACAGTGCATGGGGTCCTGATTATGACCTGACTGCCTACTCCACCTCTCTGATACCTCTCCAGCAGGGAAGTTAGAGCATCTCTTTATAGACTTGCAAGGATGGAGGTCAAGGCTTTCTACTCAGTTTTTGGTGTTGTGGTTGGGAGCAGAGCCACAGTTTTTTTCTGTGGTGTTTGGCAGGAGTAGAACAATTATTGCCTGAAGGTTTCTGTTTTGCTAGGTTGCTGCTTTCTTAGTCCTTTGGCTAGAAAGAGCAAGCTTTTAGGGGGTTTCTATCTGCCTATGCATCTGTCTGCCTTTGACATTTCTGGATTTCTGGCTTCTCTAGTTCCACGTCCTTGATAGGTAAAGTCAGAGAAAACCAGGTAACTCATCGTCATGTTGTTGCTCAGGTCCCAGGGTCCGTATGGTCTGCCTTCTCTGTCCACTTTTCAGCACTCCTGTTTGTTTTACATATGATATTCAGGATTTGTAGTAAATGAGGAATAGGGAGAAAAGTATGTCTACTCTTTCTTCTGGAAGCAGAAGCTCTACTCAATGCAATTTTCAACCCTGCTATTTTGTCTGCTTATGAAATTTCTAACTCATCTTGCCCCCTTTTCTGAGTTATACCTCTTTCCCTCCCCCCATCATGTACAAAATTCTTACTAGCTTAATGTATCATGGTAGCGTTCTCCAGTTTATATTAGTTTGACCTGGCTTAAGTTGAGGTTTTTACTATTTTTCCAGAGGCATCTAGGATAAAATTATTATCTTGGAATTGCATGTGCTTTGCAATGAGCTCTTAAGGATTTGCTGAAAGCCATCTTTTGGTTCATTAATCAAAATGGAAACCTCACTTTAAATATGTATTACTAACATCCAAATTTCAATTCTAGGCAATATAGCAAGAAAACTGAAATCTCGTGTTCCTTTAGTTAAATACAAAAACACATTAATCCAATGTTATAAAAATAAAAATGTGTAAAAGGTGCTTAAGAATGTTGAGAAATATGATCTAAATTAAGATAATATTCAAGGGCTGCCTGGATGGCTCAGTCAGTTAAGTTTCTGCCTTCAGCTCAGTCAGTTAAGTTTCTGCCTTCAGCTCAGGTTATATCCCAGGGTCCTGGGACGAAGCCCCTTATTGGGTTCCCTATTCAGTGGAGAGTCTGCTTTCCCTCTGCATCCCCACCCTCACCACTCCTGCTCTCTCTCAAATAAATAAATAAAATCTTTTTTAAAAATGATAATATTCAGCAGCACCTGGGTGGCTCAGACTGTTAGGCATCTGCCTTCAGCTCAGGTCATTATCCCCGGGGTCCTGGGATTAAGCCTCACATTGGGCTCCTTATTCAGTAGGGAGCCCGCTTCTCTCTCTGCCTGCTGCTCCCCCTGCTTGTGCTTGCTCTCTCTCTCTGTCAAGTAAATAAATAAAATATTTTAAAAAGATAATATTCAATTAGACTCAAACTATTATTTTAAAAAATGTCAGATATTTTGCATTAAACTTTGTCCAGAAAATTGTTGTAGAAACTGTTATATAAATGCACATTTTTAGATTATTATCTGGCTTTCACAAAAGCCAATTCATAAAAGATTCTAGTTTTTAATAAGTTTTAACACACTCTGATTGTAGTACTAATTTTAGTTGTAATCTCATACTTATATCACATTTAAATAAACTTTATGATTTAATTTTAATGCAAAAGTTAAACCTTTTGTGAAATTTACATGTATCATGGCTTCTGATTCTCAGTGTTGATTCTGTACTAACTGTAATCATTATCACAGAGAAAAAAAAATTATTGTTCTTTAGAATTAATATTAAATGTATATCTCCTCTTATTATACACTATTTCAAAATCACATTTTAAATTTTAAAAGACATTTTATGTATAAATCCAAACTTAGAATATATTTTGTAGAAAAAAATATATGTTTATATTAAGCTTTACTGAAATAGGGGGATAGTTGGTTCTAATGCTACCTCTTTAGTTGATTTATAACAAAGACTTTTCTATTTGCCTATACTAAAGTGATGGGATTTCTGTTGGTTTGTTGGTTGGTTGGTCTTAAGACCAGAAAGCAAAAGATAAAAATGTATTTAAAAACACAGTTACAGGGGCACCTGGGTGGCTCAGTGGGTTAAAGCCTCTGCCTTCGGCTCAGGTCATGATCCCAGAGTCCTGGGATCAAGCCCCGCATCAGGCTTTCTGCTCAGCAGGGAGCCTGCTTCCTCCTCTATCTCTGCCTGCCTCTCTGCCTACTTGTGTCTGTCAAATAAATAAATAAAATCTTAAAAAAAAAGTTAAAAAAAAAATAAAAACAGAGTTACAGGGGCCCCTGGGTGGCTCAGTGGGTTAAAGCCTCTGCCTTTCGCTCAGGTCATGATTCCAGGGTCCTGGGATCGAGGCCTGCATTGGGATCTCTGCTCAGCCGCGAGACTGCCTCCCCCACTCTCCGCCTGCCTCTCTGCCTACTTGTGATTTCTGTCTGTCAAATAAAAATAAGTAAAATCTTTAAAACAAACAAACAAACACAGTTACATGTGATACACTTTCAGCATGCAAACATGCTCATATATTACCAAGTCTCTTGGGCCAAACATACACACAAATGGGTAAACAAGATTCAAACAACCATCCTTTATATTCCTACCATATAAGCTTTAACTTTTTAATCAACAATTTAAAATAATTCCTTCATAATTTACTTTTTTAATAAATTAGAACTTCATAATATTAGCCAATTGGTTTGGTATCTTTCCAAACATATAATCTATTTTGAGATCCCCAAATTATTTGCACGTTTTTAAAGCCTACAAATATATATGTTTATATGATTTATGTTACTTTACCATATATAAATAAGGATTATCTCATATGTTAAGTAGAATTTTTTATAGTTAGACATATTTTTCATTTTTTATTTAGTGCCTTTTTCTAGATTGGAGTTCTTTACTTCAAATAGAGTCACACATTTCTATCCCATGGACTAGCTAGCCATGCTCTGGATTTAAACCAAAGACTTATTAATTCTGTAACCTAACTAATGTGAGTTTGCTACAGATAGAGACTATACTAGGTAGAGTTGTCCCACAGAAGGAACTTTATTTGCAGCAAATAAGATCATGGGGAAAAATTTCCAGAGCCATGACTTCCTGAGTGGGGGTGAGTGGGTTTTTTTTTATTGGGGTTAAGATAAATATTCAGGAAGGGGAGTTTTATCACACATAAAGGAAGGTAGCATGCCTATATAGGAACCATGGCCATACATGCTTCATTATGTTAATGAAGATTGTGCTCTTCCTTGGGTGGAGATTTTTAAATCATCATGAGGAAGAGGAAATGGTCTGTCATTGCATGGTCCACATGCAACTGTGTGAGCCAGTGGTCCAGCTAAACTGGTCTAGGCCACTGGAGCTCTTCTTGTTTGTCTCCAAAAGAAGTTAACATTCCTGTGAAAACAAGAGGGATCAGTCCTCATTAACCTCATGAAACCCTAGGTTCCAATCCTGGAAAAACAATTCAAAATGTGCATTAGGTCAATCTTTACCATTGATTTTACTGTCTTTGATATGGTTAAGCTCTTTCATGGTCTGGTAGAGACTGTTAGTTTTTGCTTTCCCTTTGTTCCCTTAAAATCCTTAACTACTGAGGATGTTTGCATTTTTTGTAGTTCTGACACCTTCTAGGAAGTTCCACAAGAAGTGTGTTAGAAGCAGTAGAGCTGGTAGGGCATAGACCATGGAAAAGTGCGGGGATAGCTGGGGAACTAAAATGATTATCTTGTGTCTGAAAGGTATATTTCCGTTTTTTCCCCTGGGGACCTCTAACTCTTTCTGCTTACAATTCTAATCAGTTTTTAGCCATTCAAATGCACTCTCTGTAGTAGCTAAGCTGAATGCTACCATTTTTGAAAAGGGTATAGAGAAGATCACCTTTGCTTTTAAGATTATTTAATTTATCAATTTATGAATTAAATCTCTACTTTGTTATTATGCTTTTAAGTTCAACTTACAAATCTTTTATTGTATTTGTAAATCCAGCAGTATTTAAAAATTTCTTTATGGAGCTTTTAATTAGTACTTGGTCCTTTTTACAAATATATTCAATCTAACATGTATAAACAAATCACACCACATATTTGATCTCCTTCTCAAGTACCAAAACTGTCTGACAATAAACACAATTCTCCTAAATACGAATCACAACCAGGAATTTTCCTTTAGTACCACTATCATTAAGTAATGATGAGGCCAGAAATTTTCTTTCCCTGGTCTATATTTCTGTGATAAGTTGAAGTTTTCCTTTATTTATTTATTTAGTTATTTATTTGCCAGAACTAATAGCCAAGGTAAGCTTATTTGCAACACAGCAAATCATCTGAGAGGTTTCTCCTTCCTTAATGAGGCCATTTAAACAAGCCCAACACCCCTCTCCTTTCATTGGACAATTCTTTTTTGACGGATTTTAACTTGTGTGTAAAGTGTGTCTAAGATATAACTTCTTCACTTAGTAACTTCACTCCCCTGCAAATCCCGGTGATTGCTGCTCTTTAAAGATTTTATTTTATCTATTTTATTTTAAGTAAGCTCCATGCCCAATGTGGGGCTTGAAATCATGACCCTGAGATTAAGAGTCACATGCTCTACTGACTGAGCCAGCCAGGTGCCTACTCTTTAAATTGTTATTGATCTGTTACTGTGCCTGGAAATAGGTCACTTGGTTGGGGGTTAAAAGGAGATGTAACCAAACCAACATGAGATCGCTCCTTGGTGAGTCAAACTGAACCAGGTTGAGTTGTCAAGCAAACGAATCTTATTTGTAGCAAATAGGAGGATGACAGGGAATGGTTTCCAAAGCTGTGACTCCCAGACAGAGAGGGTAAATGGATTCCTTTTGTTTAGGGTTGGGATGAATACTTAGATAGGCAAGCTTTATCTTCTTCTGTACAAGTGGGCATTAAGTCATGTGTGCTTAAGGAAACATGTTTATGCATACATTGTATATAATGTAAATTAGGCTGAGTCTCCCCTTTGGGCAGAAATTTTAGTATTTTCTTAAAAAGATTTATTTCTTGGGGCACCTGGGTGCCTCAGTTGGTGTCTGCCTTTGGCTCCGGTCATGATCCCAGGGTCCTGGGATAAGCCTGGCATTGGGCTCTCTGCTCCGTGGGAATCCTGCTTCTCTCTCTCCCTCAGCCTGCTGCTCACTGTGCTTGTGCTTTCTCTCTCTCTGTGTCAAATAAATAAAGCCTTTAAAAAAGAAAAAAAAAAAAGATTTATTTATTTGAGAGAGAGAGAGTGCGTGTGTGTGAGCTGGGGGAGAGACAGAGAGAGAAGCAGACTCCCTGATGAGCTGGGGCCTACAGGGGACTAGATCCCAAGAACCTGAAATCAGGACCTGAGCTGAAACCAATAGCTGGAGCTCAAAGGACTGAGCCACTGAGCTGCCGAGGCACCCGGGAGATTTTAGTATTATAATGAGGGATAGTTGTCAGTCATTCCAGAGGTCACTCTATGGCCCACCTGTGTAGTTGCATTTAGGGGTTTAGCTTAAAAGGTCTGGGAGGTATGAGTCAGCAGGAGGTCTTGTCAAGGCATTGGCCGGCACCTGGGGGATGGTTTGGGTTTCATTTGTCTGAGTAAGAGGTAAGCCTGAAAGAAGAGCTTAAGGAAAAATGTAAGACAAATGTTAGTGAGTACAAGCAAGTGGGCAGTAGAAGTCAGGTCGATGTCAGGGGTCTCAATGGTGACAGAGACAGATCTCTGTCTATTAATTGCTTGGACTACTTTCACTTATCATTTTTATATTTTTCTGAATATTGATAAGCATCCTATCATCATTCATGGCAACAATATTTTTTCTCTATTTTAGTTCCCACAATATGTAAATATGTATGCTGAGATAAATATTAACTAGGAGAGGTAATAACTACCCCTGCCCCCCGCCAGCCGCTGAATTTAGGCCGTCTTGCTGCTCCTGCTGTTCTAATTTTTCACCGGTAGAGCATCATGATCTGTTTTGAATCGCCCCCAGGGTTCCTTCTGTCTACTTTTATGTAACATATGCATTTAGACAAATATGCATGCTGTTTTCTCATCTTCAGATTTTTCCTCCTAGAAAAGATGTTTATTTCCTGCTTTTATTTAACAATCCATGTAAATGCTACCTTGCCATTCGGACCACATTTTACAACTGATTTGAGTTAATTTGTTTGTTTATAATTATCTGGGCTTTGGGAGAGCCTCTTGTAGAAATAGGTGAGGTGTTATAGGGCTCCTTCTTACAACTACCCTACTCCCAGGAGGCAATGAAGTCATACCCAAACAGAATTTTGCCACATAGGCAACAATTTACTATCATCCAGGTACAACAGTCATAGAAACCACTGTAAACAGTTTCCTTTTAGGTGTTCCTAGGTGTTCTAACCACACCTTGAATGAATGTTTAATGTTTACTCAAAAAAAAAAAAAAAAAAGAGAGAGAGAGAGAGAAGTTTGGATTCTGCTAATTTTATAGACACTATCAGGTATTAGAACTCTGAGTCAGGCATGGATACAGTACCATTTGGAAGCAAGCCTCAAATGCCATTCTGAAGAGTATAAGACTTCTGAGCTTATTAGATTCTTACATCCTCTTTATGAGAAAAAAAACAAGCGGTGTCACTAGCCAATTCATATATTCTACTATTGAAATTTTACTAATGAAAAGCTTTGGCTAATGTCTATTCAGTTAATAAACACAATCTTTGGGGCACCTGGGTGGCTCAGTGGGTTAAAGCCTCTGCCTTCAGCTCCGGTCATGATCCCAAGTCCTGGGATCGAGCCCCACATCAGGGTCTCTGCTCATTAGGGAGCCTGCTTCCTCCTCTCTCTCTCTCTGCCTGCTTCTCCGCCTACTTGTGATCTCTGTCTGTCAAATAAATAAATAAAATCTTTAAAAAAAAAAGCACAACACAATCTTTGTTACTGGTCAGAAACCAAGAGAGCTGAGCCCTGGAGGCTTTTGTTTAAATTCTACATAATACTCCCTGGAGTGTGTTTTCCCAATTAGGACAATAACTACTCCCAGAGTACATAGATTAAAACCACAGCTCTCTCTCTTTCTCACGCTCTCTCTCTCTCTCTCTTTCTCTTTCTCCCAAATAAACACACATGCACACGCAGAGCATTATATCTATGCTGAAGTATTTTATTTTTATTTTTTTCCTCTAAGTTCTTACTTAAATTCCAGTTAGTTAACACACAGTGTAGTATTAGTTTCAGGTGTAAAATTTAGTGAAACATCCCTTCCATACAACACCCAGTGCTCATCACAGCAAGTCCCCTCCTTAATCCCCATCACCTCTTTAATCCATCCCCCTGCCCACCTCCCCTCTGGTAATCATCAGTTTGTTCTCTATAGTTAAGAGTCTCTTTCTTGGTTTTCCTCTCTCTTTTGTCTCCCTATGTTCGTTTGATTGTTTCTTAAATTCCACATATGAGTGAAATCATATGGTATTTGCTTTTCTCTCAAATTTGTTCCCTAAATAACAAACAGCAGGAGTGATTTTCCTCAAACACAGTAATTATCATACAGAGATCTAATGATCTAATGATCATAGAGATCAAAACTCTAGTTGCATATATAAACATATAAAGTAAATATGTAAATTATGTATAATTTCAGAATAAGAATATTAAATGAAAAAAGGAAATCATTTAAGAATATTTGCAATTTGATTTCATTATAAGATCAAAAGAGGCAAAACCAAATATGCACATGTATAAATTTTTAAATAAACTTTTTGTTAAGAAAAGATTTACATAAAGAAAAGCACTCAGATTAAAACCACACAACCTGAAGAATTTTCACAAAGTGAACACAGCCACCACAGGTTAAAAAATGAAATATTACTAGCATCTCAGAAGTCCTCCCTTTATCCCATGCCAATCATTCTTCTCTCCTCCTAGATGTAACCAACTATATGATTTCAAATATAATAGATTTCCCTATTTTGAACATTATATAAGTAGAATCATATAGTATGTATACTTTTACATCTGATTTCTTTTCAATGATGTTACATTTGTAGCTTTACACACTACCAGAATCACAGCCAGTGAAGTTTATCTGAGGTGTGATTACTGCCAACTGAAAACTTTTCCCAGCATGCCCGACTGACTCAGTTGGGGGAGCATGTGACTCTTGATCTCCAGGTTGTGAGTTTGAGCCCTGCACTGGGTTTAGAGATTACTTAAATAAATAAAATTAAAACAATAACAACATTACATTTATAAAACTCATTCATGACACTGTATGTAGCAGTGGTTTATTCTTTTTCATTACTATGTAGTATTCCCTGTGATAATATTCTAATTTATATGTCCATTCTACTAAAGGCCATTTGGAACTTTCCTGTTTTGGACTATACCTAATAATACTATTATGAATATTCTCGAACATGTATTTTAGGGCACTGAGGCATACATTTCTTTTTCTTCTCCAAGTTTTTTATAAACTCCAGTTAGTTAACATATATATATATATAGTTTCAGATGTAGATTTTAGTGATTCATCACTTACGCACAACACACAGTGCTCATCACAACAGGTGCACTCCTTAATCCCCATCACCTGTTTCACCCAGCCCCTCCACCCACCCCCGATCTGGTGACCATCAGTTTGTTCTCTACAATTAAGAGTCTGTTTCTTGATTTGCCCCTCTCTCTTTTTTTCCTTTTGCTCATATGTTTTGTTCCTTAAATTCTGCAAATGAGTGAAGTCATATGGTATTTGTCTTTGTCTGACTTATTTCACCTAGCATAATTCTCTCTAGCTCTAACCATGTCATTGCAAATGACAATATTTCACTTATACGTTTTTCATTTTTCATTTCATTTCATATATAATTATTCATATATTAGATTTCATTATATATAATAAATATATTATTTATTTATTTATTTATTACACACACACACATATCACATCTTCTTTATCCTTTCATTAGTTGATAGATATTTGGTCTCATTTTATAATCTGGCTATTGCTGATAATGCTGCTATAAACGTTGGGGTTATGCTGAAGTATTTTTTAAAGTGGATGTTGAGATTAAAATAGGCCAAAAGAAAGAAAAAAAAAAAGGAGCAATATTGGTAAGGCTGAACAAGGCAAATCAAACATTATTAAGGTTTTGAGAGAAGACCATGAGGACATGGGGGACTTCTTATTCTAGATCTACCATGGTAGAGGAGCAGAGCTTGGGAGACAAGGTTGGGCTAGATTCTGGTTAACATAGAGAATCAGACTGAAGAGTCTGGACTTGACCTAGAAGGGCATCTGTTCTCCCAAGAACTTAGGTCAGGTGATCATTCATCCATTCAACCAACAGCTATTGAGCATTGCCTGTAAATCAAACAATATTGGCACAGAGGATTCACAAAATAAGTAAGCTCTTTGTCAGGGAGGGAGTAGAAAGGAATTAACAGTAATTGCACCCTCATTATGTGCTACTCTGTGTGTTACATGCTTGAATGCATTATCTCATTTAATTATTTAAAAAATTCCATGAGATTTGATGTTTTTTTTTTCTTTTGAGAGAGAGAGAGAGAGAGAGATGGCACAAGTGGGGGGAGGGGCAGAGGGAGAGAGAAAATTCTAAGCAGGCTCCATGCTAGGTCCTGACCTGGGGCTCAATCCTATGACCTGAGATCATTAGATCATTAACTGAGCCAAAATCAAAAGTCGTACGCTTAACCGACTGAGCTACCCAGGCACTCTGATATTTGATTTATTATTACTGTCACTTTACAATGATCTGAAATTAGAGGCCAGATAGGTAAAGTAATTTGCCCTAAATCCCAGGTATTCAGTAGTAGTGTAGACATTTGAATTCAAGTCTGAATTCAAATATTTGATAATACATCAAATAAAGATGAAGTAGTTATAATAAGGACACCTCTCCCCCAAACCCAAAAAAGCCAAAAGCAAAAACCCAAGGTTATTTAATTTGTGTAATTGCTTAAGATAATATTGTACTACCAAAAATGACATAATTCAGTTCTCTAGTGTTTCACCCTTAAGAACTGAGTGTCAAAGGGCTATAGCAAATCTGAACAGGCAAGAAGATCCTCAGTGTTACTCTCTGGCAGAGAAGAGAGAAATATAAATTTGCCAAATGGTTTTATCTAATAATAATCATCACACATGTGTTTGTCGTTTTTGAATTTAAAGACCATTTTTGTATGCATTCCTTTTTTTAATCCTCACAAAAATCCTCACATGTATAATATATATATAATTATATATGTTATAAATACATATAAAATTTTAATTGATATATCCAACTATTTATATAATTTTACAGATATGGAAATTGAGATGTAGAGAAATTAAGTCATACAGCTATCAGACCTGTCAGGCTATAAAATTTGACTGGTCAATTCTGATTTTATGGCCAATAATTTTTCCACCCCACCATAGCTGTGCATTAAAACATTATATGCATTAAAACACTTCCAAAATTATATTTAGCTCTCTATCTTAATCAATTAAGTTAGGCTATATTGAAACTATTTTAAACCATGTAATTATCTGAATTTTTAATAGCTGTTGGAAAAATTCCTAATGTTAAAACTCATGAATGTTAAAAATAAGAAAGAAGGGGCGCCTGGGTGGCTTAGTGGATTAAAGCCTCTGCCTTCGGCTCAGGTCATGATCCCAGAGTCCTGGGATGGAGCCCCACATTGGGCTCTCTGCTAAGCAGAGCGCCTGCTTCCGCATCTCTCTCTGCCTGCCTCTCTGCCTACTTGTGATCTCTGTCTGTCAAATAAAGAAATAAAATCTTTAAAAAAAAAAAGAAAGAAAATCAGAAATAACTGATGTATCTCAGACTTAAGTTCAATGATATTTTATTCTTTTCCTTTCTATAGGAAAGCTACTCGGAATGAAAATTCATCTGCAATATAAAGTATTTATGAAAATATTTTGTGTTCAATACATAGCTGGCATTCAATAGACATTTATTTGTCAAACAACTGATCATCTCCTAAGATTTTGAAGTTAACTGTATCCTTTAATAAAAAGGTAAGATTCCCTTGAAGTTGACATCCTCCATTTAGACAACAATAGATTCCACTAATGTTTTTGAAAAGCTGTTTTCTTAGATAAGTTAAGAATAACCTCTTGAAATATGTCTAAGGCTTAGCAAATGTATTCTTTATTGAAAAACAGTGACCTTTTAGCTTGGTCTAATATTTTCACATTCTAAATTAGTGGAATCTGATTATTTAAAAATCAGAGTACAGTTTAAATTAGTGTTTTTAAAAGTGTGATTTACAACGTTCCTTGGGGGGGAAAGGTTCTGTGGTGAAACACATTTGTGAAATTCTCAACTAAAGGATATCAAACAGATTTTTTGGACTGTGGTAATTTACACTGCAGTTCTCTGAAAGAGGGGTATAGTATGAAGCATTTTTAAAAATGTATTTTCCTGCAAGTATTTCATGTGGAGAATGTTGCAGAACGCCGTGCTCTTCCTGGGGCCCTACCACTATTATCCCACAAAACGCCTTAGAGCTCATGTTGGTGCTATTCCTTTTTCCTTTGTCTTAATTCTACAATTGTATCCATTTTAAAATACATTTATTCTAAACTGGCACTTGTTTATTATCTTAGTTGCCTCCAGAAGGTAGACTCGGAGAAAAGGATGGAGTGGATCTAGTTTATTTAGTGGGGGCAGATACCGTCAGGCGAGTGGGGTGACTGATTCAGAGGAGCCCAGACAGCCATTAAGGGACATGCAATTAAACAAGCTCCTACAGTGGAGACTAAAACTTGATCCCCAAGGGGAGTTCTGGTGATTTATACATGCCTCAAAATTATCCCAGCTGAAGGGCAAGGGAGCTAGGGTATTTAGGCATTCACATTTGCCAGTTTTTGTTAAGGGCCCTGAGGGCAATGTTAATTTGTTCCTTTGGGATCACTTCAGGCCCTCAGCAAGCAGGCAAAGTGATTTCTGATAGCCTAAGGGCAACTCTCCAACAAAAATACAAGATTTGATTTTTGGAGAAAAGTAGACTGACATCATAGCAACACAAAGGGATTCAAAGGGACATAGGCTAAGGACCCACAGCATCTGTCAAAATCAAGAAAGAAGTGTTCAACAGGCAACATTTGAGCTGGTAGCTGCTCAAACAGCATGGGTGTTTGAATGACTAGGATGAGCAGAGCTGCCTGTTGATCTGAAAGAAAGAAAGAAATAATCTTTGTTGTTTTAAATCAACAAAATTTTATGTTATTGACATTATTATTGTTACTGAGCATTACCTAGCTTATACTGACTGATACAACTTAACTGTTTGAATCTAAGTCTATTTTCTAATGTTAATAAATCTGTAACCAGGCTGATTTATCTCTGGGAGGAAGCAAAGTTTACGGACCATTAGAAGATAATGGAAATAATCTTCCCTAAAGATAGGTCACCATTGTCTTTCTGCTCATGAAATGAAGGATTTTTTAAAACAATATAGTGCTTAATTTCAGAGGTGATGAAATATTTGTGTTTGGAGCATACAAATTTATTCTGCCTAAATAATATTATTATGGTTATTTCAGATAGGTCATTAATTTGTTTCACAATAAGACTAAAATATTGAGACAGTAATTTTACTTTTTTTCCAGTTTATTTGTTCTTCAGTGATTATTATAATATACCATAAATATCTGAAATTTAAACCTAATTATGTAGGATGATATCTTTGGGCATTTTGCTCTATAGATGAATCAAAATAAACAAAGAAAAGGACTGATTTATAGAAAATCTCAATCTGTTTATTAATGAAAGGAAGAAACTTTTTTTTTTTTTTTAATCCTACTGGTAATGACTACAAGGCTAGTAATGATTACTAGGTTGGATAATTAGAAATACGGGTTTTAGGGTAAGAGAGAACTGGATTCCAATCCTGACTTCCTGTGAGGCCTTGAGCAAGTTAGGTGAACTCTTAAATCATGGTTTCTTCATCTGTAAAATGAGCATAAAAATAAATAAATCAGAAGTTTGTTGTGAGAATTCAGTTAGCCAAGGTATATAAAAGTACTTGGCATAGAATCTGGTACATAGAAATTTCTGAGAAAACATAAGGTGGTTTATTTTCATCGTGGATTCAGTTTTTATTTTTGTCTCTTTCAGTCTTACTACTTTATAATCTATATCCACTTGAAACATATTTGTGTTATTTAAACTGTTTCCCTATTTATACCCAAACAGATAAAGGGGGAAAATGCCTATTTGATAATACTCCAAAGGAAGAAGCAAATTGATTCTAGGTCACAAACACCTAGGCCAATGCATCAATTCTTGCCTATCTGGGACAGGAAATGCTTGACTCTCACCTATTAAAGGACTTCTATCACTATATCTCAAGGAGTGACTGGTAGATTGGAATATAGAGGTTAGATTTCAACTTATAACATATTTTGAGTTTAATAAACTTTATTTCTTTCTGAAGGATGGGAGTATAACCAGAATGTCCAAAGCTGAGGAAAACATATACTTCATCATTTATACAATATCCTACTGGTAGAAACTGCCTTAGATTTTTAAGTATTTTCCTTTAGAAACAGCTGCATTGTTCAGGACCCACAGCACCGCACACCCCAGGAAATGTTACTGCCCCATTATCTAGGAGTGAGGTATCCAACAGTGACTTAGTAATGGATGAGAAGGGAGCTGGCCCAGTATGATGGCTTTCATCTGCTGTCAAATGCTTTGGATCTACCTATCAGACATTTCTCCTGCACAGGCATCTTTGTATACCAGACATCCCACTATTTGCCCTACTCCCAAAGATCCTTTTGGAGTTATGGATATTTCATCTTGTCCTAAACGTTATCTTACCTCAAAGATGAAACAGAACAGCTGGTCTGTATTTTAACTGAATCTACCAACCTGTAATTATCTATTGGAGCAAAGTGTTCTTAGACATTCAGATACAGGATAGGGAGAAGAAAGCGGAAAATGATTTCGTCAGGTCTGATGCAGGACAGTCAGAGTGCTGTATAGCCGTAAAGGGCAGCAGGGGGATGTACTTGAGAAGAGGGAGGGAGAAGCCAGGCTAAGGAAACAAAGAAGTTTGATACACAAGTCTAGCTAAAATGGACTCAGGCTTGCTCATCTAGGTGCTGTCATTATAGAGCTAAGAGCAAAGTCAGAGACTATGGCCAGGGGCTGACTTTCTCCAGAGTAGAAGGATGAAGGCTGTGAGTATTTACTGTCTGTGAGTAAAAACAATGTGCTCCTTCCCTGCCAGCCTTAGGGCGTATCAAGCATACTTAATTTGCTTAGTGTTTTTCCAAAGGTCTTTGCTCCTCGTTCCTTTATGTTTCCAGACAAATTTTTTTATTTTGTTTGGTACAGATTTTTCTTAGTGTATCAGTATCCTAGAACTTGGAAGATAAACAACAAAACAAAAATGAAAAACCCAACCCCAAATATTTTTCAATATGAGCAGCATACTGTTCTTTCATTAACTTATCTTTTGGTGTAATAACCTCGTTTTCTACAAAGAATTGAGAGGTCTGTATATAGAATGAAAGGAGGAGGAAAATACAACAGTTTTATTCCAACTTCAATGAGTTTTTACTTCATATTAAGGGCTAAGTGTTAGATTTTATTCTGACAGAAATTATTTATTTACTGTTAGAATAAACCTGTCTGCCTCCGGAGAACAAATCCTTTTTCCCTACTAGTTTTCAGTTTTTGCAGATCTCAGAATTATTTCTTAACCCTTCTTTTCTGAACTTCCCATTTTCTCTAGATGCTCTTCTAGGTTCTTTACCTCAATCTACCTTCATGGTTCCAGTTTATTGAGTCTTGAAGCCTTTATTATGGTTTTCACAGCAGGAGCAAAAGGGCACTGTAACCGTCACCAAGGGCTTATGCAAATTCACCCTTCTCTGTCTTACATATCAGGCCTCTTTTCACATCAAACACTTCAGAGAAAAATGCTTAACGACTTCTCTGGGGGCTAATTTTTTGGTTATAGAAGGCAGAGGATAAGATCTACATGGAAACACTATTTTGATGCTTAAAAACACTGAAAATTTTTTCTTTTTAGTCCTCAGGATGTTCCTCCAGCTTGAGCTTCAGTGGTGGGCTTCTACCACATTTTTTTTCTAGGTCAGAAGAGGTTACCTAACTCCAGAAAATCTGCCCTTCTTGTTGCTACTACAGTCTGTTTAGGAAGATGTTTATGAAGCTGCTCTATTAAAATGTATCTCTCTAGGGACACCGGGGTAGCTCAGTTGGTTAAGCATCCGACTCTTGATTTCAGCTCAGTTCTTGATCTCAGGGTTGAGAGTTTAAGCCCCATGTAATCTCTCTCTCTATTGATCTAAACACTAAAAACATGGGTGCCTGAGTTCCTGCAGGGGTCTTAACCTGTTGCTTTCTAACATCATTAACACTTAAAAAAAAAATGTGGGAGGGCACTTGGGTGGCCCGGTTTGTTAGGGGACCAACTCTAGATTTTAGCTCAGGTCCGGATCTCAGGGTGGTGATTTAAGCCCCATATTGGGCTCACACTCAGTGAGGAATCTGCTTGGGACTTTCTCTCCCTCCCCCTCTGCTCCTCTTCTAAGCATGCTCTCTCACTCACTTTTAAATAAATAAGCAAATCTTAAAAACAACAACAAATTGAATGCTTTTCCAAGGCATGGTTGTTTGTCGTGTCTGCTCACATTTCTCAGCTTACAGTTTAAAGTACTGTGATGGGCTTCAAAAACAATGGGCAGTAAACAAAGATTTCCTATTTTTCTCACAAAGTACAACCAAGAAACTCTAGGCATTATATATATCAAACATGTATAAGAAGACTCTGAAAGGTGGAGAGAGGAAGGAAGACTAGCAAAAGATCTTGGGATGTGAAGAATGGCATAGTGGCGAGTTCTCTGGTTTTCTGTTTTACCTCTTATATCCTAGACCTGGAATCAAAGAGGTCAACAGTCTGAAATACCAATGGCACAGCCAAAAGAAAAAAGTACAACCTGAGTACAAGCTGCTTCCTCCAGCCAAAAGACCAGGAAAGGAGCAACCTAGCAAGGCAGAAAAACCTTTAGACAACAAATGCTTGAGTCCAGTCAAATACCACAGAAAAAACTATAGCTCTAGCCCTGATCACATTAGCAGAGGCCAAAGAAAGTAGGGAGCTCAGATTTCCGTCTTTGCAAGGTTGTTATAAGGTGTAGCAACAGCCATACACATGTAGTATCACAAAAGCCATGTAGACTTCTGGGACCTTTACCCTATCAGCCTGTAACCAGGCCCCCTTGCCTCAGTGCTAGTGGTCATTTGTCACTATCTGCCAGTAGTGAGGGTCCCTCCCACTCTGTGCTGGGATGTTGTCAGAGAAGTAGGGGAAAATCAGGACTTTCGGCATTCTCTAAGGATAATAAGCTCATTCTCCAATGCAGTGTCATTGCAGACCACATGGGGAGCCTGAACATCTACCCTCTTGCAACAATAATAAGGAACTACCCTTTTTCAGGTGTCAACAGAGGATAAATAGGGAATCTGAGCTTCTGCTTCTCCCTGGAAATAATAAGACAGTGTCTCAACTTTTCCTTCCAGAAAAGTGTCGGGACAAAAACAATTGAAGCAGAAGTTTTAAATAAGATTTACGTTCTCATAACACAATACTCTAAATGTCTAGATTTCAATTGAAAATCCTCACCATACCAAGAACCAGGAACATCTCCAACTGAGTGAAAAAGGACAATCAATAAATGCCAACACTGTGATGACAGAGATACTAGAATTATCTGTCAAAGATTTTTAAAGTAGCTATAATAAAATTGCTTCCGTGAGCAACTACAAACACAGTGGAAACAAATGGAAAAAAACAGAAAGCTCCAGCAAGGAAATGAAGGTCCCAATAAAGAAAGAAAAGATATAAAAAGAAAATTAAGTGGAAATTTTTTGAACCGAACAATGCAACAACTGATATAATAACTGCAGTTGGTGGGCCCAACAGCAGAATGGATAAAGCAGAGGAAAGAATAAGTAAAATGGAAGTTAAAACAACAAATTTAACTAATCTAAATAACAGAGAAAAAGAACGAAAGAAAGAAAGAAATGAGAGAAGGAAGGAAAGAAAGGAAGAATGGAAGGAAAGAAGGAAAAAAGAAATAAGAAAGAGAAAGAAAGAACAGAGCCTCAGGAGTCCTTAGGACTATGAAAAAAAAAAAATAACATTAATGTCAATGGAGTCCTGAAAACAGACATTTGAAAAATACTTGAAGAAATAATTGATGAAAATTTGTAAAATTTGGCCAGAGACATAAACCAACAGATTCAAGATGCTGAGCAAACTCCACATAGCAAACTCAAAGAAATATGCCAAGATATATTATAATTAAAATTCTGAAAACTAAGGACAAAATATTTCTGAAGGCAGCTAGAGGAACACTTTATTTATAGAGGAAAATAATAGAAATCCACCAGATTTCTTATCAGAGACCATAAGGCCAAAAGTATGGCATACTATTATTCAAGTGCTGAAAGGAAAAAAACTATCAACCCCAAATCCTATCTCCAGAAAAATATCCTACAGGGATGAAAGGGAAACCAAGACATTTTCAGATAAAGGATTAGTAGGAGAATTTGTCACAAACAGACCTACCCTAAAACAATGGCAAAAGAAATTCCATAACAGAAAGGAAACAATTAAAAAAAAAAAAAAAGAAAGAGGAAAGGAAACTTGGAATATCAGGAAAGAAGAAAGAAGGCAATAGCAAAAAAATATATGCAAGTACAATAGGATTCTCTTCTCTTGAGTTTTCTAAATTATGTGTGGCAATTGAAGCATAATTATAACACTATAATTAAATATAACATAATTATAACACTATATAGTTAAGTATAACATAATTAGAACACTGTGGTTTTAAATGTATGTAGAGGAAATATTTAAGACAATTTCCTTATAAATGAGAGTACAGGGATGAAAATGGAGGTAAGATTTCTATACTTCACTCAACCAGTAAAATTATGACACCAATAGTTTATGAGAAGGTATATATGTATAAGATAACATTTAGAGCAACCACAAAAAGCACTATAAATGAAACACATCAAGAAAAAGACAAGTACCATAAAGCAAGCAGAAGGAAGATTTGATAAAGATAAAAACAAAGGTTAAGGAAATTGAAAACAGGAAAACCATTAATAAAATAAAACAAAGACTTGGTACTTTGAAAGATCAAAAATCAGCAAACCTCCAGCAAGACTATCAAAGAAAAAAGTGTGAAGGCATAAATTACCAACATGAATGAAACAATATCACTACAAACCCTGAACACATGAAAAAGGTAATTAAGGACTACTCTGAACAATTCTGTACACATGTGACAGCTTAGATAAAATGAGACAATTCCTTGAAAAAGATGAATTGCCTTACTTACCACTATGACATAGGTAATCTGAATAGCACTATGCTTATTAAGGATGTTGAATTCATAATTCAAAAACCCCCCAAAAAAGTAATTTCCAGGCCTGCAGTGCTTCTCTAAAGAATGCTACCAAACATTTAAAGAATTAACACCAACCAAACACAGTAACTTTCAGAACATAGAAAAGAGAAACTTTCCCAACTCATTTTATTAAACTAATATTACCCTGATAGCAAAATCAAAATCAGACAAAGACAGCACAGACAGACAGACACATATACACACACACTGCAGATCAATATCACTCATGAATAGAGATGCAAAAAACCTTAACAAAATATTAGCAAATAGAATTCAGCAACATGTTAAATAATAATACACCATAACCAGCTGGGGTTCATTCCAGGGATGCAAGATTGCTTCAATATTTGAAAATCAATAAATGGTTTCTACCATATTAATGGGCTAAAGAAGAAAAAATTTATATGACATATCAATTAATGGCAAAAGAGCATTTGACAAAATTCAATTCATTCATGATAAAAATCTCTGAAGAGAAATAGAAGTAGAGGAAAACTTCCTAACTTTATAAAGAAAATCTACCAAAAACTTAGAGCTAACATTCTACTTAATGGTGAAAGACTAAAAGCTTTTCCCCTTAAATTTGGAATAAGGTACAAATATTCGCTCTCAACTCATTACTATAGTGCTGAAAATTTTAGCCAAGGAAATAGGGTTAAAAAAGGAAATAGAAAGCATATATATTAGAAAGGAAGAACGAAAGCTGCCCCTATTGGCAGAGGACAGTGTTGTCTATACAGAAAATTGCCAGGAATTAACACAAAAACCCCAAGTAAGTGAATTCAGCAAGGTTTCAAGGTTCAGCAAGGATACAGGATAAATATACAAAAGACAAGTGCATTTCTATATACTAGCAATGAAATAATAGCCACCAAAATAAATATACAAAAGACAAGTGCATTTCTATATACTAGCAATGAAATAATAGCCACCAAAATTTAAAATGTGCTAGCCATTTAACGTTTCTTTTTTTGAAAAAAGATATACTTAGCGGTCAATCTAACAAAACGTATACAGGATATATATGATGAAAGTTATACAAAACAGATGCAAGAAATATATAAGATTTAGGGGCACCTGGGTGGCTCAGTGGGTTAAGCCTCTGCCTTCAGCTCAGGTCATGATCTCAGGGTCCTGGGATCGAGTCCCACATCGGGCTCTCTGCTAGGCGGGGAGCCTGCTTCCTCCTCTCTCTCTCTCTCTCTCTCTCTGCGCCTGCCTCTCTGCCTACTTGTGATCTCTCTCTGTCAAATAAATAAAATCTTTTTTTTTAAAAAAAGAAATTATATAAGATTTAAATAACTTGAGAGATAGACCTTGTTCATGGATTGGATGACTCAAAATAATAAAGATACCAATTTCCCCAAAATTTATATTTAGGTTTAATGTAATTTCTTTCAAAATGTCAGCAAGGATGTTTTTGTGGATATTTACAATGTAATTATCAAATTTGTATAGAAAGGAAAAAGAACTAGAATAACTTACATTAATTTTGAAAAACAAGATTAAAGTTGGAATAGCCTACCCAATTTCAAGTTTTCTATAATTACTCTAATCAAGATTGTGGTATTGGTGGAGGGATGAAGAGTAGAGAAAAGGATTAAAAGAACAGAATAGAGAACCCTGAAGTAGACCCACACAAATACGCCCAACTGATTTCTTTTTAAATTATTTCTCAATTGACTTCCGGAAAAGACGCCAAAGCAATTTCATGGAGAAAAAAGTAGTCTTTTCAACAAGTTGTGCTGGCGCTATTAGACATCCACATGCAATAACAACAACAACAACAACAACAATAACAATAAAAAGTTGCCTTGACTTAAGTGCTTTTCTGTACAAAAAGCAACTCAAAATGGATTATAGTCTTAAGTGGAAAGTATAAAACTACACAACGCTTAGGAAAATAAAATAGAAGAAAATCATCATCCGGGGCTGGGCAGAGTTTTTTGATGTCAAAAGCATGACTCGTGAAAGAGAAAGTTGGTAAGTTGGACTTCATCAAAATTAAATAACTTTCCCTTATAAAAGACTTTGTGAAGAAGATGAAAATGCAAGTTACAGAGTAAGAGAAAACATTTTCAACCACATATCTGATAAAGAAATGGTATCTAGAATAGATAAAGAACTCTCAAAACTCAACAATAAAAAAGCAAAAGAGGGGCACCTGGGTGGCTCAGTGGATTAAAGCCTCTGCCTTCGGCTCGGGTCATGATCTCAGGGTCCTGGGATCAAGCCCCGCATCGGGCTCTCTGCTCAGCAGGGAGCCTGCTTCCTCCTCTCTCTCTTCCTGCCTCTCTGCCTACTTGTGATCTCTGTCTGTCAAATAAATAAATAAAATCATAAAAAAAAAAAAAGCAAAAGAGTCAATTAGAAGATGGCAGAACTCATGAAGAGGATATACAGAGGCAAATAAAACATGAAAAGGTGTTCAACATCCATAGCCATTGGGGAAATGCTAACCAAAACTAACATGGGATATCATTGTACACCTATCAGATATGCTAAAATAGAAAAGTGAGAACACCAAATGCTGGTGATGATGTAGACAAACTGGAATCAGACATTGCTTGTGGGAATGGAAAGTGGTACAGCTACTTTGGAAAGTATTTTGGCAAAACCAGACATGTAACCACAACATGACCCAGCTATCATTCTGCTAGACATTTATCCTGGACAAATGGACATTTATGTTCACACAAATACCTGCACATGAATGTTTATTTGTAATAGACAAATACAAAAAAGAGCCCAGATGTCCTTCAACAGGGGAAGGTTAAACAAACTTTGGTACATCCATACCATGGAACACTACTCAACAAATCATGTAGCAACCTGAAGAAGTCTCCAGAGAATTAGGCTGGTTGGAAAAAGCTAATCCCAGAAGATTACATACTGTGTCATTCCATTCATATAGCATTCATGAAATTGAGAAAATTATGAAAATGGAAAATAGACAAGTGGTTACCAGGGGTTAAAGAGGGAATAGGGATGGGAGGGAAGTGGATGTGACTACAAGGGCAGCCTGAGGGATCATTGTGCTGAGGAAATGTTCTGTATCTTCACTGTTTTAATGCCAATATTCTAGTTGTGTTATTTGACCATAGATTTCCAAGATGTTTTCATGGCGGGAGACTAGATAAAGAACACAAGGGAACTCTCTGTATATTTCTTAAAAATGTGTGTGAAACTACAATCTCCAAAAATTTTAATTAAAAAAAAAATATGTCATCAGACAGAAAAAAGTGTTAATGGACAAGCAACATTAAACATATATTCTGGTGGGATACTCTCTGTTTTTCGTACACACGGTCACACACATGTGTGCACGTATATTCACAAATATAATACTGGTTCCCTGGGAGTAGATTTAAATTCCTACTTGAGTGTTTCTGTGAATCTCTGACAATTTTCCATTTGGCTTTCTATATTCACTGATATAGACAAAATAAAAGCAAACTTGTCTGTCCTTAGAGCCAAGATATCTTCTTTCCTTGACAATAATTCTCACAATCTTTTGATTAAATGTACCTGAAAATGGGGGAAAGGAGTATTTATTTGTAGAGACAAATCTGAAACATTCGTTTGCACTCTGGGAGAGAACACAGGAGAACTGTGCTACTGCTTGACTTCTAGCCCATCTCAGCATTGGACCAGAAGCACTGATTTGCACCCTTGTGACAATCCTCCCTCCCAGTGGGGAGAGACATTCCTAAATGCGCTGTAAATCCCATCCCATCAGTGCTGTGCCAGGGTCCCCAATACTCCCATTGGCCCTCTTTGCTAGTAGACGTGTTACAGGCTGTTTGTCTCCCGCTGGCCTCTAGGTCCACACAGTTGTCCGGCTGTCACGGAGGCCTATTACACCAGATGAGGCCTCAGGTTCTTTCCAACCCTAAATGCTCAGGATTTGGTGAGAGCAGCTGCTCTGCTTTCTCTCTCCCTTAATCGCTCTGCTCTTGCCAGCACACTAGAAGCTGAAATTTTGACTTCTCAGTAATGACTTCAGTCATCCTGTTATGGTCTGCCCCAGGTTCTGTTCCTGGCATTGCCATGTGTTCCCTGTGTTATGTGACTCAAACAAAGCATCCAGTCTCTCTGGATGTTTAAATGGGCAATAATAATAAAATTAGCACCCGCTCTGTCAACCTCAACAGCACAGTGGTGAAAATCGTATCAGATAACACATGTGTAAGTTCAAGGTGGATATTAACATTATACAGTATCAGCCCTAGGGTTTAGAACTGAGCCCCCCTTATGTCATAGCAAACTGGGGAGAAGGATCCCACGCTGTGCCCTTTGGCAGTCAGATGTGTGACATTTCAGGATCCTGTGAAGTGGAGAGAGCACCAGGAAGGAAAGAGTCACTAACAGTGATCCAGGGCTACATTAAGTTCTTCACAGTGCTTAGGAATTTTATTTTGGTTTCTATTCCTGAAAGATTACCGCTCCCTCTCAGCTGCTCCTGTGTTTAATGTGCAAGCCACCCAACGCAGGAGAGCAAACACAGGCTCTAACCCTCGGCTTGAATCCAGTCTGTCACTCACAGGCTGCATTACTCTAGACAACCCACTTAACCTCCCTGAACCTAGTTTACTCTTCTGGAGAATGGCTATTATAATGTGTGTCTCAATTTTTATTTTGACAATTGAATAGAATGTGTGTAACTACCTATCTAGCTCAGTAACTGGCACAGGTAAGAACTCGTATTAACATGAACTCAATCTCATCTTTAAAAAAAAAAAGGTAAGCAAAAAGATGAGATTATACCCAATGTGGCTTTCTTTTGTTTCAGGGCTGGAAAAATGAGTAGGAGACCAGGTGTCTTCTACCTGGGATAGGAGATGATTGGAGGCTTCTCTTGGAATGTGCAGAAGGGCTTGGAACCCACCCCCATTCCACTCCACCTGACTAATCCAAATCCCTCTGTAACACTCCAGTGAGTCATGCTCTTCTCCAGAAAGCCTTCCTGGATCCCTCTCAGGAGGCCTACATTTACCTTCTCTGTGCTGCTTCTTCCACTGGTCCCTCTATTTAGTTAGAAAAATAGGTTTACTATTTTCCATCATATTTCATTGAAAGTCTCCCTCCATCTTGCAGTTAATAGTACACAAGAGGTGTATAATAAATAACTGTTGTGAAAACAACCACCACAATTTTAATGTAAAAAGAGATTCTCACCTTTTCCCTGTTTCCTAGGGCCCCAAATTAAGAACTATTTTTGTTATTCGTGTGTAAATGTCAAACTGGAGAGAAGTGTGTTCCAAAGAGCAAGGGGTTGTCTGGCTTCATGGACTTTCAGTTTAATTTGTTACATAGACACAGTCACATTGGTCAGTAAGGAGAGGTGGAAGGCTTAAGGGCATTTAAGAGAGCTTAGAGCAAGGAAGATAAACCAGAAGCAAAGGGAAGACAGAGACTGAGGAACTCCACGATGTCGGAGATGGTAAGTCAGGAGAGATTCAGTAACAGTCATCATGGAGAAAGCACATCTTTCAGCAGTTTGAAAGGGCAGCCAAGAAGTAATTGCCAGTTTACAAGATATATAGATATATACCTATATATATCTATATATCAATCATCTGGAACTCATTCATTTGAGCCCCAATTTAGATACTTGTCTTATCTCTTATTATTTTCTAATTGGGGTATAATTCTTAGTTACCACTGTCATAGGCAAAGTATTTTTAATGTGTTCATAATATGAAAACTTAATACTAACCATCCAGAGATCTGACATTCGAGCAGAATTGGGTTAAATTTTAGAATCTTCTTGCTTTCCTCTTTCTCTTGTCCTAACTGGGATTGACATTCTTTCCCAAAGTTCGTAAGTTTGGTGCTTAAATCACAGTTCATCATGTTTTCCTGTTTTTATTTTGTTTTGTTTTGTTTTCAGTTTTCGTGTCAATAATACTTTATATCCCTTCTAATACAAAACCAGTTTCCCCTTCTTTGGTTTAGAACATCTATGTAATTTAAGATTTTTGAAGTGTGGGTGTTGAAAGTTCAGAAAGTACATAGAGATTAAAATATGATGGCATATTGGGACACCTAAACAATTGGAGACATTAGTCATTTTATAGCCTTAATTAGTTGGCATATGAAAGGAGAAGATAAGACTCTGAAAACCAGGAACATAAATGGTGCCCTCTACTCCTCTATTGTTAATGTCTTCAGTTGTTTCTTATGCGATGTGTATTGTTTTGGTAATGCAAAGTAGAAGGGGTGGCTTTGAATTAGGAAGGCTGAATTATGTTTGTAGGAATGGTTTGGATAAAATGCTATTTTTCTTTTGGGTATTATAAGATAGTCTTTGGAATAATATCTATAGCTTATTTATTTTTCAATTTTCAATTGAATAGTTACTGAAATTGTGCTATGTGCCCAGCACTATTAGAAGTTCAAAAACAAAACAATAAGACTCCTCTACCATCTAAGAATGTATGGTTTCTCAGAGAAATAAAATACAATGGAACCATGAGATAGGTGATGTGGTCAAAGCTTCAGTGGAGGTATAGACAGGGAAGACCTCTGAAATAAGGTACTCAGATCTTATTGGGGATCAGATAAAAACCTTCATAGGAAAGGTCCCTCTCTGATGTGATATCTTTAGTTTTAATTGTATTTCCCTAGTAAATCATTTATTCATTTATAAATTCCAACAAACACTTATAAGGTGCTTACTATGGTCTGGGCCAGGCCCTGGAGATTCAGAGATGGTGTAGGCCCCTTGCGTGCCTGCCAGGAGGTTCCAGTCAAGTTCAGCAGAGAGACAACCTTCAGGTCACTGCAGTTCAGAATGTGCTGGGTGTTGGAGGAGCACATACAGAGTGACTAGTGCAGGCCTGTGGGTAGGAGAGATTTTCAGAAAGAGGTGATATCTGAGCTGGTCTAGAAGGAAGCTCTGGCTTTAACCAGGGGAAGAGGGATGGAAGGGACATTTTCAGGCAAAGGGAACAACTGTATGTGCCAAGTCCCATAGGCAAGAGAGAGCAGAGCATATTTAGGGTATGTACAGAAAACATACTGGAGAGAGGAAATGATAAGTAGATGAGATTGGAAATCTCAGCAGAAGGCTGACTTTATTCCAAAGGCAAAAATAGCAACTCCAACCGTGCCATTCTCTTGCTTAAAATCCTTCCGTTATTTCCTGTTTTCTATGGACTCAAGTGTTTGGGAGTGCATGTATATCCATGTATCTGTGTGTCTCTGCATATGTGAGGGTGTGTGTATTAATAACATGTTTTTTTTTTCTATATTTTGTGATGCTTTGACATATTGGGGCCTTGGGGACCCCAGGAGAGACTGCCCATCCTAGGGTTAGCTAACTCCTAGAGATAGCAAACAACAAGCATAATTTTGATATGTAAACCAACCAACAATATCCCAATCATCTCTTTTATCACGGTCTCAGATACCAAGTCAATGTTCTTTCCACCCTGAATCACTATAGGGCCAGGTACAAGACAACTAGGGACCACCCCTATAGCTCAGAGCCTGCCAAATTAGTCGAACTGGCCAGAATTTTACTTAGTGTACCAATGCTTTCTTGCTGATTCTTTCCTGTGAAACCCCAGTAAAGGCTCTGTCCTATGCTTTCCTCTCACTTTCTTCCAGCTCCTGACCAAGCTGGGTGCTTCCTGTGTGCCCTGCATGGTGTGGCATGATCCCTTCTCTTGGGAATTGAACAGCAAACTGTCTTTTCAATAGCAGTTGTCTCCAGATCTGTTGACCTCACCATTCCTGATTAAAACAAATCCTGGGTCATTGTAATTCAGCATGGGGCACCAAAGGGGAATGGCATGGCTAGGTTCGTGCTATTGGAAGGTCACTCTGGTATCTTTGCAGGTGAAAGTGGCACAAGAAGAGCAGTTAGGAAACTATGGAGGTAAGGCAGGGAGATGGCAGGGCCTTCCAGAGGCAGTGGCCATGGGAGTAGAGGAAATACGCTAGGGGACAGCTCCTTGGTCAGGAGGTGGGGCTGAGAGATCATATGATTGACTACATATGGGCTGTGAAGAACAAGGAAGACTTGAGATGACTCCTTGTTTGAACACCTGGGGGGATGTGCTGCCATTTGTCGAATTAAACACTTTGAGAAGAGCAGGTCTGGGATTATGGAGTGGAAAGATGATAGGCTCAGTTTCTGACATATGGTTTTAATGGGCCTTTGGGTCTGACCAAATGTGAGTTTGGATAAATGTGTCTGGAGTTCAGGAAAGAAAGTTGTGTTGAACTAGAGCTTTAGTGCCATCGGCATAAAGAATAAAACTAAAACTGTAGGAATAAATGAGGCCCTCTGAGGAGAGGGAGGGCAAGGCAAGACAGAAACCTAGAGAGCAGCAAGATTTGCGGGAAGGACAGAGGGAAAGTGGCCTCCAAAAGAGCCTGGGAGACTAGGACCTAACAATGTCAACGGTACTGGAGAAAAGGCATGGCCAAAAAGGTCAGAAAATATCCAAAGGTAAGCTGAAGTCTGCAGACTTATTAGAGAAGCTGCTTGTGAATTATTTTTATGGCACATCCTTTATACACAGATCCCCAAATTCAGTCCTGTGAGAGTAGGAGCTGAGGCAAGCACAAGAAAGGCAGGACTATTCTCTTAAACATGCCATCTACAGAGTCAAGCTCTAAGCAGAAGGCAACTGTGATATTTTACATTTCAACTTCCACTGAATCTCCCTTTAGGCTACAGGACTGCTATTCCCATTAAGGAGGGAAACCACCGATTTTGTGTACACTCAGCCTGTCTTTTCTTTAAAACTGCGTAAATGCAGTAACGACAGAGAGGGGATAAACATCAGTTTATAAACAGTGCGTTCACTGTCTCACTGATCTATCATGTAGCACTGAGTATAAACACATCACAGTCTTCTGGCTTAAAGGTGGGTGCCTCTCTCATTTCTACAGCCTCAGGGACTGTGAGACAGACAGCATGTACTTCCTGTGGTAGTCGGGGGAACTGTCCATATTGAAGGTTATCTAACACCAGACTTCCTTTGTTTTTTTTTTTTTTTCTTCCCCCAAAATGGACTTAACTTTTCTAAAGACTTTGGAGAACACTAATCTGGCTACTGTTGGGTGGACTGTGAGAAAAGGGCTAACAGATCTGGATGTGGAATCACAGTGACTGGCATATGGTTAGGACTCAGTCAGTGTTTGTGGAAGGAAGGAAGGAAGGAAGCAAGCAAGCAAGCAAGCAAGCAGGACTGCACATTTCCCACTGCAGTGGATGAAGACCTTGTTATAGCTTTATTACTTACTGACGGCTTTCTCCTCTCCTCTCTTCCTTCTATAATGTTCAGTTCTCTTGAAAATTTTAACTATCTTTTTCTCCACCAAGAACCTTTTAAATAAAAGAGAAGAAGGTTCCAAAATCAGTATTTTCCTTTATGGGAAGGAATAAGGGATGGCTCTACATGGACAGCCTATTTACTCTTTTCTTTCTTCTATTTTTTTCTTTTTCTGTTTGCTAGGTCATTGTGATGAGGGGAAAACATCACATCAAATGACAATGGTGGTGAAGCTGTAATACTGGGGGCAGAAAGGACATAACACAAAGTGGAAGGAATAAAGAAAACAGTTGAAGATCAGGGAATGACATATTTAAAACATTTGTGAAAATATAGAAGGGATTATTGATCTAAATTTTTTGTCTCTAAATTAAAAGATAAGAAAACAGTAAGAAAAGTTCTCCATGTCATACATGGACAAAATTGGATTGCAAGGTACTGAGCAGAAGCCCAGTCCTACTATCCAGGTATAACATGGGAGAGGAGTTAGAAATAGTGGCAGCAAGTGGGGAATGGTATGGCATAGGACTGGCAAAATTGCTCTCATTATTGACTGGACCCTAGTTCTCCTGGACATCCCGGTCCATCCTGACATCCATGGTCATGTGCGGCTAGGTCCGTGTTTCCTCAACATCAGGTTAAATTATCCATTACATGGAGGTTTTGACTTCTCTATTCCAATGGTCAGATCAGATCCTTGAAGACAGCACCAGTTTGGAAGTACACTGGTGGTCATCGCAACCCTTGGACACCACAGTAGAGAATGCTCTGAGCCCTGCCCAGTTCAGACCTCTTAGGCTCATTCCCTAACCCCAGCTGCCCTGTTCACAGCTCTATCATATATGTTCACTATCCCCATTACTGAGCCTCTGGTGTACATTTTGTTCATGTCCAGAAGGTTATGAGAGTTTAGAAACTGATCATATCTATAGGCAATATATAATTCTATTAAGAAAAAATTTCATTTGATCTTTTTTTTGGTGTGACTTAATAAATGATTGTCTGTGAATGGCTACTAGGAGGATATCTGCAGAGAATAGAAAAAATCTTGCAAGTCAGAAAAGTACCTGTTCTTGGAATCTGATGAAGAGTTACTGGCTGATACCCAGTTCTGAAGAATGGGTGTTTATTGTATATCAGTTAAGACAATACTAGCTAGCTGTTGTAACACATAAATTCCAAAGACTTAATGACCTCACATCATAATGCCCATGTAAATGCCCAGCATGGATTTACTGGTTCCCTGTTGGCTGGTGGCTTCAAACCACATGGTAATTCAGTAACCCAGCCTTCTCTCATCTTGTGCCTCTACTAACACCTAAGCCTCATAACATTCTGCATCCAGCTGAAGGATGAGAAAACACGATGGAAAAAACACACCTACTTATCTGGCATTACAACTTAACTTGTCTTAGGATAAATGATGTACGACACTTGCCCTCATATTCCAGAGCTGAGAACTAGTCATGTTTCTCCATCTAGAAACAAAGGCAGCTGGGAAACCCAATTCTGGGTTGGACAGGTGTTTTCCAGAAACCACTTTACAATGTGGAAGCAGTGAACAAATGGTGGGCACTTAGCTATCTGTTGTGGCAGGAATAATGAGAAGTCCTGGAAGCAAAAGAGTAAGAGGTAAGAGTGAGAAGCTCAGCAGCCTGGGCAAATTGTGTTCATATGTTAGAGCCTATATGAAAGAAAATTCCAGAGGTGATGTGAAATAATTTTCTGGAATTAAAAAACAAAAACAAAAACAAAACAAAACAAAAAAACCAAAAACTTGAGTTGTAAAAAACCTAAGGTGTTGAGAAGAAACTAAGACTCCTCATGTGCCTTTTCCCCGCCAAAGACCCAATGCTCCAAAGCTTTTAATATTTCTATATCCCCATAACATGTTTCTAATTCTCTCAAAACCTCCAAAAGTGATGAGGACCTCAGTTATGTCTCTCAGAGTAAAAGAGCCCAGTCCAGTTGAAATCTTTCATTTTGATCTAAAATCCTCCCTTTAGTATAACAGAAAGTCAGAATTTACATTTGTTGTTGCCAAGGAGGCCAGTTAAAACCCCTCAGCCATACTTTTTTTCAGTAGGTGAAAATTAGATGGGGCTAAAAGGTTTCAGTTGACACAAATAAAATACTCCCCAGCTGTGAGGTTGTGTTCCATAAAGAATGGTTACAACTGTAGGCTGGTGCTACCCCAGGACTTATACTTAACACAGCTGGTATAAAGACTGAATTTTAAATTTAAGTTTTAGAATAATCTTCAAACTCTATCTTGGCACAAGCTCCTCCAACATTCAGGATCTTTATAAAGCAAGTCATCTCTTTTTCCTTCAGATAATGCTTTGAGGATTTCATTAAATTTGGACCAAGCTGGTCTACACTTTCAGAGGACTCTATGATTGGTTCTATGATGGACTTTCATTTTTTAAAAAATCTAAATCCAGAAAATGTTTATTGGTTTGGTAATTCCTGATTCTTATCCACTCTGATCTTTGAGAGTTACCCTTCCACCTCCATAGGCATGTCCTGAGTGGAAAACCCTGTTTTATGTAGACACGAAAGCACCAAAGTAGGGGAGGGATAGGATTTGGGTTGGAGTTTCTCCTTATTTTTCTACCTGCCTGTATTCTCTTCCTTCACTGCACTGCCATGGAAGTGAGTGCAACAAGGGGGTGCTGTTTTCTTAGGGGTCCTGAGACCATCATAATTTTGGCAAAGTCACATTCTAGACATCCTGATTCCAATAAATGCGTGTATAAAGTGCTGGAATGTGGACTGTTTCTCATGTCCTCGGCTTTATCTCTGCAAACATCAGATCTCCTCACTCCCTCCTTTCTCTCTCTCAAGCCTACTACCACATATGTGGGACTCTCACATCGAGATGTCTAGATTGAGCAGGAGCAACTGCTCTCAAAAACCTGGTGAAGATTGTTTCAAATGTTTGCCACCCCTGTTATCTTCTCTTGACAGGTGTCCTTGTCTCGTGTCCTTGTCCTTGTCCTTCTGTCCCAGAGAAGCAGCCATCCCACTTTTAGGCCTTCAGTTTCATTTCCTCCTTCCTTCCCTAGGACCTCATTTCCTCAATAATCTTCTTTTTCTCTTGTGATTTTATATTTGCAATCTGTTTTTCATATATAGATAAATAAGTCCTTTGTATTTTTAAATGTTTTCTTAACACTGCTCCTTTGGCTACTCTTGGGTCTCCTCTTTATCCTCCCCTTATTTTTCCTTCTCTTCTCTCCAAACTTCTTTATACTCCTTTTTCTTATTTCTCCTTCTTGACCATGACTATCTTCCAATGACTTCTAACCCCCAATATGTCACTGGTTTTCTTCCTAAACTCTGAAGACATTTCCCATCTCATCCATTGGTTCTTTGTTCTCTTCTGCCCCTTAATTTAAGTGTTACCCTAGGATCTGTCCAAGGTTTTCGCTTCTAGAGCTATTCTCTTTTAGTAATCACTTTTATTTTTTGAACGTTGATTATCACTTCTATGCAAATAGACCAAGTGAGAAAGATTTCTTCTCATGATCCATTTAGCCATGCTGTAATAAGAGTGCTAAAACTCAAAAAGCTATAATTCAAAACACAATTGAGCAATAATTCCATGGGGGGCATAATATAATGCAAGAAATGCTTGTCCAGAAGCCCAGAGAAAAGGCTAGTGTTCTGTTTCTGAACCTTAATTTTGCCACATGAAAATATAAAGGTTGGGCAAGAGAATATTTTTCTTCACAAAGTTGATGATTTGTTGAGTATTTTTTAAAAAGTATTTTTATCATTCCAGTGTCTTCTATCTCAGAAAACAAAAACAAAAACAAACAAACAAACAAAAAAACCTAGCCATCTAGAAAAGAAGATGCTTTTGATTTAAGATTCTTCTATAATATTTCTTCATAAAAGGTATTTAAGGAAATTAACCCTTTGGTATTACTATGTTTTGTTAAATTGAATGAGGGCATGAGGGGAGAAGATTCAATTTATAGCTTGAAAATAATTGACTTTCCATTATCTAGACATAAGATTTGAGGTTACCATAATAATAGAGCGAGTTACTATTATTTTTAAAAACCAATTCCTATATCCCAAATTCCTAGGTTATGAAAATGCTCATAAGTTTGGCTTAAATTCACTACTTGAGAGAGAAGTTGTTACATTTCATTTGTCACAGGTCATTGAAAAATACACTTTTCACTAGATGCCTTCCATCAAAAGAACTACAAAATCTGACAATATAAGTATTAAAAATAAACTCCTTTTCCTTTTTAACAAGATATCTCAATCGAACTTTCAAATGTGTGACTGACCCAAAACCACTTCCCTTATCACTTTAATTCTTGTTCATAAACACAGTTGTGATCAGGAATCCACAGATGTAACACTCTGTCTTTGCTCAGAATGACTGCCCTGACCACCGCTAAAGGTCCACAATTTAAAACCTTTTGTATTTCCTCCTCTTTCAAGACAGTGTGATGTCAACAGTTGGATCCTTTGCAAAGATCAACTAGAAGCCAGAGTTGTAATGTAGGCTGAGTTTAAAAAGAAGTAATTTGATTACATTTTTTTTTACTCATGTAGTAGTATTTTTAAATAACAACTAAATTGTCTAGTAAGTTATGTTAGACAATATAAAAGGCCAAATCTATACAAATAATGCTATTTGGTGAATTTAGATTTTTAAAAAATCACTTTCTTGAATTTTGCAATCAGCTTTTTATTATTTAAAAGACACTAATGGATAATTCAAAATAGTATATAATAAAAAGTTAAAATTATCTTTAGATCTCACTATTGGTATACATTTATTATGTAAGAAAGGTCTTTAAAGTCCTCCTTGAAACTCTTTTCCTGTAGTTTTGCCAAATGAGCTTTCCTTTTCTTGTACTCTTCTCATCTCTTGACCCATCACTACTAGAGATTGTCTTCTACCCCTATCATTAGTTCATAACATACCTTGGGGTGAGTCTGGGAGGAGTCTTGAGTGGCTGGAGTGATGGTGAAGTCAAAAGTTTCTTCAGACCTTTCTGGTTGTTCCTCCTTCATTCACCATTTATGAGTTTTATCATTTCCCCTTCATTCTTCACTCCCAGGGTAGTTCTGGTCCCAGATGCCACCTCTCTCAAGTGCTCTGACTCTTCATCTCAGCCCCAGGGATGATGTGGCCAGGGAAGTATTTAATGTCCCTCTGCAAAGCAGTCCAATATTTATATTGACAATTGACCCTACAACCAATATTTAGCTCGGAATATTGTTCACAGGGACCCATAATGAGCCATTATATTTGACTGAGAGGGTTTGGATCACACATCTCACACCCCAACTTTTTTTTTTTTTTAAGATTTTATTTATTTATTTGACAGACAGAGATCACAAGTAGGCAGAGAGGCAGGCAGAGAGAGAGGGGGAAGCAGGCTCCCTGCTGAGCAGAGACCCCCAATGCGGGTCTCGATCCCAGGACCCTGAGACCATGACCTGAGCCGAAGGCAGAGGCTTTAACCCACTGAGCCACCAAGGTGCCCCCCACACCCCAACTTTTAAAGCTGCCACTTGAGGGATGAACCCCAAATCATCCAGCCCTGAGAGTTAATAGGGTTTGAATTCATGAGTTACACAAGACCATAGCAAACAAAGAAGCAGTAAAACTGGTACACAAGCACATCCCAGGTCTATTTCCTTTGGGCTCAGTGCAAAGGCAGCAGGCAAAAATGCCATCTTCCAATTTTTCCCTGGAAGGGATTTGACTGAATACTTTCCCAGCTGCTGCCTGAGGGTCCAGCTTCTAATCAGCCTGCATATGGGGGATGATTGAGATTCTCTCAGGAACCTAAAAGAGCTGGTGGCCGTGTCCCCTGCTGTCTCCCTCCAACTCATTCCAATAGTGAAACCAAGTCTTTAGCTCCTGCCTAGAAGGAGCTTGTCTACACATCCAGCATACCAACTGTTATGACTACCCCCTCTAGAGGCTGGTTCCCAAATCACCCAGCTCTGGTAGCTGATGGGGCTCTACATTCATGAGTCCTCCAAGACCACACAAAACAAAGAAGTGGTTTTCTCTGAACACACAAGCACTTCTAGCAACTGTTCCCTTGGGCTCAGCAAGAGTGAATAGGCAAAACACTCAACTCCTGCTTTCTCCGTGTTAGGGGCTATAGATGGTATATCTAATGTACCAACTTCCCCAGCTCTTGTTGCCTACCAGTCAGGCTTCCAATTAATCTGCATTGGATTGCTAAAGGAGCAGACAATGAGTAGTCCTCTCAGAGCTTGAGGTGAGGGAGCATTTCTCACAACTCTGACACTGACAGGTCTTAGCATATTCTAATCTACTGGGAGCCACCAAGAACAAACATGGCAGTTAGGACAATCACAGAAGTTCGAGAGGCTATGAAAGTTGGAAATACTCATTGGCTTTCCCTCAGCTCATTTCTGTCTTATATGACCATGACTGGTATTCTGGTTAAATTTATTTTAACCAGAACCATCCATCTTAGTTTGAACACACCATGGAGTTTAAAAAAACAAAAATCCTGCTACCAGGTAGGTTAAGGATATACCAGCACCAATACTCATTAAATGCTTTTTTTTTTTTTTTTTGGTATTTTGTCTGTTGGAAAAGGAGAGCCGAGGACTGAGTGCCAGTGAATCAATGTTTCTCCTGCATGAAGCAGCCTTCTCTGGGGACTTTTCTGTGGGAGAGCAACATACCTCAAGCCAGATAGTAGATGATTCTACATGGGGATCAGGTTTGAGGAGTCTTCAAATCCAGCTTATGGATTTGACATGTGACTGCACCAGTATTTTTATTATTAATATAATACTGCTTGTGAAATGTGTACACTGTCATATGAAAACCATATGAAACTACTTCTTTTTATTGTTTTTATTTACTTTTAAAAGGTTTTTCTTCATCCTCACCTATTTCCTCTTCCTAACTGCAATTGTTTTAGAGTCCACATTTCACTCTTTGGAAACCTTAATGTGCAGCATGATCTTTGTGTTCACATCTAAGATTTATTTATTAACTGTCAAAGGGAAGAATTTTGGGTAAGAGTGCATCTTGCTATTTGAAATTACCAGTGGTGGATTACAGTACCAAACTGAAAAATCGTTTAATCAAAAGAGGTTTAGCTGTAGCCTTAATCAAGGGCAAGGTGGGTATTTTCAAGAATTACCATGGAGACCAATGTGGGCTTTCATGAACAGGGCCTTCCCTCAGGGAGTGTCGACAGCAAAGAGGCAGAATTAGGGGACTAAGATACAGATCCCTGATAATTGAGTTTCCCTTCTGAAGCTTCCAAGACATCTCTGGCAAAAAATGCTTCCAAGAAGACAGTGAGGGCAGAAACCAGTAATGTCCCTTTACCTTTAAAAGGACTATTCAGTAGCCGTGAGATCAACTGCACAATTAGAATAATGTCAGAGGTTCCCCCATGCAGTAGGGAGAACCCCTTTTAAAGGATAAGTCTTAGAAAAAAGAAGATAAAATCATGACTCTCATACAAACATAAAATGAACACATAAAATGTCAAACATTTTATTCAACTTATCAATTAGTGAGGGAACCAGTAACATGTTACAGTCAGTTCAAAGGTGAATTCTCAAAAACCATGTATATAAAGGGAATAAGAAATTTTGAAACCAGTTTACATCCATGTAAAATGAATCAATGAAATAATAAATTGCATTTCACCAGATACACATTTTTGCTTGTTTATATTATCAATTTTCTACAACTTTTTTTTTAAAGATTTATTTAACAGAGAGAGAGATCACAAGCAGGCAGAGAGAGTGGGGGAAGCAGACTCCCCGCTGAGCAGAGAGCCCGACATGGGGCCCGATCCCAGGACCCTGAGATCATGACCTGAGCCAAAGGCAGAGGCTTAACCCACTGAGCCACCCAGGTGCCCCAATTTTCTACAACTTATAAAGATGTAAAATTGATCAAAGACAATGAAAGGCAAGGAAGACCCATGTCTTCCTTGAATGAGCTACAAGATACACACTGATATATTTGTTCCCATTTCAAAGTCTTTCATAATTTCTCTGGATGCCCTGTAGTCAAGGACTTCTCTAGACATCTGGGACTGAAAAACCTCAGGTAACACACTATGCCTCTGAATCTATCCTGTTTCCCAGACTCCCTCCTCTTATTCAGCCTCCTGGCTCAAAAATGCCTTGCTAATAATGTTTTACCCTCTGTGATCCAATTAGTGACTCTAAGACACCATAATTCCCTCATGCACCATGAACAAGCTGTCATGGACAGGGTTTCTGCTAAGCATTTCACATACATTGTATTACTTAGCTTCACAATGACTTAAGATCATTACTATTATCCCTATTCATAAATCCAGAAGGTGAGCCTAAAAGACCTTTTGTAAATTGTCCAAAATTTTATTGTTACAATGGCACAGGTGGAATTCAAATCTATCAACTTTTGATGCTTTTAACTAACACTCAAGAACATCTTATAGACCCCTCTAACTCCTTCATCATTACTCTGTTAATGGCTTTATTAGTAAGAATTTGAATTGCTCACTGGCTCAAAGCTTTCCCATCACAGGCCTTTACCTCGCTCAAGACAAAATTATCTGGACTGGGCTGTCAACTGTTCCCATGAAACTTCTCACATTTACATTCTGGAGCAACACAAAGAGGTAGAGTGCAAGATGGGCTTCTCTGTATAGCTCCAGTGTCTTGGCCAACACTCCAAGCACAGCATCTAACACATTGTCTTATATCATATCTGTTTATATGATAATAGCTAAGAATGATTGCATATGTGTTATGTATCTTATGCTTTACATAAAGTATCTTATTTAATTCTCACAGGATACCTATGAACTGGGTACTACTACAATGCTTATTTCAACATCAGGAAGTGGGGACTTAGAGAAACAGGCAACTTGCCCAGGATCACAGAGGGAAAGTGATAGAGGGAAGTGCCCACTTCATCCCCTGTTCTGTTAGGAGGCCCTTTGGCCATTGACTTTTGAACAAGGAGGAGGCCCAACAGGTCTTGTGAGGTGCTGGCTGAGGAAAATTAATTCAGATGAGCATGCATGCAAATGGAGAAGACCCTAAAGTGAAAGGAAGTCTCACTTCCTTCCTCTGTATCTTGGTGTATTAAGACTCATGTGGCTATATAAGATTAAGAGGGAAATAAATTGGAATTTATTAGTCCAAATTGTTAGGAAGTCTTAGGTGGGCATGGATTCAGGCCCAGCTGGACTCAGGAGATCAGTATCATCTGTGCCATTTCCTTTCCCCCCACTTTTTCTTTACTTCTGTTTCTCTTTAGGTGTTGACCTCACCTTTTCTACTATAGATTCTTTTTCTGTGTGGCTTGGAAGGAAAGTGAAACATCTGTGGCTTTTACTGTTTTTATGGCTCAAGATCCTAGGGAAAGAAAGCTCTCTTCTCTAGCACCAATAAGCAAAATTATGAACGCACTCTTTCATCTGGTTTTGGTGGCTGTAATGAGAGACGTGGATACTCTGATTGGCCAACCAGGGCCAGAGGACAACTTTTGTGTCAGAGGGTATGGATAGAACACTATGATAGTAGCAACTGAGGACCAGATGGAGGCATGGTGTCCCAAAGGAAAAGAAGATGCTTTTGTTGAAAGAAGGAGAGAAGAATAGTAGGTAGGTAAAAACAACAGATGTCCATGGTGCTGATTTTCCCAGAGACTATTATATTATGAATACAGTTTTTCTTCCAATTTATTATGTAATATTTGATTCAATAAAAATACGATAGTTTGTGATAATTTCTAACGCTACAAGTTATTTCTTACATATGTGTGATTCAGTATTGTTCTCATTCCATTTTAAAAAGATACAAAAACTTTGAAAAACAAAACTGGTGTAGAGCTATTTTAGAACATTGTCTCTGTTTGAACTTAACTATTTGTTCAGATTCTTATGATGATTTGAGAAAACTTATTGATCAGAGAACTAAGTAGACTTAAGAATTAAGCCAGAAATTAAGAACATGCATATATATATATGCATATAAATACATGTATACAACCTAAATAACTTTCACAATGAATAAATGATAGAAATATTATTAAATAGGTATTACATGCATAATGCTATTCTTATTTTTAATGAGACAAGACTTCAATCACATTTTTCTTTTTAGACAAACAGGATTGGGTTAACTAAACTTTTTAATGATGAATATAGATTAATGTAAGAGCTAATATGTTAAAAAAAACTATTTTCATATATTTTCTGATGTCTCCAATTATGGCTAGATTATTTACCTAAGTCAGTTTTTGGGATCATGGACTATATTTCCAATTGAAATAATGTTTTATTTGCTGATTTGATGTCTCATGATGGCCCGTGAATAGCTACCGGCTCCAGAATATATGTGATTTGTAATATTATAAAATGCATCTATAATAATGTTTCCATAGGAAAACATGTTCAGTGGAGCTCTAATTTTGGATTCTAAAAACAGTTTCCTCCTCATCCTCCCACTCCATCTTCTCTGAGACTGAGAGTGAAGATTTTCTTAGCTCTAGATCTTAAGCATCGGTTATTAACTTATGGGCAAGGAGTGGTAAAGAAAGAAGGACAAAAGCATTGTAAGAAGGCCTAATCAGGGAGCAGAAAGCAGAGAGTGTAGGACAGGATTTGGGAATCCATGAAAAAAAAAAAAATACAACAAAACCAACAAACAAAAAAACCCCCAAGATCCTAGAAGCATAACCAGAGGCACACACTGGTTGGATGAGTAAGTGGCTGCTTAGCTTAACGAAGGGTTGACAAGAATTTTTTTCCAGAGGGATGTTACTAAGGGTTGTCCAGACAAAATTCAGAGGCCAAGTTAAAGACAGGCTGGCTTTACAGAGGCTTTCCTTACAAAGCAAAGCACTGAAACCAAGAAATTTCCTTTTCTACTTGGGAGTCATTTCCCAGGAAACAAAAACCACAGTGGAAGAGTTGCTGCCAGAGGAGAAGAAACTAATCCAAACAAGAAAGACAAAGAACTGAATCAAAGAAGCCACTGGATTGGGCAATCAATGCAAAGGAATGTGAGAGGTGGGAGAGGTTAGGAGGCCAGCACTTCTGGACAATATTATTGGGTTTTAAAGATCTGAATTTAGTTCCAGCTCAAGATGGCAACGTAGGAAGGCTCTGAACTTCACCTCCTCCACAGAACACACTAGATTACACCTATTAATAGAACAATTCTTCCTCAAGAAGGACTGAAAGTTGACTGAACAGTGACTGAACAAAGTTAGAGAGAGTGGCAAGAGAACAGCAAAAGAGTAATGGTGACAAAGGGAACCCCACACCCACTGCTGCGAATGGCAGTGGGGAAGGACAGTACTGAGGGACCAAGAACAGAGCCCTCTGTCCTTGGGCACAGGAAGAAAGCTGTGGTTTATAAGAGCAGCTAGCACATAAAGAGACAACAGTAGAACTCTGCCCAGTGGTGGAAGAGCTGTGGAAAATCTCTCCAGGTCAGAGGGAATGGAGAACCACGTGGTTTACATTCCCAATCCACCTTAAAAGCCTAGGCAGGAGCAGGGTCTGGACACATATAATGGGTGTCTGGTTGTCTTTTTTTTTTTTTTTTTTTACATTTTAAAATTCATCTTGTCTTTTTATTTTTCCTCTTTAAAAAATTTTTTTTCACCAAAAGCAGAATCAGACCTATACATAGAGAGAACAAACTGATGGTTGCCAGAGGAAGAGGTATAGGGGAATGGGCAAAATGAGTGATGGGGAGAGGGAGATACAGGCCTCCAGTTATGGAATGAGTAAGTCACTGCATGAAAAGCAGAGCATAAGGAAGACAGTCAGTGATATTGTAATAATGATGTAATGGGACAGCTGGTGGCTATACTTGTGAACATAGCATAATGTATAAACTTGTCAAATCACTAAGTTGTACACCTAAAGCTAATGTAGCATTGCGCATCACCTATACTCAAATTTAAAAAATGGAAATAAAAAGATTAAAGATCTGAGTTAAGATATGCATCCCACCCCTTTACTCTAGAAATCGTGATTCTTCCTGACAGGATCTTAGGGATAATCCTGTAAGACAGGGATCTGGGAGGAGGAATTTGTTTAAAGATTTTGCTTGTGTGTTTGTTTGGAGGGGGGAGAGGGAGTGGGAGAATCTCAGATATCCTTCTGAATGTGGAGCAGGACGCAGGGCTTGATCTCATGACCCTGAAATCATGACCTGAGCCAAAATCAAGAGTGAGACGCTTAACCAACTGAGTACCCAGGTACCCCGTCTGTGTTCATTTTTATCTCATTTTGCAGTAGTTGTCTTGTGCACCACTCTTCTTCGCTATTTTCTTTTCTTTTTTAATTTTAGTTATTTGACAGAAAGGGGGAAAGACAGAAAGGAGAGGGAGAAGCAGACTCCCTGCTGAGCAGGGAGCTTGATGCCGGGCTTGATCCCCGGACCCCGGGTCATGCATGACCAAAGCGGAAGGCAGACGCTTAACCGACTGAGCCATCCAGGCGCCCCTTCTTTGGTATTTTCATATACTAGAGAAGCACTCCTTCCATCTGAAATGGTGCCCCTCCTCTTCTTGTTTTGCAACAGCCATGCAGTCTTTTCGAAGTTTCTAAGGGTCTTTGCTACTTATACTGGTGGAGAAATGGGATGGGGTAAAAAAATGTTCCTCCTAAGATTTTTTCCTCTGGTCATCCTTTTTTCTGTAGTTCCCATAAAGAAATGAAAGTCTCCCTGTACAAACCAGCGGTCTTTGTACCCAAGCCATTGAAGGGAAATTTTCTCCATCATTTTAGAGAAAAAAACAGGTGACATTCATCTTGGTGTTTTCTCCCAGGAACCAACATAGTCAGATTGGCTCAGAGGAGAAGAGCAGGTTGGGCAGGGGGAGCTAAGTCCACTCAGAAATGTGTAGGTAAGTTAGGGGAATCTAACAGCAGGGACTGTTGGTATAACCAGTGCTCGTGCAAAGGCTTGGTATAATACAATGCAGACTCTGAATGAATGATTTTGCTTACTCATAGTCTGTTCACATTTTATATTCATCTCCAAGCAGATGCTATTATAGAAACATGTTATCAAGGATCATCTATCAAAAATTGAAGTCACACTTCAGAGACAACTTGAAGGCATGGGACTGACATGATACCGTTATAAATACACTAGGTTTCGGGGCGCCTGGGTGGCTCAGTGGGTTAAGCCTCTGCCTTCAGCTCAGGTCATGATCTCAGTGTCCTGGGATTGAGTCCCACATCGGGCTCTCTGCTAGGCAGGGAGCCTGCTTCCTCCTCTCTCTCTCTCTCTGCCTGCCTCTCTGCCTACTTGTGATATCTGTCAGTCAAATAAATAAATAAAATCTTTAAAAATAAATAAATAAATAAATAAATACACTAGGTTTCAGTAGAGCATAGGTTGGTCTTGTCACATGGGGGGGGAAGTCAGTCATTATTCTATACTGTGGTTGTTTTGCTGTCTCTACTAGCCTACTGATTGGAATTGAATCTAATCACAAGCTATGTAAAAATGGAGATGACTTCTTTTCTTTCAGGTTTATTTTGAAGCATCCAGAATACTTAGATCCCTGAATATTACATTAAGCAGAAGTTCAGCTGTAATCTCTAAAAACAAATACTACCATTACTTTTCACTACTTAATTGTAAATACCCTCTGGTTGCTTTTCTTGCCAGTGCGGCAGGCCTAACATGTTCTTCCAAATCCCTCCATAGTGACTTCAGGAAGATACAACCAGCCCACAACACAGTAAAAACACTTTCTTCTTCCCTTGGATGCAAAAATTGTATGTTCTACTAGAGTTTACCTGACTTCTAGTGTCCTTTTGCTGCCTCATGCCTCTATATCTGCTTAGCATCAAACAACTAAGTTGACAATAATATAAAAGTTAATATAAAATATTTCATGTATTCTGTAAGACCATAAAACTTACGCTTTTATTATGGCAAATAATATGACATCACCTTCAAAATACCTTCTAGAAGACTGTACCAGTTTCTGCAGTTCAAAGACTTGCTAAGGAAAGTGGTAATGCCCTGACTAAATACAACCCAGAAAATTAATTCTCTGGTTCTGAATACAGTAAAGGGCATCCTGCTTTTAATAGCAAGCATACACTTTAAAGTCAGCTGCTGAAAGTGGTGGGTTCAACTTTTTATTATTTAAAAATTTTTTTAAATTTTATTTTATTCAGAGAATGTGCATGTGAGCACGGTGGGGAGGGGCAGAGTCTTAAACAGGCTTCATGAGGAGTGCAGAGCACGACATGGGGCTCAATCTCATGACCCTGAGATCATGACCTGAAATAGAGTCGGGCGCTCAACCCACTGAGCCACCCTTAGTGGCTCAATTCCCTTAAAACTGTAAGTTATAAGCTGAATGTTACTTTTTATTATGTCATTATATTTATTGTCAAAAGACATTTTCTTTTTTTAATTAAATGATCCTAGTAAAAGGGGGGGGTCCCCATAAAGACATGTGAGAGGAGGGAGAGTCTTTTCATTTCTTTTTTTTTTTTTAGAGGGGGAGGGGGAGGAGTAGAGGGAGAGAAGCAAGAGTTGGATGCTTAACCAAATCAGCCACCCAGGCACCCGACAGGAGGGAAGTCGTAACTATTCCACTGGACGCAGGAGCAGAAGCTGGCCCCAAAGGAAATGATTTACAAAGCAAAATGTAGCTCTGTTGTTTGCTCATGCATATGGTTTTCAGGATCATCTTCCTTTGGATCATGATGATCCCCTAGTTGTGACTCCTCCCTTCTCCATTAGAAAGTTATACAGAGAAACATGGAACAAAAACAAAAACACAATGCACAGACTGGAAATTTAGTGACAATGTAAAAGAAAGAAAAACCATAAATTCCAACATACACATTTGTGTGGCCCAAAATACCCAAGATCAGCAAAACTGGAATGGGTAGAAAGAGGTATATCAGTTGGTTGTTTGCTTTTCTCCCTGCCTCCCTTCCTTTCTCTCTTTCTTTCTCTATCAGATTATTGTTGAAGTACTCAAAGATTTTCAGATCCTGAGTCTTCCCCCCCCCCCTTCATGGTACATCATTTTACCATGTGTTGTTTAACTTGGGGAAAAGAGAGCTAATTTGTAGCAGGGCTTAATTTTTCTGAGGGGATCCTGTTTATTACCATTAAGTATGATGGTAACTCTAGGTTTTTGTAGATTTTCCTTCCTCTTGAAGTTGTTCTCTATTACTCCTCACTTGCTGATAATTTTTAAACTTATAAATATGAATAAGTATTGAAAACTTGGCAAATATTTTTTCTGCAACTACAGAGAAAACCATATGATTTTTCTTGATTCTGCTAGTAAGGTGACTTACACTGATTGATTTCCAAATGCTAAACAAATCTTGCATTTCTGGGATAAATTCCCTATTTGATCATGATGTATTCTTCTTTTTATATATTGTTGGATTTGATTTGATAGTGTTTTTAAAAGAATATATTTATATTCCTGAGATTTAATGGCTTGCATTCGTTTTTTGTAATCAGTCAAGGGGGTATTAGAGTCCCCCTTGGAATTAGAGTCAAGCTGGTCTCCTAAAATGAATTGTTCATGATTTCTTTCCTTACCATTTCTGAAAGAACTTGTGAAAGATGGTTGTGAATTCTTCCTTGAATGTTTGATACAATCCACCAGTGAAAACATCTGGGCCTGAACCTCTTAATAGGTTTTCATAATGAATTCATTTCTTTAATGGATATAAGGTTATTCAGGTGTTCTCTTCTGTCAATTTTAACTAGACATACTTTTAAAATAATTTTTTCTATTTCATCTAAGTTGTTGAATTTGTGGAATAAAGTTGTTCTTAGTATCCTCTTATTATCTATTTAATGTTTATGAGATTAGAGGTGTGCCTCATTTTCATTTCAGATATTAGTGAGTAGTGCTGTCATTTTTTCTAGGATTTTTGGTAGGACTTCTAGGAAATTTAGCCAGGGATTTTTCAATTTAAAAAAGTTTTCTCTGAGAACTTTTTGGCCTTGCTAATTTTCTGCATTGTCTCTTTTATCTTTATTTTCTTCTTTTATCTTCACTATTCCCTTCTTTAGGGCTACTTTTCTCTTCTTTGTCTAGCTCCTTAATGTGGAGTGCTGAGTCATTGGTTTTAGATTTTGTCCTTCATAATGTAGCCACTTAAAGCTATAAATTCCTCTGAAAGCACTGTTTCAGTGGTGGGTTGGATCCCACCATGTTGATATGCTGTATTTTTAATATCATTTAGTTCAAAATATTTTCCAATTTTTTGGATTTTTTTTTTGTCTCTGGCCCATGAATTATTTAGAAATGTCTTGTTTTATTTATAGATATTTGGATTTTTCCTGGATATTGTATTGTTATTGATTTACCAGGTAGATGCCATTCTCTACTATTTCTAACTTGAATTTTTTTTTAAAGATTTTATTTTTATTTATTTGACAGACAGAGATCACAAGTAGGTAGAGAGGCAGGCAAGGAGAGAGGGGGAGGCAGACTTCCTGCTGAGCAGAGAGCCCGATGTGGGGCTGGATCCGAGGACCCCGGCATCATGACCTGAGCTGAAGGCAGAGGCTTTAACCCGGTGAGCCTCCCAGGCGCCCCTCCAACTTGATGTTTTTATTTTAATTGAAATAACAGAGTGTGTTCTTCCACCATAAAATAGTTTAATATTTAAAAATTTACTGATACATGTTTTCTGGCCTAGACTGAGGTCTAGCTTAGTGATTGTAGAATTTGCACTTGAAAAAAGTGTTTGCTCTTCGGTTGTTGGATATGGTACACTATAAATGCCAATTAGGTCGAGGTGGTGAATAGTGTTCAGATTTATGTCTCTATTAAATATTTTTGGTCTTTCTATCAACTGTAAAAGGAGGTACTTGAGTCTTATGCAATGATTTGGGGATTGTCTATTTTTCCCTTTAATATTTAATTTTTTTCTTCCTGTATTTTCACTAGGGGCTCTTTCACTAGGTTCACACACTTTTAAAAGTTTTATGTCTTCCTGATAGATTGTCACCATTATCGTTACAAAATATTTCTCTGTGTCCCTAATAAATCTGTTTCTTACAGTCTATTTTATCTGATATTAAAAAAGCCATCCATTCTTATGCTTGCTGTTTGCACAGCATGTCTCTTTTTATCGACTTACTTTCAACTCTCTGTGTTTTTATATTGAAGTGGGTCTCTTTTAGGTGTATAGTTGGTTTTGATTTTTAAAAATCTGTTCTTTCAATATCTGCTTTTTGAATGTTTAGAACATTAACCTTTAATGATGGCTGCATTCATAACCTACCTTTACATTATTAGTTTTCTATTTGTATCCTCTGATTTTTGTTCCTTTGTTCGCTCTTTATGACCTTTTTTAGGATTGTTTGAAAATCCTAATATGCCATCTCAATTTTTTGGTCGGTCCATTGGCTATATTTCCATTATCTTAGAGATTGCTCCACATATTACAACACATGTATCATTTTCTGAAATGATTAGAGTTGGTATTCTACCACTTGATTAAGATCTTCAAAAATTTTCAGTCATATATCTCCTTAACCATTTCCATTTTTTAATAATTTCCATATTTATTACATCTGTGTATATGTAGAACTCCCCCAGATTTACAACTTTTGCTTTAAACAGTCATACATATTTTTAAAGATCTTAAAATTGTTTATATAATTACCATATATAATGATCTTCCTTCATTTTTGAAGATCCAAGTTTCCCTCCTGGTATCATTTCTCTTCAGCTAAAGAAATTTTTTTAGCATTTCTTGTAAACCAGCTAGTTAAGTTGGCAACAAATACTTCTAGTTTTGTTTCATCTGAAAAGTCTTTATTTTACCTTCATTCTTGAAATACAGGTACTGGGGTGCCTGGGTGGCTCAGCAGGTTAAAGCCTCTGCCTTCAGCTCAGGTCAGGATCCCAGGGTCCTGGGATCTAGCCCCACATGGGGCTCTCTGCTCAGCAGGAAGCCTGCTTCCTCTTCTCTCTCTTCTTGCCTCTCTGCCTACTTGTGATCTCTGTCTGTCAAATAAATAAATAAAATCTTAAAAAAAAAAAAGAAATACAGGTACTGGATGTTTAATTCTGGATTACAGGTTTTATTCCTTTAAGCATTTTAAAATTGTCTGTGTTTTGTTGTGTAAATTGTTATGTAAATCTATGTAAATTGTTTTTTAGTATCTGCGGTTTCTCAGCTTTGGATTTCTTCAGTTTGGTTATGATGTATGCAGGAAAGATTTTCTTTGAATTTATTTTGTCTAGTATTCACTGGCTTCTCAAATTTGTAAATTTATGTATTTGGAAGTTTTCAAATGTGGGAAGTTTTCAGACATTATTTCTTCACATATATATATTTTTTCCTCTTTCAATCTTTTTCTCCTTTCCTTCCAGGACTCCAACTACATGTATATTTAATCTTTTGAATTTTTCCACAAGTTTTGAGACTGTTATTTTTTATTTTAATCTTTTTTTCTCTCTGTTCTTCAAATTGAATAATTTCTATTGGACTATATTCAGTCTCACTTCCATTTTCACTATTATCTCTATCTACTATAGAGTCAAGCCAGTGAGTCTTTTGTTTCAAAAATTACATATTTTTGTTCTAAAATTTCTATTTTTTTCTGGTTTCTATTACTTAGCTGAGATATATTTTCATTTATTTCAAGTATGTTCTTTCTTTACCTCATGGAACATTATTATAATAGGTGATTTCAAATTTTATCTGTTAATTCCAGCATCTGGGTCATCTAAGGATTAGCATATGATGATTGTATTGTCCCTTGAGAATTAACCCAATTGTCCTGGTTCTTTGCATATTATGCGATTTTCAACTGTATCTTCCACATTTTGAATATTAGTTGTGTAGAATCTGTATATTGTTATAATCACCTGGTGAAAGTTAATACTCTTTCAAGTAGGCAATTCGCACGGTTCAGTTCAAACTCTAAGTTCTGTCTTGCCCTCTCTGGGCAATATTTCATACGCCAGCTCAGTTCTCAAAGCCTTTGCTTATGCTGGTTTGGGTCTCTCTCACTCATGTGTGGTTTAATTGTAAGGCTGGGGTTTGTGTAAGGGCTCAAATCTCAATTCAGTTTCTTAAGTCTTTACTAAGCTGGTTTGGGTTGGTCCTACACATGTGTGGTCTCAGGCTCTAGCCTGAGCCTTGTGTGGGTTCTTACACTAAATTTAGGATTCTTCGGCTTCAGTCCTTCTGAGATCTCTGCTTCATTCTCCAGCCTACAGGAGCTCCTTTCCAAGCTTACTCTGGCAGCTGGTGAGATAACAGAGTTTCTATCAGATTTTCAGCTGCCTCTTCAGGACTGAGGTCTACGCTTAGGACAAAACCACTGGAGAAAGGAGAACGTAAACAAGGTCACTTCTCCAAGGTTTATCTTCCCACACAATTCACCAGCTACTGTTTATTGTGCAGAGTCCTCAGGTGGTTGGGAGGAAGAATCAGGAAGGATCATCTACCATATCCCACTAAAACATTATCAGAACTTCCTCCAACAATATTTTTTTCCAACACTATTTCTTTTTTTTTTATTAAAGATTTTATTTATTTATTTGACAGAGAGAGAGGTCACAAGTAGCCAGAGAGGTAGGCAGAGAGAGGGAGGGAAGCAGGCTCCCTGCTGAGCAGAGAGCCCGATGTGGGGCTCGATCCCAGGACCCTGAGATCATGACCTGAGCTGAAGGCAGAGGCTTAACCCACTGAGCCACCCAGGTGCCCCTTTCCAACACTATTTCTTAAGGAAAGATAAAGTACAACATAAATGTCTATAGAAGGAAAGTTGTTTTAAAAAGCATATGGTCGGGGAACATCAGTGGCTTAGTCGGTTGAGCATCTGCCTTTGGCTCAGGTCATGGTCCCAGGGTCTGGGATTGAGCCCCACATTGAGCTCTTCTTGGTGTTCACAGCTAAGATTCATTATATTTTCTCCCAACAAAGTAGTTTAGTGGAAAGAGCATAGACTGTTTGAAAAAGCCCTCCAGGTCATTCTCATACATATTAAAGCTGTTGAACCACACCTGTAAGGAATCCCCTTAACTGATTTTCAGAGAGAGATCCTTGGATAGAGAAGGAGGTCTTGCTCATTTCACTCAAGTCGGTGTTGTACTCCATTTCCCTGACTTCTCTTTTGCCTTTAGAGGCCCATAGCAGTCTTTGTCCTTTTTAAAAATCGTAGGCTTTGTGTGCCCTTTTTTTCCATCTCCAAAGGCATTTCATTTCCTCCTACTTTCAGACTTCTTAAAATTTCTTTCACCAAAGAAATTTTTTTTTTTCCCCTTCACCTCCAGCTGCCTTCCTGTAAATTGAGAAGAAAACTCTAAGTGGCAAGATCCTCAGAGTGAACAATATCTTGAATGAATGTGGCTGAGTATGTTTAGCATTTTTGTGAGCCTAGATCCTATCTGTTGTCTGAGATCAACAAGGATACCTGTTATTTTAGATATCTCAGCTGTCAATGCCAGAGACAAGAAGACAGTCTATCTTAGTGAGGGATGAGCCACTGAATAACAGCTTAAATGTGTCTTTGGGGACAAGCACTTTGGAATTTGCTTTGGAATAAAAATGTAGCCTCTTCAATAATACAAATGTGGGTATGCATGTGTGGTGTGTGTCTCTGTGTGTGTCTGGGTGTGTGTGCGTGCATGTAAACTGGAAGTGGGAGACAAGCTTGCAGGGAGGGAGGGCAGGAACTGGAGGGAGCAACAAAGCCTGATAATCCTGCCTTTGCAATGTAAGTGCAGATCCTCAGCATCTCATTTGCTCATTTTCATTGGTGTTTCCACTACTGCTGGGCCTCACACCATTATTTTGCACTCAGATTTCTGATGGTTTATGGAACAAGGACATTGTGAATATTAACTTACAAAGCCCTCTTGCTTATTGTGCTGTAAAGGACCCACACCCTCAGTATATGGGGTGGTAACTCTCCTCTTTAATGCTCTTTTGAAAAAAAGAAGCATGTAATTTGTTGAAAACTAAAGCAGCTATCCTAACTGGGTTGGGATAACCCAGGAAGCAAGCACGGAGGCAAAACTGTCCTGTAGGGACATTTCATATTAGATGGTGCTTAACCAACCTGCTAATCAAATCTGGATGATTAATGGAGATTGAAGATGAAATTAAGACTGTAGTAGACCTGCAACACACACACACACACACACACACACACACACACAACACATCCACATGTGCATGCATGTCCAAGCGCACATACGCATATAGCGTAGAAAGAAAGAGGAGGTACCAGAGCAGATAAAGCTAAATTGCAACTATTATTCCACTAAGAATAAACTTACATCTCTCAAGATTATGCAACTCTGTCTCTGTCCCTTACAACATGAAAAACAAGATGGAAACATAAATGTTACTCGTTTTTTGATATGTAATGAGTATATAGAATTTTAAAATTTACAAAGTTGTTTCAAATACAGCATCTTATTTTATTTTATTCCGAAACACTCCATGGGGTTAGATATTTTTACCTTAACCTCTAATTTTTAAATCTATGTTTTTCAAAATGTGAGATGTGTCCATATCCTATTGATGATCTTGGGCTAACTTTAGGACGTTCCCTGACGCGGCATTAAAAATCACTATATTACCTGTGAAAGGGATGTCTTATTTCTGGTTCTCTTCATGTAAGAAGAATATTTCAGTTTGGTGCTATGTCTATAAAACCTTGGAATACATCTCTATTTTATTTTTTTTAAGATTTTATTTATTTATTAGACAGAGAGAGAGAGATCACAAGTAGACAGAGAGGGGGGAAACAGGCTCCCCACTGAGCAGAGAGCCCGATGCGGGACTCGATCCCAGGACCCTGAGATCATGACCTGAGCCGAAGGCAGAGGCTTAACCCACTGAGCCATCCAGGCGCCCCTACATCTCTGTTTTAATGAAAAAAAAAAAAAAAAAAGTCAGACCTTAGACTCAGAACATTCTAGGCATTAGTATGAAGACAAAATTGATTATTATAGTTATTATAGTAAATTTTATAGTTACTGTCATATTTTTGGTGACTTTATATACTAGTTTTCCATTTATAAGAATAATGTAAAATTTCCTTTTTAACATAGATTTATTTAATTTTTTTAAAAAAACGATAAAGAAAAATTGTTGTTAATGGTTGTAGGTATGTTATTTATGGTAGGTAGTATATGGAAATGACAAAAAATGCATAATACAAAATGATCAAAACTTTCTAAGTGAAGAAGGTCCATCTTAGAATGAATAAGTTACTTGGGAAGACCACACAGCTTCAAATGATGAAGATAGGCCCAAAGGGTGGGTAAAAGGTCTTTGCCACATGCACTGTCAAATAAAACCAGAGATGGACATAAAAGAAGTGGTAAAATTTATTCAGAACTATTTTAACAAGGGAAAAGAGATCCAGTATAGAAATGGGGCTCCATTCCAAGTACAACAGAGGTAAGTGGGGATTTAAGCCAAGGAGCAGGGCAGTCAGTGGATGGAAATTTACTAAGAGAAGACATCAATACTGGGGCAAATTCTAGTCAAGCCAAACTAATACAATTCCTGCTGAAGGTAGGCCAGGGTGATCAGAGACCAAGGGTGGGGAGTGAGGGGTTACTATCAATATCTTGGTTGATCAAGTAACAGGCGTGGGGCATTCTTGATCAACTGAATTAGCAGGGTTCTTGCTTAAACTGGAATTTGCAAAGAAATGCACCGAGGGGCATAGGAGAAGGTTCAGAAGACCGACTAAAGTTTGGTCAAGCTAAGAATCTTCGTCAGTTCATAGGACGTTAGTGACAGACCTTAGACCAGAACCAGTCTCCTGACTCCTAGTCCTGCTCTTTAGGCTTTAAAATGGCTTTTCTTATGGTTTATTAAAAAGTCTAAGTATCTTTCTGTCCCAGCTCTCTCATTATATGAGAACCTAGGGAACAATACAAACAGTTACATTTTTTGCCGATTTAAAAAACAATAATCATAACAATAATATATTTATTCAGCCTTTACTATGGGCCTATATATTTTATATATATGCTTAGTAATGCATTTACTTATTATACTTATTAATTTATTTAATATTCACATTAAATTCCACAAAATAATTATCTCATATGGATTTTTAAGAATAAATCTCTCAATGGTGGCCTTCTACCACATTTTTTTCTAGGTCTGGAAGAGGTTTCCTAACCCCAGGAAATCTGCCCTTTGTCCCTGCTACAGTGTGCTTAGGAAGATGTTTACGAAGTTGCTCCATTAAAAAAATCTCTCTCTCTAGCGGTGCCTGGGTAGTTCAGTTGGTTAAGCATCCGACTCTTGATCTCAGCTCAGGTCTTGATCTCAAGGTCATGAGTTCAAGTCTCATGTTGGGCTCCACATAGGGCATAGAGCCTCCTTAAAAAAAAAAAAAAAAAGAAAAGAAAAGAACAAATCTCTCCAACCTTATCCTTATGGGTTGCTCTTCTGGAATCACTAACATGATGATAGGTTAAAAGATTAATGATTCTCACTTTATGCTCCATTCCTAATATTATAGGGGAAAATGACATAGATTTCAAGATTTATTTATTATATTATTTTTAAGTAATCTATAACATTTAATACTAACTGAACAAATATTTATTGACACAACAAATATGTAGCAGATATTATGAGGGACACTCAGGATAACGTTGGTGAACAGAAAGAGAAGTGGACACTACCCAGGCAAAGCTTATGGTTTGGTTTGGGGACAAGAGTAGACTCATTCAAATGATCATACACTATGTGTAACTGTACAACTATCATAATTTGTGTTAAAAAAAAAAAAACCCTACATGGGCCATAAGAATGTAACTCAATTTAGATTGGGGCCAAGAAGAGTAGAACAGTCTTTCCTGAGAAATTGAGGTGTTGGCTGAGATAAGAAGAAGGAATAAGAGCTGACTAGGTGAAGGTGGGAGTTCATGGGGAGGGAGGAGTATTAAGGCAGAAGAAAGAGCACTTACAAAGGCCCTGGGGCAGGAAGGAACATGGTTTTAGGTGCACTGAAAAATGGCTAAGATGACCAGCATGGCTTGGTGGTAAATGCTGGCAGAGGGAAGAAATTGATGAAATGTAAGTTAGGAAGCTAAAGAGGTACAGAAGGACTATGTGAGGTGAAACCCTGGACAGGGATTAAGGATTTTGGTCTTTTAACAGCAGTGGGGACAATAGTGACATTATCAGATTTGTGTTTTAGAAAAATTTACTTTGGGTAGCAATGAAAGAATTAAAGTTTTTCTTTCTCTTTTTTTTTATTTTTTTTTATTTTTTTATTTATTTCTTTGACAGACAGAGATCACAAGTAGGCAGAGAGGCAGGCAGAGAGAGAGGAGAAAGCAGGCTCTCCACGGAGCAGAGAGCCCGATGCGGGGCTCAATCCCAGGACCCTGGGATCATGACCTGAGCCGAAGGCAGAGGCTTTAACCCACTGAGCCACCCAGGCGCCCCTACTAAAGTTTTTCTTTCTTATTTAAGGTAAGCTTCCTGTTCATCTTCCTGACTCATCAGAATTCCTACTTTTTTATAAAATAAACATTTTAAGAAAGCATTAAGACAAAACCTTGTTCCTTTCAATGAATATAAACCATTTTCCTTTATCTTCTTTTTAGTCTTCTATATTAAGAATGTTTTCTCATTTCCTTTTATATCTCCTGCAACACAAAGCTAGATCTTATTTTGGCTTTCCTAATTTCATCACTCACATCTTATAAAATCATGTGCCTCCATAATTATGTCATCTATTTTTTATTTCTTTTTCTTTCAGCATATAGTGAAAATCAGACTGACTTCATTTTAGCCAATAGAAGGCCTAAGAAAAATTAGTAAGTAGGCCAAATCTTGTGTGTACCACCCCTCATCTCCAGGGATGGCATTTCTCCCTCCCATTCATGCTTCCCTGACTCTCATACTTCCAGATCTGAGTGTCTCCCTAGATTTGTTTGTCCTGTTTTCATATAAGCTCTCACTTGCCTTCCATAAGATGCAGAATCATATTTACTCTTGGTGACAGGCGGACACTGGTGTTGAGATAACACATCTTATAGACTATGTGCTCTGGGTTACAAACTGACAGAACAGGTCAAGATTTGGCAGAGGTTGGTTAGGTTTTTTTGGGGAAAAATTTATGAATAAATGGGCAAGGCCCTGGAGAAAAGAGATACAGTGTCTGGGTTTTAGTTCAGGCTCCTGTAGAGCTATGTGAGTCCAGAAAGTCACTTCAATGACCTTATTTCCTCAGGTGCTGAACCCATGGTCGCTTCTCAAGTGTGGAGCAACTACTGCAACTGTGTAAGTCTGTTTTGTTGGCCGATCTGATCTTTCTAGAAGAGTTCTCCCCCTACCAGAACTATTTAAGTTCAGGGCCTAGTCCATCTGTAACAGCAGGGTCATTAATGAGAACACACAGTCAGGATGAAGATACTTGGAAAAGTTCCTACTAAACCAAACTAGAGACTGTCTATTTTGTTTTAAAACCAGGGAGAGTGAAGTTTTATATTAAAACCATTATTCAGCATCTGGTTTATGTTAATTTAAAAGCAGCCATCCTTGTTATCCCCTCAGGATCACATGTTGTAAGTTTTATTTTTACCATGTCTTATCTTTGCTGTTGTATTTTTAGCCTTTGGCTTCAGTGGTGCCCTTCATCAAGATGTGTGAAGACACAAATACTCCCATTTGGGAACATGCAGTGCTACATCCTTCTTGGTAGTTTTCAGTTAAAACAGTTTCTCTTCATAAACCTTATGGATAAAAATGTAAAAACCTAACAGCCAACAGCCCCTTTAACAAACTGAACACAACAACTTTTGTGTGCTGAAAGACAAATGTGAAGTAAAATCTGGAGGGGCTGTGTGCAGGTGCATTTGAAGGTCAACTTCCATTGAAGGTCAAGGGCCTACAGAGGGGAAATGAAATATCACTTAAAGGTCCCACCTCAGAAGAAATAAAACTAATTTAGAGTTTCCTAGATCAGTTCTTGGCTTGCAACATACAGAAGAAATTCTCTCAACTTACCTCAAGTAATGAGAAGGTTTAACAGATAGGGCAGAAATCAAGAAAGATTCCTTATAAGCATCCAAGCACATAATCACAACCAGGCCTCACAGCAACTGGAACCAGTTCCAAGGGCCTCCTGGGACCATAGGAATTAAAGTCATCCTAGGCTCCATAATTAATGTCTACTTCTTTATCACCTACTGTCACCAAGCACCCTTAACCTCTTCTTTCTTTTTCAGTGTCTGTTTTTTTATAATTTCTGTTTCCCCTTATCTCTGGTTTGTACACAGGCTGCCATGACTTTTCTAAATTCTCTTTCATATTTGATTTCTACTGATTTATTTCTCATTCTCAACTCATTTTCCCCAATTAAAATTTCTAAGAAAAGAATCAAATTGGTCTGGTTCATCTTTTCTTGCAGAGCTGCATCTTGGGCTGCTGGACCATTCATGGATTGACTGACATTGAGGCAACTATCACACTTGGTTCAGTGCACTATGACTAGAGGTGGAATCACACAAATCACATAATCAAAAAACACAATAGTCTAAGGGGCTGGAGCAGAAGCTATTTCCCTTAGAACAATAATGAATATGATTGATAACATCACAATTGGCTTGTCTAAAACTGGGACATTTGGGGTGAAATGGGCTCTACTTACCTGCCTCTTGAAATTAACTGGTATAATAAATGGTAGCTCTTGAAAAGAGATGGTGTTATACAAACGAGCCAATTGAAAAAGAAGGTTTAGGAGCACCTAGGTGGTTCAGTCAGTTAAGCGTCTGCCTTTGGCTCTGGTTATGATCTCAGGGTCCTGGGATCAAGTCATGTGTCAGGCTCCCTGTGCTTGTCCCTCACCCTCTGCCCCTCACCCTGCTCATGCTCTCTTTCTTGCTCTGCTTGTTCTCAAATAATTAAAAAAAAAAAAGAAAGAAAGAAAGAAAGAAAAAGAAGTTTCAACTGAAGAGAAGATTCTAGAAACAGTAGCTCAGGGAGAAAGATGAAAGGAAAGAGTGGGGAGGGTTAGAGGTAGGATCAGGACAAGCAGTGGCCCTAGAGGACGGGAAAGAGGGATGCTGGGTAGGAGTGAAGGAAGAATGTGGGTTTTTAGTGAGAAATGCGTGATTTAAGATATAAGTGTCACACAGAAGTTATAACCAACCACTGCCACTGCCTTTTAATATTCAAATTAAAAGTCCGACAAACTTTTGTATTGGGTTGGGGAGAGAATGGAGCAAAAGAAACTGCTACAATGTTGGAAGGAGCTAAAAAGGTATAACCACTTAGTGAAACATTTTAGTCTGACCTGGTAAAATGGAAGGTGTACACAGTGATGGCCCAGGAATTCTACTTCTAGGTGCATAACCTGGACAAACTTGAGCATGGATGCACTAAGATACATTTTTTCAGGAATGTTCAGTAGCAGCATTATGCCTAAATGCTTAAAACTAAAAACTGCCTAAGTATCCCATCAACAATAGATAGAATTTTGATATAGTCACACAATGAATGTGATGAGTATAATGATAACAAATGAACCACAGTGATGTACAAAAACATGCATGAATCTTACAAACATGATGCTGATAAAAGGAGCCAGAGATAAGAGAATGTATATATATATATATATAATACTTATATTTATTTAAATTTATTTATATACAAAGTATATAAATATATTAATATATTTATATATAAATATATTAAATATAAATATATAAAATATAAATATATAATATGTAAATATATAAACATCTATATAAATATATACATATTTTTATACTTATAATTATATAAATATATATTTATACATATGTGAATTTATAAGTATATATTTATATAATTATAAATATATAAATTTATAAATTTTAGAAACATAATTATAAATATATATAAATTCTAAATATATAAATTTATAAATATATTAACACAAGTATAAATATATTTATAAATACATAAATTATAAATATATAAATTTATAAATATAAATATTCATTTATTTATAGAAATTCTAAATTGGTAAAACAAAGCTATTGTGTTTTGGGGACATACATTTAAATGGTACCAAGAAAAGAGGAGAATAATTTTATCTTAATATAAAAAATTGTCTTGTTGCACCAGTTGTGACAAAAGACTATAGAAGAGTGTACAGTAAGCTGGAAAAGTTTTGAAGGGAAGTAAACTTTCTTTTCCCTCATTTATAATACTTCCAAATAAATGGGTTAGAAAAAAAGCAATGAAATATTTTTAAATGTTGACAAATCTTATTTGACATTGATAGGTTTATTTATAAGATGAGGAAAAGATGTGTGAAATTTTTATTAGGAAATGATATGTAGAGGAATATAGAAAGAGTAAAGCTAGAACTTAGTTTTTATTCTGTTAAAATAAGAAATTGATTTCTGAGTGCAGAAAATGTTCTTTTTTCTTCTTTTTTTTTTTTAAGATTTTATTCATTTATTTGACAGACAGAGTTCACAAGTGGGCAGAGAAGCAGAGAGAGGAGGAAGCAGGCTCCCTGCTGAGCAGACAGCCCGATGTGGGGCTTGATCCCAGGACCCTGGGATAGTGACCTGAGCCGAAGGCAGAGGCTTTAACCCACTGAGCCACCCAGGTGCCCCCAGAAAATGTTCTCAATAAGAACTAGAAATCATTCTGGCGGTCCATGCATTTGCTCAGCTTAAAATTCCTTATATCACCAAAAGAGTTTGTAGGATGGATAAAACACAATTGCTGGCAAAATAGCAGTCAACAAATTTCTTATTTTTATTCCTTTTCTTTTATTTTTTTTTTAGAAATGGAGAGAGAGAGAGAAAGGGGCAGAGGCAGAGGGAGAGGGAGAGAGGGATCTTAAGCAGGCTCCATACCCAGTGCAGAGCCCCACAGGGCTGGATCAACCCTGAGATCATAACCCGAGCTGAAATCAAGAGTTGGTTGCTTAACTGACTGAGCAACCCAAGTGTCTCAACAAATTTGTTATTTTTTAAAAGATTATTTTCCTTTGGTTAAAATACTCTTGTTAATTGGTGATACTTAAAACCTGTACTCAGCACATTTTTTTGGGAATGAGTTGGAAAACCCCAGAGACTAGTAGTGCCCTCACTTTCCACCTTCTATTGTTATTTTTCAGGATCATTAGTGACTGAATTCCTAGAAATAACTTGTAACCATAGTGATTAAAGTAACTGAACAGGAGCCCCTCAGCCTTGTGAATAATGAGGTGCCTTCACATTTCATCCACAGTTGCCTGAAGTCTTCTGAGACAAGCCTGATATTAGAAACTGAGCTTTCTGGAGGAAGCATGGAATGTGCCTCAGTGAATGACCCTTCCAGGTACTTTGGATGCTTGAGGCCAAAGGCAAAGGACACGTAGCTGCAGGCTTTCCAGGAGAAGCTGGCGTCGTGACCTCAAGGGCAAACTTTTCATGAGGTGAGGGGACTCACATCAGGATTTCCAGGACACTTTATTCTTGAAACAGAAGACCTTGTGAAAATGGACTGTTCAACTCCAGATCAGCAAAATAAAATTAATTGCCTGCAATGTATGAATCTTATGTAATTGTAGTTAACACTTTGGGTTTTTTTTAATTGGGCATATAAGAAAATCATTTTTTTTCTATCTGTAACCCTTCATTTAACAGACTAGGCTTGTACAAACTATAATGATATACTCTCTAAATGTTATCTTGTTACAACAGACTCCTCAAAATTCAGAAAAAAAATCCAATAAAAATTCCTAATATATATTTGTAAGCTGATAAATCATCAGACAAAATTATTATAAAAAGAATAATGTAGTGTGTCAACTATATTTCAACAAAAAAAGGAATAATGTATGCTGGTTTCCCTTGTATATAACACTATCCAGAAAAATGGTTAAATATTTTTTAAAGCTGTTTTACCGAATTCCTTTACTTTTCCTGATCATGTAGTTATTTGCAGAGTTTCTAACAATTTAGATAACTTCAAAATTGTAACATTATTATGTCAGAAATGTCATTTAAAAAAAAATTACAGGGGCACCTGGGTGACTCAGTTGGTTAAGCGTTGGCCTTTGGCTGGGGTCGTGATCTCAGAGTCCTGGGATTGAGTTCCTCATTGGGCTCCTTGCTTAGCAGGGAGCCTACTTCTCCCTTTCCCTCTGCCTTCACCCCTGGTCATGCCCTGTCTCTGCTCAGATAAATAAATAAAATTAAAAAAAAAAAGAAAACTCCATTTGATTAGGTTTCAAATCCTACTATTGAGAAAAGAGTAATAAACTTCAGACGCAGTAATGGTATGCACAGTGTCCTTTCAGGAACCCAACCTGCGACCAGCAACAACTTTGCTTAAAGAATCTCAGTTTTACAGGTAGCAAACAGTATCAATCCTGGCACAGGGACATTAACAAACTTGAAAATGCCTCTATAATTTAGGCAGTCCATGCAGAAACTGGATAGAGGAGAATTGCAAATTTGGGGCTCCTACATTTGAAGTAAATGAACTGAGTCATGGAAGTACTGCCACATGAAAGTGATCAAAAGTAGGACCCCAGGGGCTTTACCAAGTCTCCAGACAGGAGTTAACTCTCAAGCCTTAGTATTACGTGGCTCTAGTTCTGGAAATCACACAATTAGAAGTTCTGTGTATATTAGTACTTCCTCTTGTATCTATGTAAATAAAATTGACCAGATGAATAAAACAGCAAATAAGTGATAATGAATCAGAAAACAGCTTAAGAACAAAACAAAACAAAATACACGTGGTCAAATCCACATCTTAGGGAAAAGATTGACCACAAGGAGGGACTGCAAGCCCAAAGCAACACCTAGCCCCAGCTGTATTACAAGTTAAAAATGTGCATATAACATCCCAGAGTTGAGGAAAGAAAAAACACTGTGTCCTAGTCAGAGAAAGACAAATACCACAGGATCTCACTCATACGTGGAATTTAAGAAATAAAGCAAAAGAGCAAAGAGAAAAAGGAGAAAGAGAGGCAGACCAAGAAAGAGACTCTTTAACTACAGAGAGTGAACTAATGGTTACCAGAGGGGAGGTTTGGGGCAGGGTGGGGCGGGGTGGGGGCCTGAAACAGGTGATGGCGGTGAAGGAGTTTACTTGTGATGAGCACCAGGTGTCGTGATGAAGTGTTGAATCATGATGTTGTACACCTGAAACTAATATAACACTATATGTTAATTATACTGGAATTTAAAAAATAAGAAAAAAAATTAAACCAGAAAAGTAAAATTATGAAAACAAAAAGTAAAACCAAAAAACCTACACCTGGTGATTAATCTCTCCCCCTCTCAAAAACTCGAAACAAAACAAAAAACAACAAGGTCCTCCCTGTCTAGTGAGGCATTTTCTGTAAGTTACTCACTCTCTAATCGAATAATATCTCTGACTTTTAAAATGCTGATACATGTGTTCCTGGGTGGCTCAGTAGGCTGACCAGCTCTTGCTTTTGACTCAAATTATGATCTCATGGGTCTCCTGGGTCATAGGATGGAGCTCCTCCTCAGGCTCTGAGCTTAGCGGGGAGTCTGCTTGATGATTCCCTCCCCTTGCCCCTCCCCACACTCTCTCTCTCTCGAATAAATAAATAAATCTTAAAAAAAAAAAAAAATGGCGACACATGCCCTACAAGAAAATTGTTGTTTTCCATCCTGAAGAAGCTAAATATAAATTTGGAAACTTTAGTAACTTCAGGTTTTTCCCTTTTTTAACTCTTTGTGTTTATTTTTTTTAACATTTTTTGACTTTATTTTTTTAACCGGCGTACAATAATCATAAAATGTTATATTAGTTTCAGGTGTACACCGTATCGATTCAACCATTCTGTACAATACTTGGTGCTCACCAAGTGAAGTGAAGTGAAGTGAAGTCACCATCTGTCCACCATGCAACACCGGGTCTTCTCCCTCAACTTCCTGATGATTTTTTTAAATTTGCTGAGCAAAGTTGGCAAGTAAAAATCCTTTTCATAATTCTTTTGTGTCTGTGTCTTCCTTTCACGGTTAGCGTACTATAAAGAAAAGCAAAGAAGTAGTTATTGTAAAAGTCAGGGTTCCTTTTAGTAGAGAGAGTGGGTTGTGTTAGAAAGAGCAAGCAAGAGGCTGCTAGCATGCCATCCGTATTCAATTTCTTCACCCGGGGTGGTGCTTAACTGAGTGATTGCCTTGTAAAAATTCTTTGGTAACAATTCTCTATGGGTCTCTCACATTTCTACATGTCTTGTGAATGGAGGCACTGGCACATTTTGCTCCAGACTTTACCTTCAAAAATAGTCATGTAGAGAACGCCTTTGGAAGATGAAGACAGTGTCTCTCTCTGGACCAGCGGGCAGGTTGGTTTGCTGTCCAGCATAACAAAGATAAAATTTCTCTTCAGAACAAAAGTCAGGTAAGCAGCCTGAGGCTGAGGTTTCTTAAGCTTTGAACTCCTCAGTGTTGATGCAAACCCACCCTGTGGTCAGCATCCCTCTGGGTCATTGCACGTTCACCCTATGGGAAGGGGAATCCATAGGATTCTTGCTGCCCTTTGTGCCCGAGTAATAAAGTCCTTTGTCTCTGACTCAGGAGTCTCTGGACTTCTAGCACCATCTACAAAACTAAGGCAGACTAAAGTGTTAACTGGCAATTTGGATAAAATCACAGCTCTTTCATGGCCCTTGGCTATAATTTATTAAGTTATACATTCATATTTTATGATTTTTTTCTCTATGCATTTTGTTCTAGAATATGAAGGATTTAAAATTCTAGTTAATGATAAATACAACTAGCTTGACTATCTTTTTATATTTCAATTGCAGTTTTGAAATAAAGGCCTATGGAGTTCTCAAAGTTTGTGAGAAATTTGGGCTTGGGCAGTTACCTTTAAAACTTCAAAGGTTGGGGCGCCTGGGTGGCTCAGTGGGTTAAAGCCTCTGCCTTCGGCTCGGGTCATGGTCCCAGGGTCCTGGGATCGAGCCCCACATCGGGCTCTCTGCTCAGCGGGGAGCCTACTTCCTCCTCTCTCTGCCTGCTGCTCTGCCTACTTGTGATCTCTGTCTGTCAAGTGAATAGATAAAGTCTTTAAAAAAAAAAAAAAACTTCAAAGGTTATAGTAAATTTTTATAGCTGCCACCTGAAAGAGCAGTTCTGCTTTTTCATTTTCTTGACCAGCTCCTTGCTGTAATAGAAAATTTCAGTGTCAAAAAGAAGTGATCCTAATATATGGGGAAGGTTTATGAATCCTTATTAAAGGATCAAGAAATTTCATCACTGGGGATGTAGCCTACTAAACAGAGGGGAAATTTTGTATTAAAGAAAAAGAGATATGAAAAATTAAATAGGCATTAAAAAAAAAACCTGTATAGAGGCCCTGAAGACTTTGCAGGATCCTGCCTTACTATAAAGGGTCGAAACTCTGGGATCTTTGCCTGGCAAGGAGAGTATCAGGGCTAGAAAGATGAGAGGAGCAAAATGATGTGGAAAAACGTTGCTTCAAAAGCACTGTGACCATCTGCTGGCCAAATGGCAAGATATACTTTGTTCCATGGATGGGAACAGTTTGGAATAAAGGTTATGCTGTGAACAGATGCTAGAAGTCTCTTCCCGAGGAACTAAAATTCAGGGGCAGAATTAGCCAGAATCAACTTTAAAGATGAGGCTTAAAAGGTCAATATAGAATTCTGCAGCCAAAAAAAAAAAAAAAAAGAATTCTGCGGCCAACAGCTAGCATATGACTAGCCCCGCACTTCTGAAAAGGTTTCCACGGACATAACCCTCACCACAGAGGAGTCGGACTCATTTAGGGCAATGGCTAAGGGGAGTGAAACAGGCCTTAACAGCAAATAGGAAATGTCTAATGCATACTTCAAGAATAGATGTCATTTTTGCACTCCATTCATATATTTTTTTAACTATAGGTGATATTTTAAATTATTTACCATTGAGTAGAATTTATGCTCTAAGAATATCATCAAGAAAGCACTCCAGGGGCACCTGGGTGGCTCAGTGGGTTAAGGCCTCTGCCTTTGGCTCATGTCATGATCTCAGGGTCCTGGGATTGAGCCCCATATCGGGCTCTCTGCTCAGTGCGGAGCCTGCTTCCTCCTCTCTCTCTGCCTGCCTCTCTGCCTACTTGTGATCTCTGTCAAATAAATAAAATCTTAAAAAAAAAAAAAAAAGCACTCCAATTTAAGGTGGTGAGCCCCATAAATCTGAGTCGTCTGGGGTTAGAGTAAGACCCCATTCCCCTGTTCCCTAAATATGGGTTTTGCCTTAAACTTCAGAGAGGTTTTTTAAATCAAAACATTCCAGGAGTCGACAGGACCCTACATAACATCTATTCAAATCCAATTGTTTTAACTCAAAGAAAAACTGTGGCATGCAAGGTTACCTTATTAATTTGGCCACAATCCTAAAACTAAAATTAGATTTCCTCATTTCTAAGTCAGAGTATGTTCTGTTACAACATTGCAAAGTGCCGACAGCATCCTTGCATGATGAGCACTTATCCTACCATGAATCTTACAACATTTGTCTGTTCCTCTTCCGTCCCTGGCTTTTAGCACAAAACCTGGTACATAATACAATAAATATTTCCTTAAAGAATGAATATTCAGGCTCTCTCTCTTTTTTTTTTTTTTTTTTTTTTTTAGAGAGAGAGAGGTGGGGAAGGGGCACAGGGAGAGGGAGAGAAAATCTTATGCAGGCTCCATGCCCCAGAGAGCCCTGCACTGGTTTCCATCTCATGCCTCTGAGATCACGACCTCAGCTGAAATCAAGAGTCAAATGTTTCACCGACTAAACCACCCAGGCACCCCTCAGGTTCATTTTCTTATGTGTAGAGTCACTGGGCCACAAGAACACATATTTTATGTTATTAAGGATATTGCCAAGGGTTTCTCCAAAATGATTCTGCTACTGACTCCTCCTACCAGTGATGTGTGAAGGCATGGTACCTGCAGTCTCTCCATCAGTGAGTCCACACACTTGGAAGTTATGCCATTGAGACTTAAAATTTTTAAAAATTTTCTATGTCCCAATATTTTTTTGTTCAATTTTGGGGAGTAAGTGAACATTTTTCAGCTGTTAGAGACTTTTATTTCTTTTTCTAAGAAATGTCTACTCATATCCCTTGTCCCTTTTATTTATTGAGTTGTTTATTTATTGACCTTAATTTAAATTTTTTTAATGTGAAAAGTAGCTTTTTTCTGTCAAGTGAGTTATAAATGTTTTTCCCATACTTCATTTTTACTTTTATTATAATTTATTTTGACATATAAGTTTAAAATTTGTCATGAAATATACCAATGCTTCTTTTATGATTTACAGTTTTATATCATATTTTAAAAGCCTGTCCATTGTACAATTATTTTTTAAATTGACAATGTTTGCTAGTGCCTTTATGAAATGTTTATATACTGATTTTCTAGAAATGTATTTTGATGACAGAAGTAGAGAATCTAACTAATCAAATATATTTAGGGATGGTTCAATCATTTAAAAGTGCAGTTACCTTGAAAATAGCTATGGTTGGGTCGGTGGTGACAACCGAGTCCAACACAGCTTTGTCTTCGGGAATGAAGTTTGTTGGTCAATTCAGATAATGGTATAGGGAGCATCACCTGCTTCCCCCAACCCTTGACTATTCTATCTCTTGATGGATCAATTGCCAAGCTGTGGGTTTTTATCATGCATGCATGCTCTTAGGTTTTAAGTAGGAAAACCTAAAGTGAGATCTTTCTCCTTGTCTGGTTTTAGGCAAATCTCTTTCCTTCTCTGAGTTTCAATTTCTTTTTCTACAAAATGAGGATATTAAATTATGATCTCCAAGATCTTTCCAGAAATAAAATCCTATAATCCTATAATGTCTTCCATTTCTGATTTCACACACAATTTCACATTTACAGATACTCTAGATAATCAACATCTGGGTAGCCAGTTACACCTGAAAATTATTCAAACTACACTCACCCTCTATATTTACCATCCCAGAAGAGCTTTTGTTCTTGATGTCCCCCTCTGTCTGAAATGTTTTTCTTATTGTTACATGCATGCTTCCCGACCTCTTTTCTGTCAGGTCTCTGATCAGAGGAAACTCTACCAGAGAAGCCTTCAACCAACTACTTTAATAAAATAGCAAACTCCAACTCCAAACTGTTACTATTTACTTTATTCTGCTTAGTTTTCCTGCACAGAATTTTACTACCTGATATTTTGTATATTTATATATTGTTGTATCCAAAGATAGTAGGTGTATCCGTCAGTTTTTGCTGCAGCAACAAATGATCTTAGTATTTCAGTGGCTTGCAACAACAAACATTTTTCCCTTGTTCATTTCCCATGATGGCTGTGGGTAGGCTGTGGCTCTTTTTGGCTCTCCTGAGCACACCCAAGTTCAGCTTGTCTTACTTCCACTTCAGGACTCAAGTTGAAAAAACATTCCTTCTCTAGGATAAAGTGATCTTATGGTAAAGGGCAGGAATATAAGGGGGGCAGAGACAAATCAGGCAATCTCACTTAAAAATTCTGCTCAGATGGGACAGTCACATGAGCTCAAATTCCATTAGCCAAAGCATGTTGTGTCAAATAGAATATATACTTCTCTCAGAGGAACAGGGGCAAGTCACATGATGATTAATGGATTTATTAGATGCAATGACCCTATTATTAAGACCAATAATCCCATCCATCAAAAAATTATAAATTCCAGGACTTGACTTTTTCTGTAGTATTCCTAAAGCCTAGAACAGTAGATATTCAGTAAATACTATTTGAATGGATGAAAACACAATTCTGTCATCCTTCCAAGCTCCTTTCACTGCTAGAACAGACCCCCACTTGGCCTCACTCTCACAACCATGGCTTGGTGTGGCAGAGAGAGATGGTATGCACTGAATTATCACTTATGGTCCCTCTTGGCCAGTGATCATGGGATAATGAAAAATAGCTTCAACTTTGTAACAAATGTCTGTATTTTATTGGGCTTTCTTTCTTTTTTTTTTTTTTAATTTATTTGACAGGCAGAGATCACAAGCAGGCAGAGAGGCAGGCAGGGAGAGGAGGAGGAAGCAGGCTCTCCACTGAGCAGAGAGCCGGATGCGGGGCTCGATCCCAGGACCCTGAGATCATGACCTGAGCCGAAAGCAGAGGCTTTAACCCACTGAGCCACCCAGGCGCCGCTTTATTGGGCTTTCTTAAACAATGTGTTTTTATCACAAATTTCAGCACTAGTGTTGATATGCTGGTCATTTAATGTTGGGGACATGGTGGCATCTTAGGTCTGTAGCATCATTGCCACGGTTAACTCGCCACCCCACCCTGCACCTCTTTCACTCAGCACTGACTGCTCCTGAGACAGGGTGGAAAGCAGACAGTGAGCCTGGGAAGGCAAAATCATGCTCTTCTCTCTCTCAGTGAGGTCAGACATGTTTTTGAATGATAAGTTATTTCATGGAGGGAGTTCAAATCGAAATATATGGGATACCAAAATAATTAGGTTGCCTTTTTCCCTGAGCCACAAGCCTGCATACCAGTAGTGGTTTGGACTTGTGTTCTGGAGTTGAACAGACTGGGTTTAAATTCCTGGTGAATTTTCACCCCAATGTTTATTACAGCATTATCACCAATAGCCAAATTATGGAATGAGCCCAAATGTCCACTGACTGATGAATGGATAAAGAAGATATGGTATACATATGATGTAATATTATTACTCAGCCATAGAAAAGAAAGGAAACCTTGCCATTTGCAACAACATGGGTGGAGCTAGAGAGTATTATGCTTAGCAAAATAAGACCATCAGAGAAAGACAAATACCATGTGATTTCACTCATATGTGGAATTTAAGAAACAAAGCAAATTATCATAGGGAGAAAAAAAGAGAGGGGCAAACCAAGAAACAAACTCTTGACTACAGAGAACAAATTGATGGTTACCAAAGGGACGTGGCTGGAGGGATGAGTTAAATAGTGATGAGATTTAAGAAGGCACTTGTCGTAGCAACTTCTTCCTAGGAACATCGCCAAAGGCAACAGAAGCAAGGGAAAAATGAACTATTGGGATTTCATCAAGATCAAAAGCTTTTGCACAGCAAAGGAAACAGTGAACAAAACCAAAAGACAACTGACAGAATGGGAGAAGATATTTGCAAACGACATGTCAGATAAAGGGCTAGTATCCAAAATCTATAAAGAGCTTATCAAACTCAATACCCAAAGAACAAATAATCCAGTCAAGAAATGGGCAGAGGGCATGAACAGACATTTCTGCAAAGAAGACATCCAGATGGCTAACAGACGCATGAAAAAATGCTCCACATCACTCGGTATCAGGGAAATACAAATCAAAACCACAATGAGATACCACCTCATACCAGTCAGAATGGCTAAAATTAACAAGTCAAGAAATGACAGATGCTGGCGAGGATGCGGAGAGAGGGGAACCCTCCTACACTGCTGGTGGGAATGCAAGCTGGTGCAACCACTCTGGAAAACAGTGTGGAGGTTCCTCAAAAAACTGAAGATAGAGCTACCCTACGACCCAGCAATTGCACTACTGGGTATATATCCTAAAGATACAAACGTGGTACTCCGAAGGGGCACATGCACCCGAATGTTTATAGCAGCAATGTCCACAATAGCCAAACTGTGGAAAGCGCCTAGATGTCCATCAACAGATGAATGGATAAAGAAGAAGTGGTATATATACACAATGGAATACTATGCAGCCATCAAAAGACATGAAATCTTGCCATTTGCGATGACGTGGATGGAACTAGAGGGTATCATGCTTAGCGAAATAAGTCAATCGGAGAAAGACAACTATCATATGATCTCTTTGATATGAGGAAGTGGAGATGCAAGGCGGGGGGGGTTGGGGGGAGGTAGGAAAAGAAAAAATGAAAAGATGGGATTGGGAGGGAGACAAACCATAAAAGACTCAATCTCAAGAAACAGACTGAGGGTTGCTGGGGGGAGGGGGGACGGGAGAGGGTGGTGGGGGGAAATGGACATTGGGGAGGGTATGGGCTATGATGAGTGCTGTGAAATGTGTAAACCTAGCGATTCACAGACCTGTACCCCTGGGGATAAAAATACATTATATGTTTATTAAAATAAAAAAATTAAAAAAAAAAAGAAGGCACTTGTCGTGATGAGCACTGGGTGTTGCATAGAAGTGTGCAATCACTGTATTGTACACTTAAAACTAATATTACACTGTATGCTAACTAACAGGAATTTAAATAAAAAATAAAATAAAATAAACTCCTGGAGCATTTTCTAGCAGGTTGACTTTGGGTTTGTTTCTCCCCTCTGTAAGACTCAGTTTTTAAATCTATACACTTACACTAATAATGGTACCACAGGCTAAAGAGATTTGATGGATAGGGAAAAGGATAATTAGATAAACTGCCAGATTTAAAATTTGAACAATCAACCAAAATTAACAGACAGGAAACAACAAGTGTTGGAGAGGATGTGGATAAAGGGGAACCCTCTTATACTGTTGGTGGAAATGTAAGTTGGTGCAACCACTTTGGAGAACAGTGTAGAGATTCCTTAAGAAATTAAAAATAGAGCTGCCCTATGACCCTGCAATTGCATTACTGGGTATTTATCCCAAAGATACAGATGTAATGAACAGAAGGGCCATCTGTACCCCAATGTTCATAGCAGCAATGACCACAGTTGCAAAACTGTGGAAAGAGCCAAGATGCCCTTCAACAAACGAATGGATAAAGAAGATGTGGTCCATATATACAATGGAATATTATGCCTCCATCAGAAAGGATGAATACCCAACTTTTGTATCAACATGGACGGGTCTGGAAGAGATTATGTTGAGAGAAATAAGTCAAGCAGAGAGTCAATTATCATATGGTTTCACTTACTTGTGGAACATAAGGAATAACATGGAGGACATTAGGAGAAGTAAAGGAAAAGTGAATTGGAGGAAATCGGAGAGGAAGATGAAGCATGAGACTGGACTCTGAGAAACAAACTGAAGGTTTTGGGGGGTGGGGAAGTGGGAGAGCCTGGTGGTGGGTATTAAGAAGGGCACATATTACATGGAGCACTGGGTGAGGTACATAAACAATGGATCTTGGAACACTGAAAAAATAAAATAAAATATGAACAATCATTATTACCAAGAATAGAAGAGATGCAAACCTTGGTTCTTATGTGTCATCATGAGAATTTTTAAAAGTGATGTTTTAAAGTGTTTAGCATAATACTGGCACACAGTGAGCACTTAATAAATACCATCTGTTATTTCCCAGAATACTTGAATATGTATTGACTCACTGTAGTCACAACATTACCCTGTGAGGAAAAGAGAAATAAAATAATATACTTAATGCCATGCATTCAGGGATGAAACTCAGGTTCCTCATTATCATTCCTCTGTTCTCTAGATACAAACAGAAGAACAGACAGAATTATATTAAAACATTGATTCAGTTCCCATTTATTAATGTTTAGTGTGAGGCTTCCATTCTCTGGGGTTATTTCCCACAGTAGATCCACTGGTGTCTGAGGCAGTTAAAAATCTTTCCAAGAGAAAGGATCTGTGACCAAATAAGCTTAAAGCTGGATTTAAAAGGTTAAGCAGTTTTCATCTTGCAGAGCTTTTATTCTTCCAGTGTTCATTTTGAATCTCCAAGATGAAAATGCAGAATATAGCATTTCCCATTTTTACTTGACCACAAAATCCTGTCTCCCCCATCCTTGTTCTACAAAGAGAGAGCCTTCCATAGGACACTCTAAGAAAAACTTAAAATGGAAGCCAACACAACACAGATGCAGAAAAACACAGAGGACATACTAATGATTGGATATATAAAATGAGTGCAAAAATGAAATAAGTCAATAAAAACTCTATTGACTCCATGGAAAACTAGAGAAAATTAGTGAGGGTGTTTTGTAAAGTACCAAGTTGGGTGATATGTATAATGAGATTGAGTTGGAACCAAGGGAAAGTTAACTTCATTCCCTGTGGCTTTAACATTGGACAACAATGTCATCACATTTCCAATGACAAAGATTGTTTTTCCTAGGTTTGCATCTCTCATATTCTTGGTAATAACGATTGTTCGTATTTTAAGACTGGCAGTTTATCCAATTATTCTTTTTCCTATCCTTCAAATCCTTTTAGCTCCTGGCACTTTGCCCTTACAATTGAATTAGTTCAATGCTCCGATGTTATAGAAACCAGACTCTATTTGGAGTTCTAGATCCAGTGTCACTGATGACTTAATGGAGATTCCCAGAGAATGCACTCAATGGCTAATGAAGTTTGGGCTTCTGAATACATGACAAAAAGCTGCTGCAGATTTCATGCTTTTCCTAGTTTCAGTTTCTTTGATATGATATTCTCATGCTGTCTATGAAAGAAATCAAGGATTTGTAAGTAGCTAGATGCTTAAGTCAAAACTATGAAACACCTTGGTATTTTTCAAGTCTATTGACAGTAAAAGCCTTTTTACTCTTTGAGATTGCATTATTTCCCTTGATTCTATCAACATCCAGCTAAGTAGTCAGTAAAATTATGATTAGTCCCATCCAACACTGAGTTTTAGAGAAGTAGAGACAGCTCCTTGATAATTACATCTTCAGGCTCTCTTCTCCTATTGAGTGCATGAGAAGGTTATTTTTTTCTTTATCAATGGGCATTTCTTTCAGAATTTATGTTATTTAAGAGTATTTCAGTCTCGCAAAACCCTAAGAGAACTAAGTATGAATGTCATTGTGAGCTAGTCATATGCCATTTTCCAACTAAGAAGAGTGAATTTGCACAGCATTTGCAAGCAGGATATTTATGGTGGATTGCAAGCAAAAGTGGTTAACTGACTCCAGATTATATCTCCAGCCTGGAATCTGCTTCATACTTCATGTACATTTTCCCAACTCTCTGATGGATATATCCATCCAGATGTCCTAGAGACACCTCAAACACACATTAATTATTCAACTCAACAGCCCTCTTTCCTCCCATCCTCACCTTTTGTAGTCCTGGTTTTAGCATCCACTTTGGAGTTCTGACTTTTCCCTCTCCCTTACCTCAATATTAAGTTAATCACCAATTTCCATTGCTTTTTCTTAAACTTTTCTCTGCTCTCCTTTTGTCTATCCCTTTACTCACTGCCTATATCCTGTGTAGCTTTTAACCAATATTTAGAAGCTAATCTCATGGTCTTCATTCTTGTCTTCAAAATTCCATACACGGATAATGCTATAGGGACTCATTTAAAAATAAATTGGATAGTATCATTAACCCGTTTGAAAGTCTTCATTGGCTCTTGGTCTACCCCAGTAGGATAAAGTTCCCGCCCCTTAAAAAGGCTCTCAAGATCCTTTGTGTGTGGCTTAACTTGCCTCTGATTCCAATTCCTTCTGCTCCTTGCTCAATGATTACGGCCCCAGCATCCCTGAAATACATGTATTTTGGCATATATGCCATGGTGATTCCTACCTCCATGCTAATGTTTATGATTTTCTTTCTGCTTATAATACAATTCCACTCCCATCTCTTCATTTACTTTTTTTCTTTTTTAAGACTCCACCATCTACAAAATCTATTCAAGCATTGTGAGCTCTAGAAAACTTCCCCAACCTCCCCTCTCCCTGAGTCCACTCAGATCAGGTTAGGCTTTTCTCCTGATTACCCTCATGATCATCTGTGAAAATCACAATTACTGTGCTTGCCATGTTGTTGAATAGTTATCTGATTATGTATCAGTCTCCTCCACTAAGTTGAATTATTTGTAAGTAGGGACTGAGTCTGAATATTTTTGTTTCTCAATACCTGGCACAGTACATGGCAGAAATTAGGCTCTCCATGAATATTTGCTAAAATAAACAGTCTTCAAAGACATCAGACATTTTCAGAAAATGTCTCTGTAAATATATATGAAAAACCATTTATTGGAAGCCTAAGTTAAAAAAATAGTGTCCAACTGGAAGACAGATGATATGTGGGTATATTTGGGAAGGAATTTAATAATTTATATGATATTGGAGAAGTTTCAGATTTGTATGATGAGTCTCTCTCTATAAGAACCTGGATCATAAGATTTCTATCTATGCATAGGAAGTTTGTGAGCATTGGTAAGAGACCACTGATTGAACAGTCCGTGCATCTGGAATGAGGTTGCCAACACTTCCTTCTCTCTGCTTCAGTCAACTTGGGCACCATGTGAAGAAGGAAAAGAAGTCTCACCTTTTCTACTTTTTTCTCATTGTCTCTCCTTACCCTTCCTACCCCCAAAGTGTGCCTCTATTGGAAAGGGGAGTAGGAGATTTGTATTTCTCTCACAGTCCAAGCCATTAAATATTCTTGGCTCTGAGTATCCTAGTCATATTTAAGTGACAGTTTGGGGATATTTTTCTGACAAGGAGAGAATAAGACCCCTTTTGTGTAAATGTTACACATGTTCTAAAATGTCATACTGTCCTTTTAACTGTTAACTTCTTTTTTGTCTGAGGTTTATTATCCCCTTTGAAGAAGCATTTATTAAGCTCTCGCTGTGCCTCCAGCCTGGGAGGATACAAAGGACATGCAGGGCTCAGATTTGGTCCTCAAGAACACTTGAGGAGGGGGAGAAAACAGAAACATGCATGTGGACCAAACTTGCTGGATATAATCAGATGTGTGGGGCTCTCCCTGGGTCCCCATTGTCAGAACTGCAATCTTTTCCTTCACTCTGCCAAACTCTTGAACCTCAAGTGCTGACCCGTGCACAAAAAGAGAATGAGGGGCAAATTACTGTTGCCATGTTGCCGTTTCTAAATAATAATTCTAGAAAGTTCTAATTGTTGTGCTCCCCCTTCTATTTTTCTATACCCAAGTAGGGCTGCAATTCTCAAAGACATATATATATGAGTCACTGTCCCACCTCAGAACAGAGCAAGTATTTATTATTCTGCAGCCTCTGACTTAACACTGTTGCTTCTGTCAAATGCTCATCTTTATAATGCATTTATCATTTGCCTTTTTGTCTTTGCACAGCTTAACTATTACTGAGATACTACCTCTGCTTCTTTCTTTAATGACCACTAGTGGTCATGATGAGAATGAGGCTGTTGAAGTAGTCTCCTCTTGCCTCTTATTTTCCTCTCTTAGATCGATTCTCCACTTTTTCCAGGGGTGTCTTCTATATCCATGGTGCTGCCTGCCCATACACCTTCAGTGGCTCCCTGCAGTTCACAATGTCAAGTCCTCAGTGCTTCTATCCAGGTCCCACCTGCCTGTGGGACCTCATTTCCCTCTCACTGCTCCTGAACTCCATGTGTTCTCAGCCCCAACTCTCCTGCAAACCTGCTCAGCCCTTCAGGGTCACCCTTACTTTGCTGCTACTGCTCCCAAAGATGGCCTCTCTCTTGCACATGGGGCAGCACAGTGGACAAAGAGACTGGGCCTCACACAGGTGCAGGGTGAATCTCAGGTTTGCTTCCTCAAACTCATGTAAACTTGGACAAGGTATTAAAGCAATCTGTGTTTCAACGTCCTCATAAAAAATGAAGTTCACGACAGCTTCTTTGTAGCACTAGGAAGATTAAAGAAAATATACACAATGAAGTCCAGTGAAATCTTTCCAAAATAGCCCTGAGTGTTGTTCTTCTTCCCTCTGAACCGAGTGGACTCACTTCTTCAGTCAGTGGATACTGAGTGAGCACCTGCTACATGTGAGCACTAGACAAGAGGTATTCTCTTCACCATGGGATGGCACCCTGTTGATCCTTCACATGGTTCCAAAAAGCTCGTTGCACCAGTGCAATTCTTAAAATAAAATCTTGTGCAAGTTTAAAAAAAAAATCTCATGCTACACTGGAGATCAAGGCACATCTGTTCTTTCTTAGTCATCGCTGACCTTCAGCTCAACTCTAAGTTCTTTGAGGACAGAGGCTATGTCTTACCCATCTTTGTATTCTTCTAGAATACTGATGATAGTGTCAAGAACTCCAAAACTACTGCTGAAACTTAATCTTGTTTACTTAAATTTTAATGGCTATAAACTATTAGTGGAGAATTTTTTTAAAAGTGAAATGAGTTGATCAAATTATTACAGTCTCGAAGAACCATAACATTAGAGTCAGGATTAAGAATAGGCTTTGGGGCCTGGCTGTCTGATTAAAAATCTTAGCTCCAGGGGCACCTGAGTGGCTCAGTGGGTTAAAGTGTCTGCCTTCAGCTCAGGTCATGATCCCAGAGTCCTGGGATCGAGCCCCGCATCGGGCTCTCTGCTCAGCAAGGAGCCTGCTTCCCCCTCTCTCTCTGCCTGCCTCTCTGCCTACTTGTGATCTGTCTGTCAAATAAATAAATAAAATCTTAAAAAAAAAATCTTAGCTCCAACATTTGCTTGGCGGATAACCTAATATAAACTGCTTGCCATCTCTGTGACTCAGCTGAGATAACAATGCCTGTGTCATAGAGTTGCGTGAGGGTTAAATGAGTTGATACATGTAAATTCACTTAGAGAAATGCCTGTCACATAATAAAAACTGTGTTAGTTCTGATGATTATCAACATTTGGGTTACTTCTATATTGCTAGTTAAAACACAAAAGACTTCATCTTGAGCTTGGCTATGAACAGTTGAAATGCTTTGAGAGTATAATCATTCCTTCAGTTTTCCCTCCTCTGCTGTTTGTTTCCATGAATCTGGATCTCTCCATAGACTTTTCATTTCTCTTTTGGATAAGGCACATCCCTACAACTTGTTCTGATGAAAGGACAATTGTCTAGGCTTCTTTAGAATTGTGCTACTTATGATTAGGAAATTTGATTCCCTACTTAGGATTAGATCTTAACTTCCTCTTACTTAGTTACTGTGATCCAGATTTCGTAGTGTTTGGCAGTTGTGCCCAGTACTCTGTGGTCATGTTTATCTTCTTTCATAAGAGCGTGCACGAAAAGATCCACTTGAGTCTGGGTTTTGGCCAAGGGCCCGAGGCAAATAATAACACAATGAAAAGTGAAGTGCCTAGCCACCAGGAGGACTTACAAAGGGGATGTGGTTCAACCCCTAGTTGGACAGCCTTTAAAAAATTATACAGGACAATAAAAATGGATTTAAGCATAGCAGAGAATTTGAGGAGAGAATCGTTAGTGTGCTGTGATCTTAAGTTTTGTCACCTCTCCCCCTAGTAAACATAAGGAAGGGGGACCTATCCCTAACTCTAAGGTTAGAGAAAGGAGATTCAGCCAGTCCTCTGAGACCCTTGGGAGCTTGATCAATGCAGGGACTGCTGTCTGGCTCACACATGAAGAAAACTAAAGGAAGGGGGACTCTGGCAGGCCACTTTAAGAGCAGGGCACATGAACGAGAGAATTATACTAGTGCAACATAAGGTACCAGAGCTTTTTGGAGCCAGAAGTGTATGAGTGCCCCCAGATGTAGGCCCATAAATATGAGATAGGGGATGACTTTTCTTAGACCTAGTTCAAGATACCTGCCTATGGGGTGAGAAAGCCTTAGTAGGCAGGAGCTAGAAGGGTACTACAGGAGGCACAGTGCTGAGGAAGGACATTAGCAATTAAAGTAGAGATGCATTTTTTTTCCTTTTTAACCGAGAGATCTTCAGAAATATTGTGACCTCAAACTGGATCCCTGAAAGCGCCCTCTGACATTGAGTTGGTTTTAAATAAGGCCCAGAGAGCACCTGCCCCAGACGGAACTAATCTACTAATGTTTTCATTGACCAGTTTTTCTCCTCTCTCTCCTTTGTGCCGACTCCTAGAGGCAGAAAGCATGGAGAGTGAGAAGAGGAGAGAAGGGGGAAAACCAAAGCAAAGGTGGAGAGAAGAATCTCTTCTTACACTTTCTGGCTGCAGGGGCCTCCCCACACCTAGCTTATGTTTACCAGAGAGGAGAAAACTTAACTTTGGATGAAGACCAAGGTTTTCACTATACTGGACTAAAGAAATTAATTATTGAAATGAGATAGTTTCTTTTTTGTTTCACTAAGGGTATCAGAGAACTCCTAATTATCTGAGAATGACCAAAAGACCTATGGGATCTGTCTGCATTCTCATCCAAGGGGCAGAGAGGAACTTGGCCTTGGGACTGAACAGCAAAGACACCAAAAGAGATGCCTTCAGATTAAATACTTGAGTTCCACTTGTAAAATATTAAGATTACATTTGCTTTATTGAAGATAATTTTTTCCCTTTTTTTTAGTCTATCTTCTTTCTGATGACTGTTAAAAGTAAGGGATTAAAATTAAAATGTCTTTACAAACTTGAAGGAGAGGATTCCTAATCAGTATGTGAATGAATAAGGTGATTAAACATTTCTTTAATTATTTTCAGGAAAGGAGGAAGTATAAAAGAATTTTAATAAAGGATTTTGGTTTTTAGGTTAAGAATGAGAGAGATACAGCTATTCACTTTCCGTTGAATTATATAAAGGAATACAAATTAATTTTTTAATTTTTTAATTCTTTTTAAAAATTTTTTATATATTTATTTGACAGAGAGAGAGACAGCAAGAGAGGGAACACAAGTAGAGGGAGTGGGAGAGGACAAGCAGGCTTCCTGTTGAGCAGGAACGTAGGACCTGGGATCATGACCTGAGCCAAAGGCAGAGATTAACAACAGAACCACCCAAGAGCCCCTAATTTGTTTTGTTTTCTTTTTAAACTTTAAAACAGATTTAGATTTAGAGAAAAGCTCCTAGTTACTACAACTACTTTACACCCTGTTTAATCTAGTCTTAATATTTTATTAAGAACATTAGCCACAATGAATGAACCACAATCAATGAACACAATATTATTAACTAGAGAACATATTTTTAATATTTTGACTAAAGTCCTCTTTTTTTTTTTTTTTTAAGATTTTACTTATTTGACAGACAGAGATCACAATTAGGCAGAGAGGCAGGCAGAGAGAGGAGGAAGCAGGCTCCCTGCTGAGCAGAGAGCCCAAAGTGGGACTCGATCCCAGGACCCTGGGATCCTGACCTGAGCTGAAGGCAGAGGCTTTAACCCACTGAGCCACCCAGGCGCCCCTAAAATCCTCTGTTTTTATCTGACATTCTTTTTTGTGCCGGGACCCCACCCAGGATATCACATTATATTTGCATTCATGTCTACTCAGACTCCTCTTGGCTTAGATAGTTTCACAGATTCTCCTTGTTTTTGATGACCTAGTCACTTTCAAGGAATTCTGGTGGAGTATTTTATAGAACGTTCCTCAACTGAGATTTTTCTGATATTTTTCTTAAGATTGGATTGGTATTACAAGTTTCTGGGAGGAAAACACAGAGATGTATAATGCAGTTCTCAGTATCACAGCAAGGATGTATCAAGGATGTATCTTATCAGTATGACTTATCACTGTTAATGTTAATTTTGATCACCTAGCAGAAGTTGTGCTTTTCAGCTTTCTCCCCAGTAAGTTATTCTTTTCCCTCTCCTTCCATATTGTATTCTTTGGAAGGAAGTCACTACACTTAGACACAGGGGGAGTTGTGCTCCACCTCCTTGAGGGCAGAGTAGCTACATGAATTCTGCGCTGGTGGTTTTTCAATTCTCTCCATTTATTTCCTTATTAAACCAATAATTTATTTACATGGATATGGACTCGTGGATATTGATTTTATGCTTTAGGTTATAATCCAATACTATGTTATTTATTTTGCCATAAATTGTTTCAGCTTTGACCATTAGGAACTTTTTTAGATGATTCCGTGTCCCTTTGAAGTATCTTCATCATTGCAGGGTTTTTATTTTTGAGAAGCTCCTTGCTTTCTGACACTACAGGATACTCCAGGCTTACATTTATATTTCCTGCTCCAATCCTACAATTATCCATTTCTCCAAGAAGCCCTGGATCCTTTAATTGGAGAATGGTATTAGAAACCAGAATCCGGGTGCTAGGTGTGCTTGCTGCTACCTAGATAATTCAGTTCTTTAAAAAAAATTTTTTTTTAATTTATTTGAGAGAGAACATATGCAGGGGGAGGAGCAGAGGGAGAAGCAGACTCCCCACCAAGGGGAGCCCCCGTGGCACTTGATTCCGGGACTCTGGGATCATGACCTGAATGGAAGGCAGACGATTAACTGACTGAGCCACCCAGGTGCCCTAATGTGGTACTTTTTAAAAATATATATTTGACATTAATTCAAAAAATATTTCTTGAATACCTACAACAGTATTACACATTTGGGGAAGTAGACTACTGCCTACACAATTGGAGCAGAAATCAGCAAGACCTACCTATTTAACCCATTCTCATTTTCCAGGGAAAAATGCGCTAAGTGAGAGGAGAGAAGTTGAAAGAGAAAAGTCAACAAATTTTGGTAAACTCTTCCTGTAACATATACATGTGGCTTATCATTTACTTTACAAGGAAATAATGTGCAATTACACATACAGCCTTTGTTATAAAACTTAACTATTAACTTAAAAACAACCAAGCAATTTTATTAACATATGTGTGTGTTGTATATTGACATATGTATGAGCATAGCGTGTTGTGAGTTATTGTAACAGTTCGTGTCACAAGCAGCAAATCAATATACGAAGCACATGATGTGGGAGGGAAGGGTGTCACCTGAACGTTGGGCTCTACGTGCATGGGTCTGCCATGAATAGGAGGGCTGTACTTGAGTGACACCTGTACCTTCTAGAAGAATGCTGAACTGGAGTCTGATAAGTTCCAATTGTTTATAGGCATTGTGATAACCCTTGAAAACTTGGTACATTCATAATGTGACCACAAAAAATTCTGCTCCTCTAAACTAAAGTGCAGTTCTCCACAATACTCTGGGCTTGGGTGGAGTGATACAAGCTATGAACATTTGTTGAGCACTTTATATGCCAGGCCTATTTTTTTTTTAAGATTTTATTTATTTATTTGACACAGAGAGAGAGAGATCACAAGTAGGCAGAGAGCCAGGCAGAGAGAGAGGGAGAAGCAGGCTCCCTGCTGAGCAGAGAGCCCGATGCGGGGCTCGATCCCAGGACCCTGGGATCATGACCTGAGCCGAAGGCAGAGGCTTTAACCCACGGAGCCACCCAGGCACCCCAAGCCAGGCCTATTTTAAGAACTTCATGTCTATTAACTTATTTAACATCACTGTAACAGTTTTAGAAAGTAAATATTCTTATTTCTATTTTACCACTGAGGAATCTAAGTCATAACGTAGTAAAGGTCATTTGCCCAAGGTCACAGAGATGTAAGTGGCCCTGCCAGCCTCTATGCCCCACCCTCATCTGCCTCTGCATGCTGGTAAATGAGTTGGCATGCATATGGTGGGGAAGGTATGCAGGGAATGTGGCAGCTCTGTGGATAAAGGGGCAGACAGAAGCCATCCACATTGGCTTGTGTTAGAAAGGGAATTTGCTACTTGGTCTGCAGTATAAACTCTCCTCTAACTCTGATACAAAATCATCTCTCAAGTGCGCATCATTCACTAAAGTTTGCATGTAAAGAGCATTTTTGTGTGGGATTCAAAGATGCGTTAAGTTTCATATCTAGGTCAATGCAGCGAAGCCCAGATATGTTGTATAAGGATGCAGGAGCCCGGAGGACAAGGAAGTCAGAAATGTCATCATCAACAAAATGCACAGATTTGGGGGAGTCCTAGAAATCCTCTGGGCTCTAAACTTGGGACTTTGATACAATTCAATCTGGATCTCAAGATTCATAGTAGATCTGTTTAGCTTTTAGTCTGGGGATGCACACACCACGTGCACACACACCCCAAATAAAATGCTTGTTAGTGCGGGTGAGTTCATGCCCTTCAAGCAGACATTTTCATAATGTGGGCCTCAAACTATATTTCATAATTCCTGATATTACCAATTTAGGGCCAGGAGGTGGTGAAGAAGACTTTGTTCCAACTTTCAAAGAACTTACAGTCCAGAGGAGGAGATGGACCAGCAATAAGCAATGGTTCTCCAGTGTGATAAGTACTGATTGTCATAAGCAGAAGGGTGCTGGGAATACTAAGAGAGGCACCTATGTCAGTCCCGAGGAAATAAGAAAGCTTCCCAGAGGAAAAGGTGCTGAATGAGGATGAAAAGCTCAGAAGGAGTTGGGCAAAGGGAGAGTGTGTAACAAAAAAAGGGGAAAGCAGCTGGGAGAAGAGGAGATGAGGGGTAACTCCCTGAAAAGAAGTAACAGCACATGCAAAGGCCCAGAGAGGAGGCAGACCGTGGGGCAGTCAAGGAACTAGCAACAGTTTGCTGTGGCTAGAATATGGAATATGAAGGAGAGTGATGATCGTGCAGCTACAGAGGTCAGACCTTGTAGGACCTTACCTGACTTGAGACATTTAAAATTTGTTCCAACCCCAAAGCTGAGATACTGATTTGTTGAAAAGGACAGTGACGTGATCTGAATTGCAGTCCGGAGGTCTCTCTGGCTGCAGTGCTGAAAGTGGGTGGGCAGGGGGCGTAAGAGGAGAGGCAAGGAAGAACCTGGGAGCCTGGTACAGCAGTTGGAGCCTAGACTACAGCAACCACCATGGGAAGAGGAGAAAAGTGGTGGATTGGGGAGATATTTTGGATATACTGACAGAGCTTCATCATGGCTGGGATTCTAAGGAAGAGAAGAATCAATGATGACCCTAAGTTTCTGACTCATTTTACGGCTGAAATGGAAAAGACAATATTGTTTATCACTTAACATAGAATCACTGTTTATTTTTGCTTTGGAGCAGGTACATTTCTTCAGTTACTTTATCTGCCCTATTTATGTCAAAGAGTAATTGATCATGATTAAGATACTTTGTAAAAAAATCTTATATTCACATAATGTCTTGGCTCAATGAAAACTGATTTTTTTTTTTTTTTGGCATGGGATGAATGGGAAGAAAGACCAAAAAATAATATTCCCTATGAAAGAATAACAAAACAATCATAAGTAAAGGTAATCATCATGTTGATGACACATTTGAATATTGGGTTTTTTTTAGATTTTATTTATTTATTTGACAGACAGAGATCACAGATAGGTAGAGAAGCAGGCAGAGAGAGAGGGGAAAGCAGGCTCCCCGCTAAGCAGAGAGCCCAATTCGGGGCTTGATCCCAGGACCCTGGGATCATGACCCGAGCTGAAGGCAGAGGCTTTAACCCACTGAGCCACCCAGGCGCCCCTGAATATTGGTATATTTCAAACATAAATCCATAGAACGCAAAATGACTTTTAGAGAAAACAACAGTCAAGGGAGAGAGGTATTTTCCAACATCTTAGTCCCAAAGAAAAATGATAACATTACAATGCACATAATGAACAAACTGGAGGGCAAGATGTGAGTAAACTAACCCTCTTTACTGGCCCCTTGAAATGCTGTGGAGTCCCCAGGGATGCTGGGCCCTATGAATAGCATTTCTAGGAGGTTGTTGATTGTGGTATCAGAACCCATGAGCCCTCTGGGAGAGACAGTGCTCATAATAACTAAATAAATTCGTGTGAAAAAGAGAGGAAAACATCTGAAGGAAATTATGATGAACATCTTGATTGATCAGTGTTTCCAGGATTGTTTTCCAGTTCATCCTCCTGAGAACAGAAGATGAAGAATGTCAAGGGAGACACCCCAGGGAGAACTTGCAAGAGATGGGATGAGGTGGTTACTGAAGCGAGGAACAGAGAGAAGCACCAGAATGATCTGGATAGAAACTGTTCATTGGATTGAATCGTGGAATTTTAAATTGAGCTAAATTTAGTGTGTGAAAATCATTGAATTTGAAACACTGCCAAGTGTTGATTAATTCTAGTCAAAGTGTTTAAAACTTTCTCTTCTGAATTAAATGAAAAGCACTCACGTGTTCACGTTGAGGGCTGAGCATATCCAAAACATCAAAAATTTTTAAGTGTCTTAAAAGTTCATGGTAGACTTATTTAGGTCATCTCAGTTAGTTAAGTATTTTCCCAGTTAGCAAGATGGTATCCTAGAAAAGGTCCCTGCTTAGGAGTCAGGGTCTCTGAGTTGTGCTTCTTCTACTGCCACCGTCTTGATCATTCACTCACCTCCCTGGGTTTCCATGTCCTTGTCTATTAAATGAAGAGTTTGGATGGGGCCATCTGTAAGGTTTCCTGAAGTTCCAAAAATCTGAGGCTACCGTGAGCCTGAATAAATGACTTACTGTGTGGTGTTTACCCATGAAGGGAAAAGAGTATACATAGGTATGGAGTTGGGCAGACACCAATCCCAAATTTGCCAGATAACCGGCTGGTGAGCTTGGGAAAGTTATTTAACCTCTTTTAGCTTCAGTGATTTCCTTTTAAAAATAGATGCAGAAGTGCCTGGGTGGCTCAAGTGGTTAAGCATCTGCCTTTGGCTCAGGTCATGATTGCGGGGTCCTGGGATGAAGCCCCAGGCTCACTGATCAGCAGGGAGTCTGCTTGTCTCTCTCCCTCTGCCCCTCCTTCCGCTCATGTTCTCTTTCTCTCTCAAATAAATAAAAATATTTTAAAATATAGGTACAGGGGCACCTGGGTGGCTCAGTGCGTTAAAGCCTCTGCCTTCAGTTCAGGTCATGATCCCAGCGTCCTGGGATTGAGCCCCACATCGAGCCCCGCATCGGGCTCTCTGCTTGGCAGGGAGCCTCCTTCCTCCTCTCTCTCTGCCTGCCTTTTCTGCCTACTTGTGATCTCTCTCTGTCAAATAAATAAATAAAATCTTAAAAAAAATAGGTACAGTGCTTTTCATAGGGTTGTTAATAAAGATTAAATGAGGTAATGTTTATAAACTTAGCATAGTTCTTCCCAAATATTTGGCCTTTCTAAATGGAAACATCATTCTTACTCTTTCAAGTGACAGTAATGAAGGTGGTGGCATGGCAGAAAAAGACAGTCATAGGTGGGTTTAACAGGTTAAATTTCCAAAGTTGGAAGCCATCACCATGTGATTCCTCAGTAATCTAAACATGTTAAAGCACCTTGAGCCATGGGGTTCTGAGTTGGGCTTTGAGGGAATTCTCTTTTTCTCTCTGGACTTGATGGCTTAACTCTGAACCCCAGGTATACTGCGCTAAACAGCACAGAAAAGGAGAGTCCAACTTTGTTTAGTTGAATTCATCCCTTCTACCTCAGCAACTCCGTATTTGGGACTTTTTCATTTCTCTCATTGGTAAGCTGGGGAAACAGTTAAGAGAATCATCACTAATTCTAGATCACTCTCATCTGCAAAGTTTATTCCCTGGGTAAAGAGTGATTCATAAGACGGGAGCACTGAGGTTCTGTTCTGATTTTCAGCCTGCTCACTAGAATGGAGCCTGACTTAGTGGCTCCTTCCTGGTCACTGACTGAGCCCCACTAATGGGTTTTCCTCTGCCCAATTTCCTCAGGCAGGAGACTGCTGAACTGCTGAAAGGAGTTTCAATAAAACTGATGTTAAAATCTCTTGACAGAGAGAACCTACTCGACATGTGTTCTGCACGTGCACATGCGCATACAACGTTTGTGTGTATGTGTGGGTTCACTTGTACTCACACTGCTGAAGCTCCAGGTGATGCTCAGTATGGACAGGGCATGAGCAGCTCCCTCCTCCTTTGCTGGCTATTGTCCTCTTGTCCAGAGATCTTTCATCAGTGCTGGGAAGTGACTACCTCTGTTGTGCTTCACTGTGCGATCAAGTGTAGAAGTTCCCTTAGTGCAGTCTTCCATGTAATTCCCACACTTCTCTCTCCCAAAACTCTCCTCTCTTTCAGAGCCTGAGGCCTGTATTTATTACATTGTTTTCATGGCTTCACAGTTTTATGGAAGCTGTGCCTTTCATAGTATTCTGCATTTTAATACTTTTGGAGGGAAATAAAGTATCAATCCCCCCTCCACACACACACACACAAGTGTAAATTTGTGAGGAAGATTGGGTCCTTGGGCATAGAACTAAGGTTAATTAATTTTTTCAACATAGAAATGATACACAAAGCCAATTATTGGACGCTGACTGCAGATCAGAAGCTTTACAAGAGTAAACATTCCCTCTTGTAAAGAGAAACAGGATACAGAAAATGTCAGGTGTGGTGACCTAATTAAGGAAGATATTAGGATCCTAATAAACAGCACCGATCATATTGTCATTCAGGGAGTAGTTTTTCTTTGCATTTTGGTTTGTGTGGAAAGCTCTTCTTTAGAAGGTGCTACTATAATCTGAGCCAAAAAAGTTACACGTCAAATATAACTTATTAGAGGAAGAGTAGAAGTAAATTGTCATGAAAGTTTTTATCATCTTTATTGCTTTTAATCTGCTTTCCAATACTCAAATATTAATTCATAAATGGCTGTTGGAAATGTGCAACATTCATTATATTTGTTAAAAATTTTTTTCTTTCTCATGCTCTTTGGAGGGAAAGTGGGACTTTGGAAAAGCCCACATTTGAGTGAAAACTAAAGATATTTTGTGAACTAAAGATATATATTTATATTAATACAAAATGGTACCAACCTCTAAATGGTATACAGGCTCCCTGCTCAAAATAGCAGTTTGAGCACATGAATCTATACTCCTCTCCCACCTTCCATCCCCACTCCAAATTCCATTGAAATGACAGGAGGATATTGTTTTTTTAACTTAAATTTTGTTAGTTAACATACAGTGCAATATTGGTTCCTGGAGTAGAATTCAGTAGAATTCATCACCTACATACAACAACCAGTGCTCATCACAGCAAGCACCCTTTTTAATACCCATCACCCATCTAGCCCACCCCCCAACATCCTCCCTCCATCAACCCTCAGTTTGTTCTCTAGCATTAAGAGTCACTTATGGCTTGTTTCCCTCTCTCCTTTTTTTCTTTTCCTTCCTCCGATATGTTCATCTAGTTTTCTTTCTTAAATTTCACATACAAGTGTGATTATATGGTATTTGTCTTTCTCTGACTGACTTACTGCCCTTAGCATAATACACTCTAGCTCTGTCAATGTTGTCATGATGGCTGAATAATGTTCCAGCATATGTATAGATCACATCTTTATATTCATCAGTCTGTGGACATTTAGGCTCTTTCCATTGTTGATAGTGCTGCTATAAACATCAGAATGGATGTGCCCCATCAAATCAGTACTTTTTGTATCCTTTGGGTAAATACCTACTAATACAACTGCTGGATTATAGGGTAGCCCTATCTAAACATTTTCAGAAACCTCCAATCTGTTCTCCAGAGTGGCTGCACCAGTTTGCATTCCCACCAATAGTTTAAGAGGGTTCCCCTCTCTCTGCATCCTGGCCAATACCTGTAAACACGTTCCTCGTGTTGTTAATTTTAGCCATTCTGACTGGTGTGAGGTGGTATCTCAGTGCGGTTTTGACATTTCCCTGGTGATGAATGATGGTGATTTTTTCATGTGTCTGTTGGCCATATGTATGGTTTTTTTTGGAAAACTATTCATGTCTTCTGCCCATTTCTTAACTGGATTATTGGGTTTTGGGTGTCGTGTTTCAATAAGTGTTTTATAGATTTTGGATACAAACCTGTTATCAGATACGTCATTTGTAAATAACTTCTCCCAATCCATAGGCTGCGTTTTAGTTTTGTTGATTGTTTTCTTCACTGTGCAAAATCTTCTCATCTTGGTGAAGTCCCAATAGTTTATTTTTCCTTTTGTATGAGGATATATTTCTAAAAGTATAAATCCAAAATAACTCTGTAAAACAGAAGACGTGCCATCAATGGACTGGACATTTTGACACATTTCAGCTGGTATAAGATTGATGGAGAAATCACAGTAGAGAAAATTATAGCACAAGACATCGGAGGTTTTGTGGCAAGCAAAAAAGCATAGCAGTGCCTGAATTAAGTCCAGACTTCAAAAAGAGAGAAAAAATAAAGAAGGGGAAAAAAAGGAGGGAGGAAAGAAAGGAATAAGTAACAGTCCTCAAGACCGAAATAGTAATGCACTCCACTGCTAGAGTTAGGTGCACCCCCACCCCAACTTTGGCAATTGTGGAGATCCTAGCCTGCCTTTCTGTTTTCCATGACTTGCTCATTAAAATGCCTGTGCCGGGGCGCCTGGGTGCTTCAGGGGGTTGAAGCCTCTGCCTTCTGCTCGGGTCATGGTCCCAGGGTCCTGGGACCGAGCCCCATGTCGGGCTCTCTGTTCCGTGGGAAGCCTGCTTCCTCCTCTCTCTCTGCCTGCCTCTCTACTTGTGATCTCTGTCTGTCAAATAAATAAATTAAATCTTAAAAAAATGAAAATAAAAATTAAATAAAATAAAATGCCCGTGCCATCACACAAAGTCTATGGTAAGCCACCTAGTCCAAAGAAGGATCCATTAAGAAAATGGATTTACCAGTATCTGAAAAAGATCCTTTCCAGCCATTCATATTAAGGAACAAAGTTTCTTTATTTAACATGATTTAATCACCAAGGATCTCCAGACTTTTAAAGAAAATTATTAGCATGAAAAAGAAGCTCCGAGGTAAACAAACAGAACAACTGTCCTTGGAGAAAGCAAAGATAATTCAGGTACCAGATGTGGACTTCTTAAAAAGTCTGTTATCTGGAAAAGTCAAAAGACTGTTATATTTATTTAAAAAAACACAGTGCTTTATAAAAAGTATATGTGGGAGGACAATTAAGAAAAAAGAAAAGAGTCTTGAAAAAATATGTATATAATGATTAAATTAAGACATAGTCATTGGATAGAATAAATTATTAAATGCACACACCTGATCACTTATCTGGTAAACTGTGACCTAGTAATACGGATAATAGAACAATATAGAACTAAAATTCTGAGAAATAGGATTCCTGAGTGACAACGGATAAAGGGACATAGTCAAAGAGTTAAAAGAACATGTCTCTGTCTTCAGTTTCCAGTCTCCAGTCTACCAAATACCAAATAACATTGAAAAATATTCCTTTATACACATACGCATCCACTGATGATTTATAACTCCAAGGATAAGGAAAAAATCCTTAAAGTAGAGGGAGAAAATCAGATTACCTACAAGAGAAAAGTATCAGATCAACTTGAGATTTCTTATCACTAACAGTGAATTCCAAGGAAAATTCAGCAATATTTTTGAAGTTCTTAACATAGAGTATTTTGAATCCAAAATTTTACACCACAGATTTTCAAACATTTCCAGACAAGTAAGAATTTAGGAAGTTACTATGCATACATCCTACACTTTCAAAATTAATTTGTCAAGAAAGGAGCACAATCAAACAAAACAAGAACCCCAGGATGAGGGTAGTGTGGGATATGAGAAATACTGATATGTGATCCAGAATAGAGAAGAAGGATGGCAGTGAATTTAAAGAATATTCATTAGGCCTTAATTCTTGGAGGATTCTCCTATGAGTGGCAAAGTTTTACTGTTACAGAATTCTCATTTATAGTTTTTGCCATAATATCTAATTCTGCAAGGAATAATGTTTCCATGTTCATATTCAATGAGCTATTTGGGATTTCATTTTTTAAATTATCTTGTTAGCAAAGCACAGAAGACTTAGGTTTATGTAAGAGAATATAGAGATAGACAGAAAGACAAATAGGTGAAAGATATAGAGATGGCTTGCTAGGTTTTTATGAACCCTAGAAATGTAAAGATAAGGTATAACTAAAAATATTTGAGTGGTTGACTGAGAAAGAGAGTGGAAGGAAAATTAATGTGATAACTTCTTCAAGTTTCATTGCAGAAAAATAGATAATGTCTAAAGTTTATAAATCCAGAAATAGAAGTATAGTGACAGCAATAAGAAGAACCAAATCAGAAGAAAAGGTTAATGAAGATTCTATCTGTGGGGGTGGAGCAGAGGTGCTGCCTCAGAGAATTAGTAAAAGGAAGAATCTTATATTTTATATTTCATGCCTTCTTTACTGTTTGAAATTTGTTACTGTACCCCTGGGTTGCTTTTGTGATTAAAAACTTGTTTATGAAAACAGAAGAAAGCATAAAAAATTAAATTACAGTTGATACGTCTTTTAGTCATGGAGTTCAGTTGAGGAAAAAGGAAAACACATTTGGTCATATCTGCATGTATTTTTTAGTGCATTCAAAAACACAAAAGAACATCAAAAATATTCCAGGTGTTCATAAAAGAGCTAAAAAACTTAGTTTTTACTTTAAATTTAATGTTGAGTTGTTTAGCAATATAAGTAAGCTAAAATAGTCTACTACTTATCAAAAATATAAGAGAAAAAAGTCTAATCATTAGTGATTTAAATCTACTGAAAATAAAACTGTTTGATTAATTTGTAAGCATTTATTGGATTCTGTGTTAGAGCTGTGCACTAACTCTTGTGTGAAGTATTGTTGGGAAAACATAAAAGTACAAGACAAAGATATTTTCTTGTGAGAAGCACATGAACACATGGAAATCTACACATCATCAACTAAAATGCTTATCATTATATCACATGTATCCCAGGGAATAAAACCAATATTGACCCTTTCCTAAATTCTTAGGTTTAATAAACAAACTATTGGTTACTACCTAATGACCTTTATGAGAAATATTTATATCCTCTACAAAAGAAACTGCTAACATCCTGAGGCACTATATTTGGAAAGAGGGACAGATGAACAGCTTTTCCAAAAAGAACTACCATTCAAAGAGACAAAGCAAATAGTCCTTTGAGAACTATATCGTGTGGAAGTGGGGCTCCTGGGATGGTACTTTACAAAATCTTCCCAGCTTCCATGGAGGTGGTTGGTCAAACCAACTGCATAAAAGACTAAAAGAATTTTTGCTTTTCGAACAAGAAACATACAAGTATCAGGTGGAGGAGAAAGGCCTCATTGAGAAATAAGTGGTGTTAAGAAGACAACAATATTTATTTAAGTCAAGAATAAAGGCATATTCTTTAACATCACTCGTAACCAAATTTTTCAAAATGCCTGAATGATTTACGAGCAAGAGACCAGTTGGAAACTGTGAATAGGCAAAGTCCAAGGTAAAAATGGTAAATGCATATTCATATGTGGACAGTATAGAATAAAAGGATTTAGAAACCTCAATAGTTGATAATGTTAGAGTCCAGTGAGAAAAAACATTTTTTATTAAGTTTTTCATTTTAATTCCAGTGTTGTTAACATACAGTGTAGTATTAGTTTCAGGTGTACAATACAGTGATTCAACAATTCCATATAATACCCAGTATTCATCACGGTAAATGTATTCTTAATCCCCATAACCCATTTCACCCACCCACCCCCACCTCCCCTCTGGTAACCACCAGTTTGTTCTCTATAGCTAAGAGTCTACTTTTTGTTTTCCCTTTGTTTTTCCTTTGTTCATTTGTTTTGTTTCTTAAATTCCACATATGAAGGAAATCATACAGTATTTATCTTTCTCTGACTGACTTATTTCATTTAGCATTATACTCTTTCGCTCGATCCACATTGTTGCAAATGGCAAGATTTCATTCTTTTTATGGCTCAATAATATTCCATTGTATATATATACACCACACCTTCTTTATCTATTCATCTATCAATGGACATGGGCTGCTACCATAATTTGGTTATTGTAAATAATGCTATAAACAAAAGGGCACATGTAACCATTTGAATTAGTGTTTTTGTATTCTTTGAGTAAATACCAGGTAGTGTGATTACTGGGTCACAAAGTAGTTCTATTTTTAACTTTTTTAGGAGCCTCCACTCTGTTTTCCATAATAGCTGCACCAGTTTGTATCAGTTTGCATTCCTACCAACAGAGCGTGAGGGTTTCTTTTCAATGAGAGAGTATTTAAACCACGCCCTAGAGTTTGCATTTGAAATTTACTCTGTCCGTATTTTGACATTCATTTAAAAAATATTGGGGCACCTAGGTGGCTCAGGTCATGATCCCAGGATGCTGGGATTAAGCCCCACATCAGGTTCCCTGATCAGTGGGGTGCCTATTTCTCCCACTCCCTCTGCCTGCTGCTCCCCCTGCCTATGCTCTTTCTCTTTCTCTCTCTGTCAAATAACTAAATAAAATATTAAATATATATATATATATATTTATTGGCATATCAGATAAAGGGCTAGTATCCAAAAATCTATAAAGAACTTATCAAACTCAACACCCACAGAATAATCCAATCAAGAAATGGGCCGAAGACATGAACAGGCATTTCTGAAAAGAAGACATCCAAATAGCCAACAGACACAGGAAAACGTGTTCAACATCACTCAGCATCACGGAAATACAAACCAAAACCACAGTGATATACCACCTCACACCAGTCAGAATGGCTAAAATTAACAAGTCAGGAAACGACAGATGTTTGGTGAGGATGCAGAGAAAGGGGAACCCTCCTACACTGTTGATGGGAATGCAAGCTGGTGCAACCACTCAGGAAAACATTATGGAGGTTCCTCAAAAAGTTGAAAATAGAGCTAACCTACGACCCCGCAATTGTGCTACTGGGTATTTACCCTGAAGATACAAATGTAGTGATCCGAATGTTTATAGCAGCAATGTCCACAATAGCCAAACTATGGAAAGAACCTAGATGTCCATCAACAGATGAATGGATAAGGAAGATGTGGTATATATATATATATATACATACACACACACACACACACACACACACACACACAATGGAATGCTACACAGCCATCAAAAAAACCCCAAATCCTGCCATTTGCAACAATGTGGATGGAACTAGAGGCTATTATGCTAAGTGAAATAAGTCATTCAGAGGAAGACAATTATTATATGATCTCAACTGATATGAGGAATTTGAGAAACAAGACAGAGGATCATAGGGGAAGGTAGGGAAAATGAAACAAGATGAAACCACAGAGGGAGATAAACCATAAGAGACTCTTAATCTCAGGAAACAAACTGAGGGTTGCTGGGGGGTGGGGGGATAGGGATAGGGTGGTTGGGTGATGGACATTGGGGAGGGTATATGCTATGGTGAGTGCTGTGAATTGTGTAAGACTGATGAATCACAGACCTGTACCCCTGAAACAAATAATACATTATATGTTAATAAAAATAAATGAATAAATAAATGAATAAATAAATAAGTAAATAATATTTATTGGATGCAATCACATATCAGGCATTATATTAGGTTCAATGGACAGTTTTTATTTAAATCTATGATGAAGATGCAACTAATAAGTATTTTGGCTAATAACATTACCTCTTTACTTAACAGAGAAGTCTACCTTTATTGAGAACAAACAACACAATTCCTTCAGTGTCAGATTCAAATGTTATCTCCTAGGGAAATTTTTCTGTAGTTGAAAATAACTGACTGTCATAACTTAATGACATCATCCTTCACCTGTTGGCACTTACCAGAATTTCAAGCACTGTGCCTCTACTGTATCATCAACCTGCTTTATATGGGGCTTGACTTGTAAGGCTAAACTGGCAAGTGGACATGAATACTTTTAGCAGATAATTCTTAAAGAAGCAGTAAGGCATTGTTGTTAAAGGCAAAGACTTTGACACCAGACTCTGGCACTAAAGTGCTAGGTTAGAACCCTAACTTCTCTCTTCCTCAGTTTTTTCATATACAAAATGGGGTAGAGACATTTCCTACTTTCTAGGGTGACAGTAGAAATCACAATTAAATTATAATAGTGGGTGCCTGGGTGGCTCAGTGGGTTAAAGCCTCTGCCTTTGGCTCGGGTCATGATCCCAGGATCCTGGGATCGAGCCTCACATCGGGCTCTCTGCTCAGCGGGGAGCCTGCTTTCTCCTCGCTCTCTCTCTGCCTGTCTCTGCCTACTTGTGATCTCTGTCTGTCAAATAAATAAATAAAATCTTTAAAAGATTATAATAGTGTCTGCCACATAGTGCTCAATAAATGTTAGCCATTTAATGAGACAATTGGAAAGAAATAAGCTCCACAACATAAAGACAATAAAGGACACAGAAGATCACGTGGAAAACCATCAGTAATGATCAGGAAGGTCCTAAAGAATAGTTCAAGTTAGAGAATAGTTCTAATGGTGACAATGGAGAAAGTGTGTACTAGGCACAGTGAGGATCAAGTCTGGTGATACCTCAGGGCTCATCTGCAGTTGAAACAGAGGGTGATGGCTGCATAGGCACAGGACAAAGTCAGGTGTTTTCTATTTGTTCTTTATCTATTCCACTCCCAATTCATAATGGTAACAAAGCTGCCTTCTGGAGAATATCCAAAAAATTACTGGAAACTGAAAAACCATTATAAAACTTTTTGAACTCTGCCTTGTATAAATTGAGAATTAGTGCAAGTCATGTGATATAAAATAATCATCTCCCTGGGTCTTCAGAAGTGTTGTTAGTTTCATACATGCTTTCTGGCTACTTGTTGTAGCATGTCTGTAAACTGGGGGAAAAGGGAGTACTGACATTTTCATCTTGGTATCTAGAACCCTCAGAGTCTTCAATGCTATGTACAAATGTAGAGTCCATGAAGATAATCTACTTAGAAGACCACCAAGCCTACAATAGTACAGTGAGATGACTAAGTGGAATAGAAAAAATACTATCTAGTGTTCTTTATCAGTGAAGACACTAGAAAATAACCCCCAAAACTTCTGCTTGAGTTCCATTACAATCTATTTTTGTATGGTGACATTTAGGCAGACAGGGCATTTTTCCTTGATGGCAATCAGGTACGTGTCCTGAATTGTGTTTTCTACTGACCACACATGGAGACATCGAGGTAATGAATTGTCCATATATCTTATACCCACTTATTCTGCAGGGTTACTGAGTCATGATATATGTGTTTAGCTACATAGAGATGGAAGCCAAAGGGATGTGTCTTTCTACATATTCCAAAGAATGACAAGTTCAGGAAAAGATAAAAGATTCAACAATCTCAAAAAAAAAAAAAAGTGAAGACCAAAGGAAGAAGAAGAAAATGTAGGCTGATATTAAAGGAAACATCCTTCACAAAAAATTCAGGTCTTTCTAGGGCGTGAGGTGGCAGGAGAGAAAGGGAGACTAAACCTTGAGAATTCAGATATCAAGTACGGGCATGTGAACCTTTCTATGTCTCATCTGCTCAGCTTTCCCCCCAGGCTGGATGCTAGGCCCTATGCCAGGCCATGGCCACCAGAAATACACTGTGAACAAACCCTTCTTGTTCTCAGAGGCCCATGACTAAAATTTGTTAATATTTTTTACAGCATGCTATTGTATTTTGGAAATATGGATAAAGTATGAAAATTTATTCAAGCATTTTCTCAAATTGACCTAAATGGAGATGTTTGTGATTTTTACGTCCCAAGACAAGGTATAAAACTAGTTATTTAAAATGTGACAAAGTAACAGCTGCAATTCACTCATTGTAACCCTATGTAAAACATAACCACATATTCCTTAAATCCCTCCCCTTGCCCCAAATCCCTGTTGCTATATAAGCTTAAATACAAATAAATACTCTAAGGAATTTCTCTGGAGAGAAGCTGAAAATGGCCCCCAAGGATGTCAGTTAGCAGTTTGCAAGGAACATTTGGTTAGGTAATAACTCAAGTCCAAGGAACTAACTCATTTTCACAGATACATACGTCTATACCACATACAAATATCATTACAAACAGACTACACCTATTCAGAGCTAAAACATTTGAAGTTTTTTTTTTTTTAAAGATTATTTATTTACTTATTTGACACAGAGAGACAGACAGCGAGAGAGGGAACACAAGCAGGGGGAGTGGGAGAGGGAGAAGCAGACTTCCTGCTAAGCGAGGAGCCAGATGTGGGGCTCAATCTGGGGCCCTGGGATCATGACCTGAACCAAAGGCAGAGGCTTAAAGACTGAGCCACCCACACACCCCAAAATTTTGAAATTTGAAAGAATTTTTGAAATGATTAGAATGAAAGAAGAATGTTATTCTTGAATAATTTGTTGAAAAATTGGAATACAATTCTCTAAATGTCTATTGATTAGTGTGTTCTCACTGATGTGCTCTAAATTTTTAAGTAGTTGCATTAATGGATATTTTGGCAATGTCATTGCCTTTTTATTATTTTGAATGTATCTCTGGTAGCTATTTTAATAGTGCTAAATCAATTTGTCATGAATTTATTTTTGGTTGGATCCTTAAGTCAAGTGCAACAGATTGAAGGAGAATACAAATAAATTTTTTAAGTTATGATTTAACTTAATTCAGATTTAGATTCTATATAAATATAAATCATTCATCTACATGTGTTCCCTGAGCCTTAAAATGTGGGCTATATGGTCCAAAGGAAACAATGTGCCATTTGAAATTCCTATGAAGTGAGAATTTTCTGACAACGAGAGTTCTCTTTCAAACCACGGTTGTTACCTTCTACTATGTTTTAGCCACACCTACTCTTGTTTTTGATCTGTCTCCTGAGGCTACATCGATGGGCACCAAGTTCTAATGACTTTGAATTTTTTCTTTCCAAATTCCTTTGATTTCATAAGAGGCAAGATCTGGTTCTGAGAGGCAGGGATTTGTCCCAGCTGGGATGGCAATCAGTCATGTGAGGTTGACAGCTTTGGAGGTGAGTCCCTCATAGAGAGGAGAGATTGAGAGAGCAGGGATTAACTGGGTTGGACTCCTCAGTGGCATATGCCCTTCTTCTCTAGATGATGTCATGTTCATGGCTGAGCTCACTCTTCTGCCATCTTATATCCTCACAAAACTGGTGCAAGGGCACACAGAATGTCCTTCAGGAGCCACCATGCACACATAAATTCAAGCACATATTCCTACCCCCACATTCAGTTTGAACATCCCAAACCTTTATATCAATATCCCTGCACAAAGCTGTATAATTGCAGCTCACCGCTCTCTGAGTGTAGCCACACATTTATTCTACAATCTAACAGCTGTTCACAAAATAGAGCCCAGAAGGAAACTCAAATAAATATTAGAATTTAATATGTGTCTGTACTGTCATTTGCAAATATCTTCTCCCATTCTGTGGGTTGCCTCTTTGTTTTGTTGACTGTTTCCTTTGCTGTGCAGAAGCTTTTGATCTTGATGAAGTCCCAAAAGTTCATTTTCTCTTTTGTTTCCTTTGCCTTTGGAGACATATCTTGAAAGAAGTTGCTGTGGCTGATATCGATGAGGTTACTGCCTATGTTCTCCTCTAGGATTCTGATGGATTCCTGCCTCATGTTGAGGTCTTTTATCCATTTCAAGTTTATCTTGTGTACGGTGTAAGAGAATGGTCAAGTTTCATTCTTCTACATATAGCTGTCCAATTCTCCCAGCACCATTTATTGAAGAGACTTTTTTCCACTGTATATTTTTTCCTGCTTTGTTGAAGATTGTTTGACCGTAGAGTTGAGGGTCCATATCTGGACTCTCTAATCTATTCCACTGGTCAATGTTTCTGTTTTTATGCCAGTACCATGCTGTCTTGGTGATCACAGCTTTGTAGTAAAGCTTGAAATCAGGCAACTTGATACCACCAGTTTTATTTTTGTTTTTCAACATTTCCTTAGCGATTCGGGGTCTCTTCTGATTCCATACAAATTTTAGAATTATTTGCTCCAGCTCTTTGAAAAATACTGGTGGAATTTTGATCGGAATGGCATTAAAGGTATAGATTGCTCTAGGCAGTATAGACATTTTAACAATGTTTATTCTTCTGACCCGAGAGCATGGAATGGTCTTCCATCTTTTTGTGTCTTCTTCAATTTCTTTCATGAGTGTTCTGTAGTTCCTCAAGTACAGATCCTTTACCTCTTTGGTTAGGTTTATTCCCAGGTATCTTATGGTTCTTGGTGCTATAGTAAATGGAATTGATTCTCTAATTTCCCTTTCTGTATTTTCATTGTTAGTGTATAAGAAAGCCACTGATTTCTGTACATTGACTTTGTATCCTACCACGTTACTGAATTGCTGTATGAGTTCTAGTAGTTTGGGGGTGGAGTCTTTTGGGTTTTCCATATAAAGAATCATGTCATCTGCGAAGAGAGAGAGTTTGACTTCTTCATTGCCAATTTGGATACCTTTTATTTCTCTTTGTTGTTGGATTGCTGTTGCTAGGACTTCTAATACTATGTTGAACAAGAGTAGTGAGAGTGGACATCCTTGTCGTGTTCCTGATCTCAGCGGGAAGGCTGCAAGCTTTTTCCCATTAAGGATATTTGTTGTGGGTCTTTTCATAGATAGATTTTATGTGATACAGGTGACATCTTGAATCAAGGAAGACAAGATGGTTTATCAATAAATGAAGCAAAAATAAGTGGCTCTTCATTTGAAAGAAAACAGGGTTATATTCAAATCTCAAATCATACAGACAAATAAATTCCAGATAGACTACTTGTCAAAACATAAATATATATATATATATATATATATATATATATATATATATATATATATTTAGCATGGGTGGCTTAGTTGGTTAAGTGACTGCCTTTGGCCCAGGTCAGATCCCAGGACCCTAGGATCAACTCCCACATTGGGCTCTACCTGCTCTGTGGAAATCCTGCTTCTCTTCTCCCTCTGCTGTTTCTCCTACTTGTGTGTGCTCTCTCTCTCTCTCTTTCTGTCTGTCAAATAAATAAATACATAAAAATATTTTAAAAAACATATTAAAAAGTATAAGTATTAGTATGAACAAACTATACCAATAGACAAAATATTTTTTTAATCCTGGGTTGGGGAAGGGTATTGTAAATGATACAAAATTCTCAAAATGATATAAAAAATGTTTAACAGAAGTGGCTGCAAGAATATTGAAAGTATGTGGATGTCAAGAAATACTATAAATAAAATTGAAAGATACGTGACACAGAGAGGAAATACTTGTAGTATATAGAAAGCATAATATATTTTTTAAGGTTCTACTAACAAGAAAAAGATATATCCTAATTGAAAAAATAATCAAATATGTAAATTGTTCACTGAAGAAGAAATGCAAATAACTAATACAAAAATTCCACTCTTGTTCACTAATAATTCAAATAGTCTAATTAAAACAACAATAAGACATTTTGTGCCCCACATATAGGCCAGACTGTTAACATAGTGAAAGTAGCCACTGATCCTGAGAGTGTGGGGACAATGGACATTATTAGTAGATTCTGTGTCAGTGGGAACACAAATTGGCACTTTATGAAGGGAAATTTGATATCTAAGAAATTTGTTAAATGTTTATAAGTATTTTACCAACCACCTCAATATCAAGAAATTTCACCTATTGAAACATGTTCAAATATATATGTAGAGATGTCCACTCTAACATTTTGTAATAGCAATAAGTCAGAAATAACCTAAATTTCTATGTATGGGAGCTAGGGGGTCAGAGAGAGACAGAGAGATCCATACAATTGAATACTATTCAGTCATTAAAGAAAATGGATTAGCTGTGAGAATGTATAAAGGAAAAGATGTAATTCGCTGAATCTTATTTGTACCATGATTTCATTTCATAAACGTGTGTGTGTCTATAATTATATAGTTTTCGAATTGTGCATATATATATTAGAAATGAGATCATGGTATTAGAAGACTCTGAAAATTATGTTTTAGAAAATTTCAGAATGTTTACATATCAAACTTTAATAAGGATTACCTCTGAAGAGTTGGATTGTTGAATCTCTTTAAATAAGTTATTTGATTCAAAAAAGAAAAGAAAGGAAAAAAAGTAAACATCTTACAATCAAAGTTTGGAGTTGAAGGAATATTAAGGAATAATTTAATCTATCTCATTTGAGAGCTTATATACCAGGATTTTAGAGTTTTCCCAAGATCACACACCAAGGTAGTGGCAGAACCAGGGTTGGAAGCAGAGCTTGTTTATCAGTGCTAAGTATTGCTCGAGATCCTGGGATGGCCTGGTGAGATGAGGAGCTATGGGGCTTTCCATCTTTTTACATTTCATGCAAATACATGAGTCACTTTTATGAAAATAATAATTAGTGAGAAAATACTTTTTATCAAATCTCTAATGTATGGTAGGCATCAGGCAAGGCACCTTCCTTTTTTTTGCAGGGGAGGTGGGAGGAGCAGAGATTCTCTCAGAGAGAGAATCTTAAGCAGGCTCCATACCCAACACGGAACCCAACACAGAGCTCCATCTCACAACCCTGAGATCATGACCTGAACCAAAATCAAGAGTCTGATGTTTAACCAACTGGGCCCCCCAGGTGCCTTCAGACAAGGCAATTTTCAAGCATTCTCTACAACACTTAAAACTTGCCCTGTGGAGTAGGTTGCTTCTGTTTTATAGCTAAGGAATGCTCATTTCTTTATCTTTGAGACAGTTTAAAAGTATCTCTCACAAACTATGATGCCACTGTCCTCACTCTGAGTCTGGATTCAGCTGCAATGACCACTTCTCCATCTGCCCAAAGTTCCCTTCCTTGACCCTTCCTTCATGCCTTTATTTGTGCCACATCTGCCTCCACTCTAGTTTGTGAACTCCTCTGAAAGGAGATTCTGCCTCTTGCCCTTCTCTGTTTGCCATGGTGCTGAACATGATGCTTTGCATGCACTGATTTTAAAAATATCAGGGTTGAGTTTTTAAGAGAAGAATCAGATGACTTGAGTAGGATGTTTCAAGAGTTTGTCCTTTCGACTCAGAGTAAGGCAGATTTCTATTGGTGTTAAAAGGACAGGTGATCAGAAACAATGAAGTGGGTCCATAATTTCTAGTTTGCAAATGGAATTTCACTGTAGCTACAAGATGTCTGCAAATGAGAAAGCCAATTTCACCCCTTTGTTGGTGGTAGAAAATAAGAACTGTGGGAAAGAGAGATGAGACAACTAAGAAGAAGTCCTAGGAGAACTGAGCTGGTATGAGGACCAGTTATATGATTTGTGGGACACAGTACAAGGTGAAAATGCAGGGTTCCCTGGTTCAACAATTACAGAGAATTTCCAGATGGCGACAGCAGAGCATTAAACCAAGCATGGGGTCCTTCTGAGCTGGGGCCTGTGCAACAGCACAGGTCATATGTCCAGAAGCCAACTCAACTGGCATACCAATTTAATACAATTTTCTGTGATAAACCAGATGTTTACTCTTTCACTTCCCTGGTCTGTGTGCTTTCCCTCTTTTCCTCTCTCCTCAAAGTCTCCTACCTTTCATCACTCTTTATTCTTCAGTCTGTCCTACAACTCAGATTTAGAAGTCTGCCTCATTCTGACATCAAATGCTTTCAATCATATAGCAAGTATACATCTCCTGATTAAGTGTCCTTTCTTTCACTCTTTTGATTGCCATCTGTGAAATCAGTTCAGACTTAAGTTTTCTTGGAGGGGTGGAGAAATATTCTTGGACAGACATGTATTTATCTCACATAAATCAATGGCAGAATGACAAACTTTATATTATTTGAAATTCTCTTAAATCCAATGTGGCATAATGCTTAGAATTGGTTTTTCTTTTCTTTTTTCCTCTCTCTCTCTTTCTTTCTTTCTTTCCTCTTTTTTTTTTTTTTTTTTTGAGAAGGAAATCCTTCTTAGAAGAAACTTTTCTTTCAGGGAGAGCCTGAAAATGTAAAGCTAGACTGAGAGACTGGGAGACTTCCTATAACAAAATCCAGAAATGCAAATATTGGACAAAAAAAAAAAAACAAGAATGGAGGAGGCTTGGTTTTTGTCTTATAGGTCTTCCTATGACTTGGCTTATTACTAAATGGCTTATTTTTATTTCAGCAAGAGAAAAAAATATTCCTTTTGAAAATGAGATATTTTCAAGATTTGAGATTAGGACAAATAAATAATATGAAGTGTTAAAGTACACTTTCTTACTGAAATCCAAAAAATGTATAGTTGTATATCTGTTTTCAATGTTCAGAAGGATTTTTTAATGTATTGTGTAATATAGGTGCATCTGCTATTCTCACTAGTTATTGGAAAGGACATAGAAATGCTGATTAGTTCTTTAAAGCATCTTTTAAAATGCATGGATTCAAGAAGCCTTGATAGTGATTCTCCTCCATCAAACAGGAATCAAGATTGTTCGCCAGAGATGTACCAGAAGCAAATTAACAGGGTTGTTTGGGTGAGAAGTGGTGAGCATAGATAAAAATCAATAAAATAGCTTCCTCTCTTTAAAGTAGAGTATATGGTATGCTAAGCCTTTATAGATGTAACAACAAAGTCATCAAGCAAAGTAATAGATCATAAATAAAAACTTATTTTATTGTTTTTTTTGTGCTATGTCAGAAATGATTATATGTTTAGAAATATATAATGCCTCCTTTTGTGAGTCCTCAACCCATCCCAAGCCATCTATAAATCCTCCACATGCAGTAAAGTGGTAGGTTGATTTAAAATGCAGAATATGAGTGGCAGTTTTCCTCTCTCATTAGATCTTTAATTCAAGGCCAATCATTATTAAGTACACTCTCCAAGGCTCCAAGATACCCTTAGCCATGGAAAGAGAGATATGCTGCACTGATGTGGTAGAATAGTCATGGTCAACTTCAGAAAGCTAACCACCTAGAATTTGGATTTGCCAGGAATCTTGCCTGTAAGTCAGAAACCCAAATCAGAGTGACTGAAGTATAGAATGGAATGTATTGTTGACGTGCTGATGAGACAGCCCTGAGGGATTGCTGTAGCCAAGGGCCCATATGATCAGTAAGATCCTTTTTTTCTTTCATCTTTTTATCTGCTTTCCACTATGCTGTTTTTTTTGTCTCCCATATGCTTTCTGCATGGAGGTAAAAAGATAAACTCTAGGAGCTTTAGGATTTCATTGTCTTAGTTTCTCCTCATCTCAGAAAAACAGAGGAAAACCTCACTCTTTAAGCATATACATAAACCTACTTTTGAAGGACTCTGATGGACTCTCCTTAAATAATAGATCAGATCTGTATCTAGGGGATGAAGTTCTCTGATTGGCTCAACTGGCCTAGATGTACACATCTGCATAGAGGGGGTCAGGATCTTTGACTGACAGCCTCACAAGACTCACAAGGACTGGGGAAAGGGAAGACCTCTCAAAGAAGTGAGGAGGGGTAGAAACAAATATTTATCAACAGAACAACATTCCAAATAGAAAGAGAGAAAAATGAATAAATGTTAAGAGTAGAGATAGACATCTCAGAAGAGGATAGGGAGTGGGTAAAGTGTAGTAAAGAGATAGAAAATGTTTTGGGGGAATGAACACACTCTCCTTCTGGAATTTAGAAAGTTGTTCCCTTTCTACTTAATGTATCCTATCAATCTATATAAAAAAGAAATATTTTCAGAGGTAAGTGGGCAAATGACTCATAATAGATAATTGACAAGGAGGATTTACAAAATGTTAATAAAGAGGAAAGTTTCAAACTTACTAGAAACAAATTAAAAATTAAAATAAGGTAATGGTTTCCACTTCTAGCCGTGATGGAGTGGCAGAAATCTGATTAACGCTCCCATATCAATAAACTAGAAAACTGGACAAAATATGTAATTCTTGGAAGAAGGGAAACAAACAAAGTCTTAGTATTACACCAGATCAGTGGCTAGAGAGTTTCCAGGCTACACTATAGGAAGGAGGGACCCAAACAGATCCCAGCTGTCTTCACCAGGTGAGGAAATAAAACTCAGTATGCATTCTTGATTTTTTTTTTTTTAATCATCAAACCAGTAATAAAGGGAATTTCTTTGACTTGGTTGTTCAGACCACAATAACAAAATACCATAGACTGAATGGATTAAACAAGAAATAGTTATTTCTCACAGTTCTGGAGGCAATAAATATCCAAGGGTTCATCCAGCTATAAATACATGTTTGAACAAATAAATAAATGTGAGAAAAGAGATGAATCTTCTTTATGAAAGACTTTCCAATAATATACAGAGTCTTCCTCCTCACCATTCACTCCCAATACATGGAGTTTAATTTCCCTCACATTGAGAGTGAGCTGGGTTTTGTGACATGCTTCTAAAGAATATATTATTAAAAAGGATAAATTAGTTATATCACAGTGAAGAAACCTGAGAGATGCCACCTAAACCAAGGAATCAAGGTTAACATCATCACTGATAAGTCATGTTTGTAGCATGTAACCCTTGATAGTATATGAAGAGAAGGGCACCTCACTTCTATGGTGTTCTTCCCAAAATAATAACAAGAAAATACCAGACAAACGCACACTGAGGAACATTCTACAAAATATCTGATCTTACTGTACTCTTCAAAGCTGTCAAGGTTACAGAAAAATGGCCTAGTTGAAAAACTGTCATAGATCAGAGGACACTAGGAAGACATGAGTGCAAACATGTGAACAGTATCCTTTAGTATTCTGGTGGAAATAAGTCAAGCAGAGAGAATCAATTATCATATAGTTTCACTTATTTGTGGAGCATAATAAATAACATGGAGGACATAGGGAGATGGAGAGGAGAAGGGAGTTGAGGGAAATTGGAAGGGGAGGTGAACCATGAGAGACTATGGACTCTGAAAAACAACCTGAGGGTTTTGAAGGGGTGGGGGGTGGGAGGTTGGGGGAACCAGGTGGTGGGTATTAGGGAGGGCAGAGATTGCATGGAGCACAGGGTGTGGTGAAAAAACAATGAATACTGTTACGCTGAAAATTAAAAAAAAAAAAAAGAAGTAAAAGGCAAGAACTGAAAAAACAAAACAAACAAACAAAAAATCTTTATAAATAGGAAGGAACTTCCAACAAGTAATCTTCTGGCAACTTAGCGACAAAATCACATTGAGCTTCTGACTAGGGAGAAAAGGAATTGTCTGCTGTGCTATGTGATGAATAAGAAAAAAATAAACGTCTATAGAGGTATTTGATGTCTTAATGAAACCAAGATCTTAATGTATCCTATACATCCTATATACTAATAGATATAATTGACCTAGAATGGTTGGGTAATGGAAGTCCTGGTTAATTAAGTGTTTTTATTAACTGGTTATACACATTTACAAATTATGAATTGTCGACTTTTTAGGGGACTAGGAAATGGCAGTGCCCTGCATCCAGAGGACTCCTTGCAGACCTCCAGCACTGAAGGACAGTGTTCACTGTCAGGGAGCTGGGAGTCCTCTCAGTAAGTGGTGTGACAAAGAAGCCATTATGGGGTTAAGCTTTGGCTGGGTCATTCTAAGGAAGGTCTGAGGAAGCAGTGGCTCAGTCTGCATTGGGTACCATCAGAGAGCAGGGACAATTTTGTAACTGAGTCTCAGAACAAATCTCATCTAGGGGAAGGACAGATTAAAATGAGGATAAAGCTGTACATAGTAAAGAAGTAGCAGTCACTCATTTAGCCGAGTACAGAGGATGTCTGATACTTTGTGGGCCTCATGGTGATTTCGTTTTGGCTCACTCGATAGTGGTGTCAGAGTGACCTTGTCTGACGTTCTGTGAGTTTATGTCCAACAGGAGAACAGCATGGCCTGGCTGTGAGCATCAGCTCGGTTTCCAGGAGCTGGGGCTGCTTTCACTTTCTCAAAAGCAAATGAAGAAAAATATCTCTTCTTAATCTCTAACTTTCATTTGTACTTGAACGTTCTAGATTTTGAAACTACTCTCCTTTGCAATACTTTTGTTTGTTTGCTTTTGACAAAAACAAATGTTCACTGTAGTGAACCTGGTGAGCCACTTGTTCTTGAAACACTCTCTTTTGGTTTTGTTGACACTGTATTTCTCTGGTTTTCCTTTATATCTCTGGCTTTGATTCTCAGCCTCCTTGTCCCTGAACACTCTCCAACTCTAAATGTTTGAATCTCCCAGGGCTTGTGCCTTAAACCATCCTTTTCCGCTTTCACACTCTTCCCAGCTGATCTCATCCACCCCCACAGCTTTAAATACTACTTCTCTGCCACTAAGTTCTAAATTGATGTCCACCGTAGGCTCTCTTCTGACCTCCAGGCTCATTCATCTACCTGCTCATCCTTACTTGACATGTCACAAAAATCTCAAACTTAATTTCCAATAAATAGGAATTTATTGGCTTTCTGTCCTAATATTATTCCTTCTCTGGTCTTTGTCATCTCTATAAACAGCTGGACCACCTACCTAGATTCTCAAACTTGCAGCCTGGGAGTTATACTTGATACGTATGTGTCCTCACACCCCTATATCGTCCATCGGTAAATCCCGTTTCTCCTACTCCACAATGCATCTCCCATCTGTCCACGGCTCGCATCCCTCCCAGCCCAACTCTGGTCTAAGCCACCGTCATCTCCCAGCAGCAGCTTCCTTATTCATGCCTCAGCTTCCACCCTGGATCTTTTTCTGTTCTCACAACAGCAAAGGCATCTTTTTAAAATGTATTATTTTTTTAAAAAGATTTATTTATTTATTTGAGGGGGGGGAGGGCCAAGGAAGAGGAAGAAAGAGAGCTCATCCTCAAGCTGACTCCCTGCTAAGCACAGAGCGTAAGGTGGGGCTCTATCCCAGCACCCTGAGATCATAACCTGAGTCAAGATCAGGAGTTAGCCACTTAATGGACACTGAGCCACCTAGGTGCCCCATCTTTTAAAAGCATAAATATAATTAGATCACTTTTCTCTCACTTTAAAATCCTTCCCAATGCACTTTAAAATAAAACCCAAACTTTTCCCCACTGTCTATGGCCTGCATGACCTATACTTTCTTCACCTTGATCAGCTCATCTTATCTTGGGCTCCCTTCTCCCTCACACTTTATTCGCCAGGCACTTGAATTTTTTAAATAATTATCCAAGTTATCAAGCTCTTTTCCATCTCAGGGCCTTGGAGTTTGGCCTGCCCATAAAAGGATCCTCCACCCACCCTCACATAGACAGACCTTTCTCTGCTCACACTCCTCCCTCTACAACGATGGCTTCTGCTCATCTGTCAGTCTGTGCTTCAGTGTTCTCTTCAGAAAAGGTCCTTCCTTAACCTCCCTGTCTAATTGGCTTCCCTAATTATAATCTGTCATCAAACACATTTCATTTCTTTCTTACCACTTACTAGAGTGCATAATTACCTACATGTTAGAACGTTTAATATCTATCTTCTCCACCAGACAAAAAGTTCTGACAAGGCAAAGGCAGCACCTGTTTTGTTTTCCACTCTGGTTTTGCATTTAGCACAAAAGCAGTGCTCAGTCAATAGCTGTTGCATGGATGGACACATTAACCAGTTGTCGGTTACTGTTACCTTGAATAAATTAGGTTTGTTTTCACCAGTTTTAAAATACAACTTGAGTGAAGTAGGGTAGCTAAAACTGTAGGAAACATCAAAGAACATCAAAATGGACTCCAATTTCTTTAGCAGGTGGAGAATGAACAGAGGCTGAGGGGATTTAGCTATGGTAAAGGAGAAAGATTAGCGCATTTGGATTCAGAAGACTGAAGGTCTGGACAAGATACGGGAAGTTGAACAATTCACTCAAGTCTCTATAGTAGACTGAATAATGACTGTCCAACGATCTCCCTGTCCTAATCCATGGAGCCTGTGAATATGTTATTTGGTAGATGTAATTCATTAAAGGATTTTGAAATAATCCTGTGTTATCCAGGTGGGTCCCTTGAATTCACCAGGGTCCTTGTAATAGGAAAACAGGAAGGTCAGAGTCAGAGACAAAGATGTGATGGCAGAAACACTAAATCAGCGCCATGAGCTAAAGAACGCAGGTGGCCTCTAGAAGCTGGAAAAGACAACAAAAAAGACTTTCCCTAAGAGCTTTCAAAAGGAACACACTCCTGCTAAACCATTTTACATTTCTGAGGTCCACAACTACAACTGTAGGTGAATAAATTTGTATTGCTTTCAGTCTCTAAATTTGTGATAATTTATTATAACAGCAATAGGAAATTAATATAAGCTCTGATATTCATGTCTAAAACTTGTCTTATTTACTTAGCTTCTTGGCATTTATTATTATTGTTGTCTCCCCATATTAAAATAGAAGTTATATAATAGAAGAGGCTATATCTCTGTTGTCCAGTTTTATTCCCAGGACCTAGAATAAGAGGCCTGGAACAGAGTAGGTTTTAAATAAATATTCTTGATCAGTGAGCAAAGGAACACAAATTCCTACCCAATAGGGTTGTTGAGAAAACCAAATATGCAACTGTGAATTATAGACTATTTGCAAGAGTTGAGAGGTAATTCTTCCCATTCTCCTCTGCTATGCTTTTCTTTTAACTCCTTCATCCTTTCTGTTGCCTTCCCATCTGGTATCCTTTATTTCTCTCATTTCTTCCTCCTTTATTTGATGCTCTTTTATTCCCCTCTTTCCTTGGGCTTTCACTTTTAATCTATATATTATATTATATTATGTTATAATATAATATATTATATTACATTATACACATAAATCCTTCTTGGGGATCCAGGATGACTGGATGTTGCATGTTTGGCCTTCACAACAACCCTGTTGGGTAGGAATCTGCGTTCATCTGCTCATTGATCAGGGATGGCCACCTCTGATTTAAATATATATCGCACATGCAAACTTGTGCTTTTGATTACATTTAATATGTATTCATGATGCATTTATTTAACTTAATTTGATTAGACCATTGTGTGTGACAAAAATCCTTGGTTCTGAAATTGCTCACATTGATCACGAAAATGGACCACAATGTAGTGACTTGGAGCACATTTTCTTTTCAAGGGACAGTCATGTCACATATGATTTTAATCAACTTAGGCAAAGTAACTGCTCTAGCACAAGACTGTTGAAAAGTGAGTTTGTGGCCATTTTTCTTTCCCTCACAGGCCTGGTGGATAACACTGTCATATACTCAGGTTTAGTAGGCACTGTCTATGGGTATTTCTGGGTTGTTGATTTTAACCAAAATTATGCAAACAGTTTGCAGGGGGTGAGAGGAGTGGAGACATAGATGTACTATATAAAAGGATCTGACAGCAATCTGGAAGATTCTACCTTTTAAAACTCGCAATTGGGGGCGCCTGGGTGGCTCAGTGGGTTAAGCCGCTGCCTTCGGCTCGGGTCATGATCTCAGGGTCCTGGGATCGAGTCCCGCAAGGGGCTCTCTGCTCAGCGGGGAGCCTGCTTCCCTCCCTCTCTCTGCCTGCCTCTCTGTCTACTTGTGATCTCTCTCTGTCAAATAAATAAATAAAAAAAATTAAAAAAAACTCGCAATTGGTAGTTTTAAATATGCAGTATTTTTAGGTGAGAACATGCAAACTTCTCATGGAAGATACTGATTGAGAGGGCTAGATGGTGTGCCTCTGCAATGCTGGTCCCTCCCTTTTTTTTAGCCTTGAAATGAACATGTGGGGGTGGGGAGTAGGTGAGGGATGCTAAAAGAAGAGGAGGTTAATCATGGTAGCCTTCTATAGGCAAGGGCTCATGAGGCCTCCTCTGTGTGAAAGTATCTCCTACTGCAATTTCAAACAGACATTTATTTGGGTGAACTAACTACTATATTTATTTCTTAATACTTAAATTTGTGAACATCTTTCATTCATGAAGGTGGCACCCTCACTAATGCATTAGTCCAAACAGGTTTGCTTAGTGTATGTGTGTCTGCTTGTGTGTGTACATATATATGAACATAGGTACACATAAATACTTATATATACACACATATATATAGCTTATATGTATTAGATATATTATCTACACTAACTTAAACACACACACAAACACATATGTATATATACACATAAACACATACATACCAAAGAGATCCTATCCTCTACTGGACAGAGAGAAAACTACATAAAGTAAGGATGAGGGTATTCTTTTTTTTCTTTTTTAAAGATTTTATTTATTTATTTTTCAGGGAGAGAGAGAGAGAGAATGTGTGTGCATAAGCAGGGGGAGCAGCAGGCAGAGGGAAAAGCAGGCTCCCAGTTGAGGAGGAAGCCCAATCTGGGACTTGATCCTAAGACCCTAAAATCATGACCTTAGCTGAAGGCAGACAGTTAACCCACTGAGCCACCCAGGCATCCCAGGATGAGGATGTTCTTTAAACAACAAAAAGGTAAATACTTCAGTCTCCTTACATATAGTCTCCCACATCAGTGTTCTGCAAGCTTGCCTGAAAAACTGGGATTGATTTGGGAGCCTCTTCAAGTTAACAGAGCAGAAGTACCAGACCCTGAACAGGAACAGGGACTCCTTTGGCCTCTACATCATCGGTGTGCTGATGATTGGCCCTCTACCTTGAGCTGGTGCACAGTTCTACTTTTCTGCCTCTATACTGTGAGGATGACCTCAGCTTGGTAACCTAAGTTTGATTCCACTCCTGTGACTGCTACATAACATTTTGAATGGGAATAACAATCCCTGGCCATTAGTTGTTTGTTTTTAGGCTGAGGGGTGAGGGTTCATGTTCTTGCCACTGACATTCAAGAAGTGTCTATGTGCACAAAGCTGCTACATATTTCATCACCATAAGATGATGAAGCCTGCCATTATTGTACTATATAAATCTAAGTAAATAAATCAATGTACAGAAATCACTTGCTTTCTTATACCCTAACAATGAAAATACAGAAAGGGAAATTAGAGAATTGAATCCATTTACTATAGCACCAAGAACCATAAGATACCTGGGAATAAACCTAACCAAAGAGGTAAAGGATCTGTACTTGAGGAACTACAGAACACTCATGAAAGAAACTGAAGAAGACACAAAAAGATGGAAGACCATTCCATGCTCATGGATTGGAAGAATAAACATTGTTAAAATGTCTATACTACCTAGAGTCATCCATACTTTCAAAGCCACCATGATCAAAATTCCACCAGCATTTTTCAAAGATCTAGAACAAATAATCCTAAAATTTGTATGAAACTAGAAGAGACCCCAAATTGGTAAGGAAATGATGAAAAAGAAAAACAAAATGGGGCGCCTCATGTTGCCTGATTTCAAGCTTTACTACAAAGCTGTGATCACCAAGACAGCGTGGTACAGGCACAAAAACAGACACATAGACCAGTGGAACAGAGTAGAGAGCCCAGATATGGACCCTCAGCTCTATGGCCAACTAATCTTCGACAAAGCAGGAAAAAATATACAGTGGAAAAGACAGTCTCTTCAATAAATGGTGCTGGGAAAATTGGACAGCTCTGTATAGAAGAATTAAACTCAATCATTCTCTTACACCATACACAAAGATAAACTTGAAATGGATAAAAGACCTCAAAGTGAGGCAGGAATCTACCAAAATCCTAGAGGAGAACATAGGCAAAGACCTCTTTGACATCGGCCACAGCAACTTCTTTCAAGACATGTCTCCAAAGGCAAAGGAAACAAAAGCAAAAATGAACTTTTGGGACTTCATCAAGATCAAAAGCCTCTGCACAGCGAAGGAAACAGTCAACAAAACAAAGAGGCAACCCACAGAATGGGAGAAGATATTCGCAAATGACACTACAGACAAAGGGCTGATATCCAAGATCTATAAGGAACTCCTCAAACTCAACACACACAAAACAGATAATCATGTCAAAAAATGGGCAGAAGACTTGAACAGACACTTCTCCAGTGAAGACATACAAATGGCTGACACATGAAAAACGTTCATCATCACTAGCCATCAGGGAGATTCAAATCAAAACCACATTGAGATACCACCTTACACCAGTTAGAATGGCCAAAATTAGCAAGAGAGTAAACAACAAGTGTTGGAGAGGATGTGGAGAAGGGGGAACCCTCTTACACTGTTGGTGGGAATGCAAGTTGGTACAGCTACTTTGGAAAACAGTGTGGAGATTCCTCAAAAAATTAAAAATAGAGATAGCCTATGACCCTGCAATTGCACTACTGGGTATTTACCCCAAGGATACAGATGTAGTGAAAAGAAGGACCATCTGTATCCCAATGTTTATAGCAGCAATGGCAACAGTCGCCAAACTGTGGAAAGAGCCAAGATGCCCTTCAAAAGATGAATGGATAAAGAAGATATGGTCCATATATACAATGCAATATTATGCCTCCATCAGAAAGGATGAATACCCAACTTTTGTATCAACATGGACGGGACTGGAAGAGATTATGCTGAGTGAAATAAGTCAAGCAGAGAGAGTCAATTATCATATGGTTTCACTTACTTGTAGAGCATAAGGAATAAGATGGAAGACATTGGAAGATGAAGAGAAGTGAGTTGGGGGAAATTGGAGGGGGAGATGAACCATGAGAGACTGAGGACTCTGAGAAACAAACTAAGGGTTTTGAAGGGGAGGGGTGGGGAGTTAGGTGAGCCTGGTGGTGGGTATTAAGGAGGCACATATTGCATGGAGCACTATCATTTGTAGACATGAGAAGCTATATCTTCCTCCTGGATTACATTTGCATCAATTGTTAAAAATGGAATCAACTGATTATACACACAGGGCCATGGGCTGATTAGATTTTACACATGTTTTGAATTAGGCTAGGACTGTGGACTGAATATGTTTCCCCCCTAAAAGTCATATGTTGAAATCCTAACCTCCAAAGTAAGGGGCCTGGGAAGTAGGGCCTCTGGGAGATGATCAGTCTGTGAGGATGGAGCTCTCACAAAAGAGGACCCAGAGAGATCCTCCCTTCTTCTGTCATGTGAAGTTACAGTGAAAAGAGGGCCATCTATAAACCAGAAAGTAGGCTCTCACTAGATACCACTTCTACTAGTGCCATGGTTTGGAGTTCCCAACTTCCAGAACTATGAGAAATAGTGTTTAGAAGCCACCCAGTCTATGATATTTTGTTATAACCATCCACACAGACTAAGACAGGTGTCTATTACCAGATTTCATTGCTCTAGAATGCCCTAAGAGAAGAATCATAACCTAGATTCATGTGACAGTAGAGCAGATCTATGCTCTTTTTGGCAAATATGTATTTTCTCTTTTGATAGAGAATAGACAGATTCTGGCTTGCTGCTGAGTGTCTGATTTCTGAGACAGCAAACAAACTTGAACGTGAACTGCCTTATCACAAGCTGCATATTATTTCTGATCCACCATTCATAAGGGTTGAGCATGTTCAGAAACAACCCCTTATGAAAGTAGAAGTAATATATATATGACAGGTCTTGATCAGTCCCAAAGGTATTGCAAACTTAAGTGATACAAACTTAAAAAAAAAAAAAAAAAGACAAAAGAGGAGGAGAAGGAGAAGGGGAGGAAGAAGAAGAAAACCTTACCACTCTTGAAGGTAAGGTTTCTGTAATGGTTTTGGTTTCGCCAAGCACGGGCATCTCTACCAAGACTCAGAAGGAGAAAGCCGCCAATGTGAGGAGGTGTCTATACACATGGCTAGTGGATCTTTTTGCGTGCAGGTTAGCCAGGGAATTTGGGGCTTGAAGGCAGCAATGGTGGAGGTTTCAGTGCCCTGGCTCTATGTCATATATGTTAAGTTATGAGAGAAGGCAGCAATGGGGTTTCTACCAGAACTGCTCTATGTTTGACCATTTCTCTTACCTATTTTTTTTTCCTAGTCATAGCTATAAAATCACTCTTCTGGCCCTTAAGGAGATTCTTTAAGATGCCTACACTTTTAAATAAATCCTTTCCCATTTAAACTAGCTGGATCCTATTATCTGCAGGTAGGAGTCCTGACTGAATGCACTATTCTGAGACACCATCTCTAACAGCAATCCAATGACTCACATATTATTACCGTTATAGGAAAGTCCAAGTCCAACAGAATCAATGGTGTACTTTTTGGATTCTGGTTAAGGAAAATTCCACCAACATCCATTGTAATCCATTATAATCCATTATATGATTGGAAGACAAGGTAGTGCCATGCTGCTCAGCACAACTCAGAGAGTCAACTACCTGAGAAAAGAGACCAAGCCTTATTCATCCATTTCAATGGAGACTCACAACACCAGATACTGCTCTGGGCTGAAACTGAAAGCAGAACTGTTCTGTGGAAGAAGATAGGACAGTTCAGTGCTTATTTCAAAAACAAGAGAATACAGGGAATTCACATTCTGCCTTTAGAAATTATTTCCACCCCCATTCATAATACATCAAATATTCTCTTTTTGTTCAAGTGTTTCACCTGTAGAAGTGAAATAACAACACCTGATTATCTCTTGATGGTGCCATAAATAAGTATAATGATCATGAATAAAAATTCCAGGAGTTTAACTCTGTGACAGGTAGTCTTCTAGATGCTTTACTTCCATTAGCCTTTTTTTTCCATTAGCTTTTTAAATTTTTATTTAACTTTTACAACTACCTTAGAACTTATTTACATTTGTGCTCATTTTACAGATGAGGAAACTTAGATGAGTCAAGGTCATATGTAAAAGATTCTAAAATTTGAATCCAGACAATATGCCCCTGGATCTCCACTTTTCATCATTCTGCTTTACTGTAAGTAAAATAAATTATTATACAGCATGCTGAAGATCAAAGGAACAGAGAAATGCATTGAGAGTAACATGGAAAATATAGTTTCTGATGTCCAGAAGCTATGAAAATGGCACCAGATACTTTTGAGATTGTATAATGGGTACTGTTTTTCCTTTAGACTCCATGTACAATTAGGAAATCTAAGATTTACTGATTACAGCAATATATATGTTTTCATCTCTATAGTAGAAGTTGAGGTTGGATGTAGGGGTCATATTAATATTAGATGTGAATGTGATCTCCTTTTTCAAAAAGAGTTTACATTTAGATAGGAGAACAAAATACATATGTTGAGGATAATAGCAGGCTCCTAAATAATAACAGCCACGTTTTTTTTTTTTCCTTAAAATCTCCTTATTTCTAACCCACAATACCTGGAACTTAATAGATAAACAATGTTTGTCAACTGGGTAAGTATCAGTCATGTTGTAATAATATGCTATAAAAATTTAAAAGTGTAGAATTTAATAGTACCTAGAATAACCAAGATTTCAGGAAGAAGGGGGAACTTGGATCTTAAAGGCTGGCTGAGATTTGGATAAGGAGGAGAGCGAAGGTGGGGGTGTCTCAAGTGAGGAAAGAAAAGAAGTGAGCCTGTGGAGGTGGAATGAGAAACATAACCCTATACAGCAGTTACTGGGTGTCCTGTGGGCAGCCATTCATTTGTTCGAAGGCAAGGTGGGCAGCTGGATATTTGGAAGACAATATATTAGGCCATTACGAAGGGCACATTGTTTTTTAAATGTTCTTTGGAAAAAATCGAGCCAGTTTGAAGCCGTAATTTTCAAGCTTCATTAACTGTTAATGGTCAGTTTTAGACATATTCTGTGAAAGTGTGAGAATTGTGTGAAGAATTACTTTTAATGCACTGTCAGGAGAAGCACTATTTACCGTATTATTTTTATTTTATGAAGAAAGAGAGAATATCTGGAATATGCTAATAAAACCCATAATTGCCCTGTAGTTATTTCCCTCCCCCAAAGCAATGATGCTGCCAGGGAAATAAATTATTTCAGGAATCTTGATGATTAAACAGAAAGAAAATGTCTGTGGTAGACTGATTTTGATGCCTGACTACATAAATATGGGTCAGTTGCATCAGGCACTTCTAAAACAGTGGACTAATTTCAGAAATAATTATGACTTGTCTTCTCAAAATTTCCTCTTCAAATAATCTTGTTAATTGACCTTACTATTTCATTGGTATGTCAGTTTAATCCACTAACAAATACTTGTGATTCCTTTGCAGGACAGAAAATATAATCTTAAAGTAAATTTTGGGGGTGAGGGACACCTGGGTGGCACAGGCCGCTAAGTGGCTGACTCTTGGTTTCAGCTCAGGTCATGATCTCAGGGTCCTCGGATGGAGCCCCACATCAGGTTCCCCACTCAGCAGGAACTCTGTTTCAGGATTCTCTCTCCCTTTGCCCCTCCCCCTGCTTGCTTGAGCACTCTCTCTCTCTCAAACTAATTAATTAATTAGTTAATTAATTAATTGGGGGGCAATTGGGGCTTAGTGTAAAATGAAAATTATGGAGTGACAGAAATCTTACCCCTGGCCCTCCCTGATGCAGCCACTGGTCCTGCAGAAGATGCTTTCCCTTTTCAGGGGAGCCACTTGCATCCATGTCCCTGCAAATCTGCCCTTTGTGCTGTCCTTTCTCCCCTTTCCCTCTGCTTTCCATGGTGCTATGTTGGATGAGGTTGTTAAAATATCTGTGATATTGGGATGCAACGAAGAAGAATAACTCTATTACTATAGTACTTTTACTCTAAGGATGCTTCCAGCCTTATGTTATTTCCATTTCTCCAAATTTTAAAACCAGTAAGCTGTTTTCTGGGAATCTACCCATTCCTGCCTCACCAAATTTTAACCAGTTCCCTTGATGTTGAACAAGGGCATACTTTTTTAAATGAACTGACATGGTGGACATGTTGCCTGCAACCAAAAGCAGGATATTGTCCAAATTTGGGACAATAATAGCTTTTGGTAAAATAAGGCATTTTCAGAATATGCAATTCTGTCTGTTTATATGTGGAAACAGACTGTTATTCTTTTAATAATTGCTTTATGTCTGTAACAACACTTGGGTATTGATTCACAGGTAAATAGGATGCATTGAAAGTTCTACCTACTACAAAGGAACTCAATGAAATTAAAAATCCATAAAATAAAAAATGCATTCATCACATTGAGTGTGACATGAAGAAAAATGATTGGTTTCTCAACATCTCTATTAATGATAAGTCAAGTGAGAGTGATGGTAAATTAAAGCAAGTTGATCTTAGATTATATATCAGAAATAATTTTTCAACTGCATATTGTTATGCTTGAGATTACCTGTGGAATGTCTTTAAAAAAAACACTTACACATATTTTTATAGTTCAATTACAGTCTTCCATGAAGATTGATGGATTAATATATACCTTGTCTTATTACACACACATACCCCCCACACACAAAATTGAGGCAGTTTTTAAGAAAAAGTATAATAAAACAAGATATAAAAAGTAAAAACTCAAAATCAAGGAAAGAATATATTATTGCTCCTACACAGACCAAGAATGCTTTTACTAAATTGAAATTTGGTGTAAAGCAGTCTGTTTATACAGAGGGTCATTATTTTTTTAAAAAATTGCTCTATAAAACTCTTTATTCGATCAAATTTAAGAATACCATAGAGATTGTTGTTTCTTATAAATGTAGTTACCTGGTAAAAATGGGAGATCTGACAGGCAGGGATTATTATGTTTGGTATCCTCATAAGATGATATATTTTAAGTTAAACATACCCATCACATTTTATGTCTATAACAAACATGTCTATAACAAAATAACAAACCCCAGGTGGTTTATGTTAGTTGGGTTGCTATGGCAGCAAGATGCCAGAGACCACCAGCTGACTACAAACTACCTCAGAGTATATTCACCCATCCTGTCAGTCAGGCTGCTATTGCAACTGAGCCTAGCTAGATGGCATTCATTGGAAAGTGGCTGAAGACTCCAAAGGGCTGACACAATGAATGAGAATCTGGAGAACCAGGGCCTGGATAATGGGTTAGATCATAGGAGCGCTCTGGGAGTTGGGCATCAGAAAGAACTAGTGGTCAGCAGCAATTTGGTCTAGCTCTGCCACTCCCATTGTGACGAATGCAGTATCCCCTTCATCTTTGTCACTTGCTGAAGATTTAGAGTTCTAGGGGTACCTGGGTGGCTCAGTTGGTTAAGTGTCTGCCTTCAGCTCAGGTCAGGATGATCGAGTACCACACATGGGGCTCTCTACTCAGTAGGGAGTCTGCTTGTCTCTCTTCCTCTTCCTCTGCTCTTCCCCCTACTCATGCCTCTTTCTCTCTCTCTCTCTAATACATGAAGAAAGTCTTTAAGAAAAAAAAAAAAAAAGATTTAGAGCCCTAGATGGAACCAACTGACTGTCTAGATTAGACCATGAGCTCACTCCAGATTTGCTCTTTCTCCTGAAGTAAATCACACCGTGTTTGGCTCAGGCAAAAACCTTAAAGTCATTCTTGACACTTCCCTCTCCCTCACTTCACCAAAGCACCAGCAGATCCTGTAGCTCTATTTTCAATATCTATCCTATATACAACCACTGCTCAATAGTTGGGACAGTCAAGGTTCTACCCATGAACTTACTTATCATCCACTCCATTTATAACAGGAGTCCTCCCATCTTGGCCAGTTGGATCATGAGCCCGTTAGAAAAGTACTGGGGGACACCCGGGTGGCTCAGTGGGTTAAAACTTCTGCCTTCATCTCAGGTCATGATCTCAGGATCCTGAGATCAAGCCCCGCATCAGGATCTCTGCTCAGTGGGGAGCCTGCTTCCTCCTCTCTCTCTCTGCCTGCTTCTCTGACTACTTGTGATCTCTGTCTGTCAAATAAATAAATAAAATCTTAAAAAAAAAAAAGCACTGAGGCAAATGAAGAAACAGGTTGAGTTTCTTCAGGGTGAGTTATCTCCATTGCAGTGAGAGCTTTTGGTCTCAGGACTCACACAGGACATAACTATTCTTCTGGGGCCATTTTGAAAGGGCTGTCTTCTGTCCTTTGCCAAATCTTGATATAACTAATTCTCCAATCTTATTTCTTTGACCACAGAGCCAAATTATTAGCCATGACAATGAGATGACCTTAATGAGACCATCTCTTCATACAGAAAAAGTATGTAATGGACATGTTCTCCTTGAAAGTCTCTTTCCACTGTCTCTGGGTATTATTCCTGAGACAGATACAACAGCACAATCGGGTTACCATGTTATGCAGATCACTCAAAGATCTGACTTGAAGTTTTTCCATTTCAATCAACTTCTAGAGAATTATCTGTGAGGCTAAAAGAGTGGCAGCAGTTTGTCAAAAGTAGGTGATTTGGGGGATGATGTAAGCCTTCAAGGCTAATGTTGGGATGCTTCAGCGCCTATCCAATTCTGTGGCTGAATGGACCTGGTAGTGTCCAGTTTATGTTGGGTGGCTCAAGTCACATGATCAGATGCTGCTGTTGCCAGCATCCAGTGGCAATTGAGAAGCTATGTCTTGAAAGGAGAATAATTTGCTGAAAATCGGATGGCTTTACTCTAAAACTCTATAGAGTTCTCTACTGTGATTTTCTTTTTTGGCCTGCCACATGATCCATGCCACATTCCTAACTGCCAGACACTGAAATATGAGTTGATCTGCTAGGTCATCTTGTCCAAGTGGAAGGACTGTTGAGAACAACCTGTACTGCTGTTTAGGCCATATGAGAAATGCCAGAATTTGCTTAAAAAAATTAAAGATTTAGAAATAATGCAGGGTATGGTGATGATGACTAAGAGGAAATGGCTTCTTTTGAAAAGCCATTCTCTCTTAGGTAAGGGAATTATAAGTCTTCAATCAAAACAGAAACAGCTTCATCAGACAAATAAGTGGGAGTTACTTGGGAAGGAAGTGAAAGTTGGTATAGTACGCTCAGGGTATTCAGAGTTTTATTAAAGACACTATCTCCTGAAATCTATCCAGGGCCACTCATGAAGTCTTATACTTGAGTGTGAGAGAGTAAGACAATTTTGATGTAATATTAGAATTTTTATCACCATGAAATTAGACGTTTGATTTCACTAGTTGTCTTGCCAAGCTGTTTTTGTTTTTTTTTTTTCTTGCCAAGCTTTTGAAAATATTTTACTTTCAAACAAAGTTCTATACCTTAGGTGTGGTAGTGGAACACACAAACCTATACATATAATAAAATTGCAAAGAGTGAAATACATACACACATACATAAATAAATACAAATAAAACTGAGGAAATCTGAATAAGACAGGCAGATTATATCAAGGCCAATATCCTGATTGTGACACTATACTATAGTTTTATAAGATGTTATCATTGAAGGAAAGTGGATAAATGGCACATGGGATCTCTCTGTATTATTTCTTACCAGTGCATGTGAATCTATATTAACCTCAATAACAGTTTCAGTGAAAAATGCTGTCACAGTAAAATCTTCCATTTCCATTCAATACCACCTCTTGACACATATATATATCATCAGTTCTTAAACTTAGGTTTAATCTGGGTTTTTCTTCTGATGTCTAGACTTATTTACCCACCTGCCTATTTTCATTTTATGTGTATGCTTCATAATGATCTCAAAGTTAACATACTTGAAATTGAACACTGATGTTTCCCTCTGAGTCTGTACATTCCCTGAATTTCCCCATTTTAGCGATTGCAACACTATCCCATAAATGGCCAAGACAGGAAAAGAATGTACACTAATAACATTCACTGCACATTCAACTTTTCTTCTTTTAACATCTGAATTTATGAAATTTTTAAAAAATATTTTTGAGAATCAAAGATGATGGTTGATTAAACTAACACATATGATTTTGTTGCACCCCAAAACTCCACTGAAACTAGTATAGTATAGAAAATACTTTTTTAAAGACATGAGCTCACAAGATTAGAAATAACAAAGAGGAAAAAAGAGCAACACAATCTCTTGAAACTAAGGTGAGACTCTACCTATGATTCATATAAAAATCATTGCTGTAAATATGAGTTAATATGGTTTTTTACCATGAGTGAAAGAGGACAAAAGGGATAAAGGGGGTCCAATGGAAACAGCAGTGATTCTTGGGGGTACCATCCAAGACCCAAATTGTACTGAAAGTACAATTACATGCCAAAGTTGAAATTATTATTTGAGGCAAGTGCCAGATTTCAGAAAGAAGTTTTATGACATTAAATCAAGGAAGTCTACAAAGAGAGTTCTTCCCAAATTACCACTTGGGAAGTACCATTTTAACACAACATTTAATGGACTCAATTGCTTATGAATTTGGAGCCATTTCTGTATGGGGCCAGAGAATAATGATGGATATGGGGACCAGCTCAACTGTGTATCTTTTCTCAGCCAGGGCACTTGATTCTGGCACTACTGATGTTCTAGAACTGGCAATACTCAGGCATAGTGATCAATTTTCTGACTACTTTCTCCCAGGACCTAGAGATACATTGAGGCATAAAAGGACTTTGAGTAATGCTTAGAACATTCTTCAGAGATAGTGTAGGGATGACAAGGTCCAAGGTGGTGATGGAAACCCATGGCAACCAAGGGTTGTTTAGGGATTCGGGTCAGCTGTCTCATTGCTCTAGAATCTGTCAGGGAACAGGAACTGGGAATAGATAACCATGCACCAGCAAGCAGTGAACCTGCAACTTCATATCCTGAGCAGAAAAACTTATTTTATGGCATTTACCAGGAACACTGGAATGGGATTTGCAAGCTTAGAAGCATAGCTGAACCATATTTGGCAAGGAGAAAAAAGAATTAGAAATTAATAAACAAAAACAGATGCCATTGTCTCTCTGAGGAGTCACTTAAATATTCTCCTTTGATCATTTCACCAAAACTAGAAAGAATAGGAAACAAAACTTGCAGCCAGAAGGAAGACATGTGAAGATCTTCAGGGCTGAGATGCTGGGTAGAGGTGTGTAGGTAGTTTCACATCTTCAAGATGACTTCAACTGATCACCCAGGCAGTCTCAATTGCTCTTCCTTTCCAGGTGAGGGGACCAGGCTGGGGCCCAGATTGGAAACTCTATCAAGTTTTCAGTGTGCCAGAGGCAGGAAATAAGCAGGACCACAGGAATAATTGAGCTGCTTCCCACAATTTCTTTAGATCCTGCCAATCTGTATGTGGCATGAATCCCAAAGGGTGGAAGCTGGAACTGGTCCTCCCCTGTTTTGAGCTGATTAAAAGCATCTGAGCCTTGTCCACCATCTTTTCTTCTCCATTTGGAAGATGAAGACATGTCCTTCAGGAATTTTCCTAGCTTCCCCATTTCAATGTTTTCTAGAAAAAGCTATTATAAACTTCCCAAGACTTCATCTGGCTGTACCTCCAGAGGTACCTGAGAGTTCTCACTCTTCAAAAATTGGGTATCTGAAAGACTTAGTACCAGGGATATTTAGAAGTTGTTGTGTTTTTTTTTTTTCCCCACCCTGGGAATCACTCATCTTTCAATTCCTAGTTAGGCACAGATTTCCAATACTGTTTATATGTTCAATTATTTCTAATAAGGAAGAACGCCTGAGAAGAATTATTAGAGGTAATGGCATCTAAACCAGGTCCCTAGATATAAAACACTGGTGAATATTTGTCTCAAATATACACTAGGACCAGGACAGTCCTTTCTAAACTGTTCACCTTCTGCCATATTTATAGCCAGGAGCTGCCAGACATCTGTTTCAAAATGAAGGAGGAAATGTAAAGAGATCAACATGAGACACTCGCCAAATAATATATAAATACATATGGTGTTTGTATTTTCACTGTTTAGAAATTAAATATATATCTTTTTAAGATTATTTATTTATTTACTATATAGAGAGAGCACACACAAGTATGGGGAGGGCCACAGGGAGAGGGAGAGAATCTCAAGTAGTCACTGCACTGAGTGTGGAGCCCATTTGTGGGTTCAATCTCAGGACCCTGAGACCACAACCTGAGCCAAAACCAAGAGTTGGACACTTAACCCACTGAGTCACCCAGGCACCCCTAGAAATTTCAATTTGTGGGTGTTATTCAGATAACAAAAAGACTATAATTCTCATGTTGAATCATTTCTTCCTTTTCCATTACCTTCTGCAAAAGAAATGAACATAGTCTTGATTTTGAATACATACTATGTGCCAGAAACTGTTTTAAAGGCTTTACACATATTAATTCAGAATTTATGTCTCTAGAGAACAATAAATAACTCTCCAACATGGCATTCACAGCATGGGTTACTGCAACTTTGGATAGAGTTAATTATATTTTATGTAAGAATTTCCCTCAGGTGAAGCAACAGGTAGAAAACAACCAAAAAATATCTGTTATCTGAATAAAAAGAATCATAATAACTTAATGAAAAGTTGTGTTTTTTTTAATTAACAGGATAAATCTATTGGTGCCATTACTCATTTACCCTTTACTAAGTAGCCAAATATGGCTCGGTCATGAAAAAACATTACAAGAACATACCAATGAAAAGTTCTCCTTTTAGAGCGTGATTATATATTGGCCCATTTCAGAGCACAGTTAAGGATCTTCCAGTAGGAATCAAAATCCTGAGGAAATTGTTATCAACAATCAAATGTGTGTTGTTTTCATAACCCTTTGACTCAGTGGATAACAATAATATTCATAATACACTGTAATGTGTTTTCAAAAGCTTGATAGAAAGGGTTAAGCCTACAATTGTTTACTTCTCCTAGATTATAATTGAAGTAGCTGCAGGAGAACTTAATACCATTCATTTTCTTAAAGTATATAATTTCTACTAATTGTTAGATTACCATGTTTGTAGATTATAGCATCATGATGCCAATGGACTTCAGGCAAAATTTCAATGCCAATTGCAGTAAAAAGGCATGATTGTCACATTTAAAAGGCAAACACTAAGGAGCAAATTAAGATAGCCAAACTTTGGCCAAGCAAAAGTTTTAGCTAGATCAATAGTTAAAATTTACTATTTTGCCTCATTACAAAGTTATACAGGTCTTTTATACAAAATTTGGATAATACAGTTCATCAACAAGAAGGAAAAGAAAAATTACCTTTGATCTTAGCTTGAAGATAACCATTGTCATGTTTTAAAATTTCCTTCTGGCCTTTTGAAAATAAATATACATACACAAATACATAACTTACTTTTACAAAGAAGGGAACATATTATTTACTGTTTTTCAAAATCACTTATCTACATACCGTGACTATCATCTCCTATCATATTATATGATGCATAATTACATGTTTATCATAAATTATTAACAAATTCCTGATTGTTGGACATTTATTTTGTTTCCTTTCTTTTCCTTTGCAAAGATAACCAGAGCTGTGATGAAGGTTATCTAATAATATAATTTCTTGGAGTAAATTCTCATAATTTATAAAATTTCATAAATTTAATTTGATGTAAGCCTCATGATATAAGCAAAAATTCATGAAATAATAAAAAACTCAAAGTCATACTGCCTTTCAGAAAAAATTGATTTAAACTCCAAACTACAATTTAAATAACCAATAGACATTTCACAAAAGACTATAAAAATGTCCAAGAAACTCGTTAAGTACCCTAAAAATACACAATAAGGCAACTAAAGATATCACTTTACATACTTTAGAATAAAAAATCTAAATAAATATATATTTATTTTAGATAAATATTTAGAGAGATAAAAATTTAGGGAGAGAAAAATTTTTTAAGTCTGATGACATTAAGTGATGAAGAGGTAAACTGTTTTATTCACCTCTTATGAAAGTGTAAGTCAATATACCCATTTTGGAAGGCAGATATATCCTAAATGGAAAATATGCATATTTTAGAACTCAGTGTTTTTATTTCTGAGAATTTAGGTTGGGAAAATACTGACACACGTACCAGGAATCAGTCTGCATCACATGTCCACCTCTACTGCTAGGCAGACAGACTACCAGGACCACTGGAATGGGTCAATAGCACTTCTCCAGTGGAAGGGAAACTAGGCATACCATCAACATGTGTGCACTCTAAGAGCCAGATAAATCATTATACTCTTTTAAATTCCAAAACCAATTATAAATGACCCAATTTTTGTCAATTAACATAAAATCGCAAGTTCTTCAGAGAGACATTTGTTAATGTTGAGTTGACACATCCAGCTGCCAAAGCATCAGCAAGTATAGTCAGGGGCCCTTTGAACAATTCTGGGGTAGAAATACATCTTTAGTACCTTCTAGCACCACTTCTAGCTACATTTCTCCTATTAGCAAACTTCTCTTCCAGAAGAAAATATTCATCAGATATAATCCTGAGTTATATTGGTTTTGCATTAATATCTATTAAAGAAGGAATTTGTTGGAAACAAAGATGTTAGCACATTGGTTCTCAACTTCTCTGCACAGTAGAATTATTTGAGGAACTTTTAAAAATACTGACACTTGGGGCGCCTGGGTGGCTCATTCGTTAAGTGTCTGCCTTCGGCTCGGGTCACCATCCCAGGGTCCTGGGATTGAGCCCCATATGGGGCTTCCTGCTCAGTGGGAAGCCTGCTTCTCCCTCTCCCACTTCCCCTGCTTGTGTTCCCTCTCTTTTGCCGTGTCTCTCTCTGTCCAATATATATATATATATATATGTATATATATATATATACATATATATATATATATATATATACTCAAACTTGCCCCCAACCCTCCACAGACCAATCCAAACTAAATCTCTGATGTCTTTGTACTTTTTAATAAGCTTCCCAGGTCTACCTGGAGAATGCTTTCTGTTTAGAAGGGAACCATCATAATCCTCCCATACAGGTACTAACCAGGCCCGACCCAGCTTAGCTTCCGAGATCAGATGAGATTGGGCACGTTCAGGGTGGTATGGCCGTAGACTGGAAACCATCATAATCCTAAGGAATGATATTATAGGTGCTGCTTTGGAACATGAAGTTCTCTTCAGTGTCTCTACCTTGAGCCACACCTCTTAGGGATCTTTTCTCACTGGGATGGCTTTCCCTGGCCATTAGGGTCATATTATTTCATGATATGCATAGAAAACTGAGCAACAATATTGCATTTTCTTGGACCTCAAGTGCTAACAATTATAAGTTATATGACAGATTGGGAGAAGAAAACTCACACTACCATATCAAATCCAGACATCCATTACAAGATACATCAAAAAATCTGAAATGCTATAAAATTCTGTCTTAAAATTGAGAATATAAAAATTTTTATTATTATTAAGGTATTGAGTTGAATGTAGAACTCAGGTGATTGATAGAAAGTTTTTTTTTTTTAAAAAAGATTGTATTTATTTATTTATTTAGAGATCACACATCTGAAGAGAGTGGGGGGAGAGTCAGAAGGAGAGGGAGAGAGAGAATCTCTAGCAGACATCTCATTGAGCACAGACCCTGAGGAGGGCTCGATCCCACATCCCTGAGATCATGACTTGAGCCAAAATTAGAGTCAGACACTTAACATTAAAACTGAGCCACTTAGGCACCCCAGACAGGAAGTAGTTTTATAACTTACTCTTGGAAAAGAAAAAAAGAAGAGACAATTATGAATGCTTTGAGTAGTCATTCCTTAGGTATGGCTGAGAGTGCAAAGCCACATGGACTTCATGTATCCCACATGTGCTGCGGAGAATTATGTAAAGTGGAATTGAGTTTTATGACTCTGATGGTTACAGAGTTTTCCCCCCAAGTTAGGTTGAGCTAAGAGTATTAATATAATGTTACCCAAACTTCTTCCTAGAGAAGCATCTAAGAGAGGCCCTAACTTTCTAAAGGTCAATGTTCTTGTTCCAAAACTCAGACAAATCAGCAATAACATTTGTAGCCACAGCTACCCTGGGAAGTAGGAACTTAGAACAGAATCCACTGGCTTCCAATGTACCGCTGTCCATGGGGCATCACACTTCTTCACCACAGGAAACAATACAGAAAGCTCAGGAAATTCCTTGTTTTAGAGGTAAGTTTGAATAATTCTCTTAATTTCTTAGTCTTTTTGGCTCCCCTTTAATGAGCAAGAGGTTAGGAAGAAGGAACTGGGAAGAGATGAGAGGAACTTATGACCTGAAGTCAGAGTCCGCTCAGTCTAGGAGAAAAATAGGACAATCTTAACCATCCTTTAAGAATAATGCAGTGGGGAAAAAAAAAAAAAAGAATAATGCAGTGGGAGATCCCTGTAAAAGGAAGTTCCACTCTGAGACTTTGTAGGGCAATGAAAGGTGTAAGAAAAGAGGGAGGTCTCTACAGATCCAAGAACAGGAATCTCCCAGCTTGGGACAAATAGAAATAGCCAAAATCAGGCAGTAAAGATACAAGAAGATTGCTGTTGAAGGAGGGGCATGAAGTAAGGTGGTGGCTGGGTGCTGGGGATGGTATTCAAAAAAAATATCAAAAAACAAAAAACGAAACCCACCAGAGCTTAGCTCCACATTTAGGACTGTTGAACATTCTTTTGGAAACAGAAAATTAGGAAATATTACAGAATATATCCCACATTCAGGAATCCTGCAATCCATTTGGGAAAGTTATGGTAACTAGACTTAAGAATATTCTATCTTCTTTTGGAGAAAAGTGAGAAGTTGCTTGACAAGTCAGCCCATTACTGAGTCTATCACTGTCCAATCAGAAGCAGAAGATAGGCTGAAAATCTTGGACCCTCAGGAGAAAAACAAGAAATGTAAGTTATAAATTTTGCCCTGTAGACGTCAGAAGAATTAACTGGATTGACACAATCAGCCATATTTCTCAGTTTATGGCACATAATTCTCCATCTAATCTTGGCTCCTCTTTTAAAATATTTGTTGTTTCTTTTTATTTGGCCCCATTTATCACATTCCCCTCACCTCCCTGTAAGCACCAATTCTGATGTATTTAATGTTCTTCAAAAATTATTTACATATAAATATGTCTATGGACAACATACAGTATTACTTTGGATGTTGTGTCAGTTGGGTCTTCTGGAGAACATACATTAAGATGGAGACTGGAGAGTTAAGACTCTATCAAGAAGTAACGCCTATTTAAGGGGGTGAGGGGAGACCTGGGCAGGTAAAACCTTTAGAGTATGATTTAGATTTGACACCCATGAAAGGGAAGGGGAAAGAAGAGGGATGAAAGGGGTCTGATGTAGGCAACTAGCCAAAAAGTGGCCCATTGTCCTTGTTATACCATATGAGGGACCCACTTTTGGTCTCTGTTGCAGGCAGGTTGAGACACTCAAAAGTACCAATTACTAGACATGGTGGCCCCTCAATTCATGTGCTCATGATGCCATTTCTGGGATCACCAATGGCAAAATTGCCCAAGTCTACTGGCAAAGTAATTTTCTCTAGTTAGTTGTTTAGTGCTTCTGCCGAGGTAGATGATTTCTGCATTGTGTGTACGTATGATACAAAGATCTTCACTCTCATATGCTCATCCACTCCAGAAATCTCTAACTAAACCAACCATACCTCTATTTCAGACCATCTCAGATCTTCCACTACACATCAAAGCAACTGACCAGCCAGCCAGCCATTCATCCCTGCCTGTGAACCTATATATAATCTCATCTTGGGTCACTTGTCTTTGTTCACAATGAGCTGTGCACCACCCCAAACCTATCAATTTGTAAAATTTTCTCTTACCATTATTTTTTAAGGCTACCCTTGAGTGTGACTATAATGCAGCTGCCATTCCATTTTTGGGTGGCATCCACATAGGAAGACTATGCATCCATAAACCAAATTTGGACTTTTTCCTTTCTTTGGGTGGCTTTACAGGAGGATCCTCCTATATAGCCATAGGTGGTGGGGAGCTCATGGAACAGTGGTAGATAATACAGTTTTCTGGCCTAACTGTTCATGTAGTTACTCATACCATCTAGTTCTACTAGGGTTTGACTCTAGATGTATCCTTTTCATTTCACAATAGATTACTCCTGGACTTAGCTAACTTTACAACATAGTGACGTTAATAGAACCTAGCTGGTGATGTGCAGTTCCAAGAGCATGGCCACTTGATGTGGCCAAATGTTCCATCTTGATCAAGGAACTGTAGCATTCTAAAAGCTAATTTTCAAAAGGCTGACAATATTTGACTGCAGATGACAGGACCTTAGTTCAGAAAATCGAGGATTTGCACTGTAATTCTCCTATTGTGGCTTTTCATAAACTCTATCTTGGAGCTTTTTCCACCACTGACACCAATGAAAGAAATGAAGGAAGAGTAGGATGAGAGAAGGGAGCGCTTCAAGTAAGGGTGCCCTGAAAAACTCTTGGCCACCTCCAAGGGAAAGTTCAGAGCAAAAATTGCCCATTAATAGAGCCCCACATTGGGCAAAAATGACCAGGTCCCTAGTATTGCCACCAGGCTTTGGGGACATCCCTAGGAGAATGTAGCCTCAGTTTAAAAGCTGAGGGGTACCCTGAAATCTCCAATCAGCCAACTGCACTTTCAGCAACTAAATGGCAGGTTCTTTCTTGAAGGGCAATCCAAGTGACATACCTCTATGGCTGCCACGGATATGTTTAAATATTTTATTTAAGTGGTGTTGTACTGTAGTCCCATTCTTTTTTGTGATTGTTTGGTTGGTTTTTGCATTCCCATTCTGACTCTTTTTTCATTTAGCATAGTTTTCATGGCTGATTCAGAGATAACATTGTATTGTATACTCACTTGATATTTTCCTGATGAATTTCCCTATTTGTTGATTCCCTAGATTGCTACCAATTCTTGCTACCACCAGCAATGATGTAATGAATATCTTTGTGCATGTCTACTTGTGTGAGAATTTCTCTAGGGTACATACTTGGAAGTATTAGGTCATCAACTATCCATATACTCGTTTACTTAATATTGAATATTAGGTCATGACATGGTAATTCAACCAATATTTTTAAGTATATAGTATGGGCTTATATAGACTTTGATTATTAAAATTAGCTTGGATTGTTTTGGGGTTTCTAATGACTTAATTCTTTTGGCTTTTTGTGCCTAAAAACATATAAGGGAGAATTATTTCCCATACAGTGAAACCAAAATCCCTAAAACAAATCTTTTTGAACCCGTTCGGCCTAAGTTAGGTCTTAAGTCAATCCCTAAACTCGTGACCGTGACCAAGGGGTTAAAAATCATGACTACCAAAAAAAAAAAAAAATCATGACTACCTTAGCCAAGGTCACATTCTGGAGTTGAGAGTGGTGGAGAAGTGGTCTCCCTCAGGAAATCACACTGTGCATATAGAAGAAAGGCAAAAGGATGCTGGGTGTCAAAATAACAGGTGTCAATCATAACATACAGAGTCTGGGCATCTTGGACCCAGACATAAGTAGATTTTACTTTATCATGCTAAATGATTTTACTCCTTAATTTTTTGAGGGTTCTGCTTTCATTTCATTACTCAAGATACAACCTATGAGGGATTTTCTTTCAACCCAGCAGTATGTGTCTAATCTCAGTCCATCGTGTTACTCTGTTGGGCATTTTCATTTAATGTAACTTGCTGAAGGCCTGTAGCAGACACTGTAGATTATCTACCCATTATCTAGTCTTCTTTTGGAGAAGACCAATTCCCTCCCCAGACTAGGGATGGTAGCAGAAAGAGGGGAATCTATTGATTAGTTGAAGACTATAACGAGGTAACTCCATTCCTCTTGCAGTTATGGGATTTGGAATGGACTGGTCGTGCAATTCCGGCTCGCAAAATAGGAAGGGAAGTCAGCTGAAGGCCAAGGAGAAAATGCCTCTGGAAATTGAAATCGGAGAAGTTGGTAGGGAACCTGCTAAAGCCGTTCTGCAATCAAAAGTTGTCACTGCCATTCTAAGATGGCAAAGCAAAAATAAAGAACTCAGGTCCTTATGACATCTTTGAGCTATTAAATTAGCCAAAACTGGAACTTCCTGCACCTGCACTTCTACTGACATCATAAACATACTTAGTATTTCAGCCTTTGCTACTCAAAGTGTGGTCTGTGTGCAAGAATCATCATCATCATCACTTGAGATATTGTTGGCAATGCAGAATTTTAGGCCCCACTCCAGACCTACTGAAGCAGAATCTGCATTTTAACAAGTCTCTAGGTGATCCATAAGCACACTAATGTTTGAGATGCAATGGTTTAACACACTATTATTATTTTTTATATTAATTTGCAACTGGAAGCATCCTGGGACAAAGTCGCACAAACTAGCAACTGTTTAAAGTTGGAACTTTAAAATCTATTTTTTGTAAGGCCACACTGTTTCACAATTTATACAATTACCATAGATGAAATACAGATAACATTTGTAGAGAGTATAGACTGTATTTAAAAGATTTGCGGGGGAGGTGAAGGGCACCTGGATGACTCAGTGGGTTAAGCCTCTGCCTTCGGCTCAGGTCATGATCTCAGGGTCCTGGGATCGGGTCCGCATCAGGCTCTCTGCTCAGCAGGGAGCCTGCTTCCCCTTCTCTCTCTCTCTGCCTGCCTCTCTGCCTACTTGTGATCTCTCTCTGTCAAATAAATAAATAAAATCTTAAAGAAAACTTTTTTAAGATTTTGTTTATTTATTTATTGACTGACTGACTTAATTTGAGAGCGAGAGAGCATGTGAAAGAGAGAGCAAGCGAGGGAGCTCACAGGAGCTGGGGGAGGGACAGAGGGAGAAGCGGGTTCCCCAATGAGCAAGGAGCCCAATGTGGGGCTCAATCCCAGGACCCTGGGATCATGAACCGAACTGAAGATAGATGTCCAACCAACTGAGCCACCCAGATGCTCCTTAAGAGTGGTGGAATGACCTTCGTTGCCTAGATAAGTATCATAATCTCTCACTCCACTTTGCCTCTGCAGACAGTACAATCAGTGAAGGTTACATATTTACTCTTAGTTCTCTCTGGTGAAATGACAGAAGGTTTATGAATCTGTGGTTCTACATTCTAACCAGTTAGTGGAACAAAGAATAGAGATCATTTCTATTCTTTTCTGTCTTTTAACAAACTCCATTTTCCTGTTGGACCACACTTCTTTTTCACTTTAACTAAGCTATTTCTTTTCTTTTTTTTTTTTTTAATTTAAAAAAATTTTTTTTCAGTATTCCAAAATTCTCTGGCCCAGGTCCCCCCACATATTGGGTGACTTCAGCCAAAGATCACTGTTGCTCTCTGGGGATGCGTTCTTGGCAAGAGGACCATCCAGATCCCAGCTCTGCAAGGACCCACTGAGACTCAAGAGCTCTGATAGCTGCATAGTTCATGCTTCACTCTGCACTCTTTTTCATCGTGGCTAATGGTGTATAAAGCTTCACAAACAGCTGGAAGGAGTGGGTGCACATTGTGCCACCTGAGAACTCTTCTTTCTTATCACGTACATCTGAGGGCCAATGCCAAACGTCCTCTAAGTTACCTTCTCAGATGCTTTATAATATGGGATATCTATTAAACCACATTGAACCACAGAACAGGTCAGAGAAAAGAGGTGGGGCCTCTAGGGAGTACTTAGGTAATGAGGGTGGAGCCTTTATGAACAGCGTTAGTGCCTTTGTAAGAAGAGACATGAGAGAGATGGTTTCTTGCCCTGCCATATGAGGGTATAGTAGCAGGCCACCATATTCAAACCAGCAGGAAGATTCTCATTAGGAATTAAACTGGCCAACACCCTCATCTCAGAATCCCAGCCTCCAGAACTGTAAGAAATAATATCTATTGTTTAAGCCACCTCGTCTTTGGAATTTTTGTTATAGCAGCCCCAAGCAGACTAAGATATATGTTTCTAAAGAATAAAAATACAATACAATACAATAAAATATCCATCTACCACCAACCAACTTAAACAAAAATAGAATATATTGGGTCACCTAGGTGATTGAGTCAGTTGACTATGCCACTCTTGGTTTTGGCTCAGGTCATGATCTTAGAGCTGTGAGGGTAGAGTTGGGCTTTGCACTCAGTGTGGAGTCTGCTTGAGAGTCTCTCTCTCTCTCTCTCAAATAAATAAATAAATAAATCTTTTAAAAAATTGAATATATCCAGTATCTTTGAAGTCTCATGTGTGTGCTCCCTTCTGATATATGCAATGTATATACAATGTATGCTACGTTCTTTTCCCTTTTCTACAGTGCCTGGAAGTATCCCACATAGCAGCTGGTCGGTCTGCATGAGTTCCAAGTAAGGG